>NW_028292586.1:9102766-9702766 GCF_029948245.1 Actinia tenebrosa | reverse complement strand
TATTTTATTCTGTTTTATTTAGGGTTTTCCTATTCCTTTCTTTTCTTTTCTTTTTATTTAGTTCGTATACACTCTTTTAATAAAACTTACAATGCTTTATTTTCCGCGTTTGACGTCAAATCTAGATCTATTCTTTTCAATTTCATTCAAAGGAGAAAATTTTAAAAAGAATATAAATTTGACGTCAAACGCGGAAAATAAAGCATTGTAGGATGTTTTACAAGGGTCTATACTTTTCCTTCGCGTTCATTTTTCATGCCTTTCTTTCTTTCTTTATTATATGCTTTTCCAATTTCTTTATTTTATTTTCCTTTATAGAAAGAGACGCTTTATATACTTAAGATCGGTATTAGTTAAAATGTTCCAAATATATTTTTGACGAACAACTGATGACCTAGAAATCGGGTTACCTGTGTTACGATATAAATAGAGTTGTCACGCAATTATAACATCGGTAGGACCATGCAGTGAAATTTACTGTGCTTTAATAACAAAAATCACAGGGTACAATTCGTCCTATATTTTTTCTTTATTTTTTGATAGCCGTTGCAGTTGATTTTTGCCATCATAAATAGCACTCTTGGTAGTTTTTTTATTATTATTTCATATAAAAATGCAGCTCTAAACCCGGCGCTAAACTACAGATCCAGTCTTACAGTATATATATCATTCCATAATTTGAACTAGATATACGAGTGGTAGTATTGCAAATGTAATCGAATCATTTGATATCATATTATTTTCTTTAGTTTCTGGATGTTCACTGCATAAACGAACTATAGAGAATGTCAATAATCTTTTTCTTGGATAGTTAATGGCCTTCTTGGCGTTGTGTAAACATGTTTTGAATCGCCTTGCGTGACCACCGGAACTAGTGATGATAGAAGACTAAAATAATAGTACTTTTCAACTTTATAGTCGAAAGAAGAAATAAAATGGCCTCACTAGAGGTCATGGCTTGTGAAATGTGGTTGTTTTATTGCGCAAAGAAAAACAACACTGAATTAGTTTTAACTGGCCTTCTGTATGGTAAAATGTCAGTCAAAAGTTACGCGAAAAGATAACATCGCATCAAGTGTAATTACTTTCATCTGGATTTCTGTTAAGTAAAATATCAGTCAAAGATTGCGCAAAGAATGTAACACCGTTTATTCCCTTACACAGTAATGGACCGTTGGGCCCAAAATCTTGGAAAACAAAAATATTTTACTCAGAAAAAACGAATTTACTTTGAAAAATTGATGTTACCTACATACGACGTACTTAATCTAATGCAACAATTGTTTTCGTTGGAGGCTGTTATGGTACTATTGAGTTACGGTCTAGTCCGAGTGTCATTTCGGATGACTGGTCAATCTGCCAAGAACCGAAAGACAAAATACAACATTCAAGTGGACAATTGTATTTTGGTGGAAATGTTCCATTACAATACTTCTTAACTATCCATTGATAATGTGCAACAAACAAATGTAGTGCATCTGTAAGACGTATTTATCCTTGGCGTTGTGTAAACATGTTTTGAATCGCCTTGCGTGACCACCGGAACTAGTGATGATAGAAGACTAAAATAATAGTACTTTTCAACTTTATAGTCGAAAGAAGAAATAAAATGGCATCACTAGAGGTCATGGCTTGTGAAATGTGGTTGTTTTATGTTGTTTTCAGGTTAAAATCCCGCGAGCATGAGATACTTGCATAATCAATAACGCGTTGCGTAACGCTTTCTTGGGTGAAAACTACCGACACATTTGGGACTCTCAGCGAATAAGGATTAGCGGGCCGCCAATAATCTTTGGATATGTTATTTTAGAAGGGTTAGGCTATAACATGGTGGTAATTATTTAGTTCTGGTATATGTACCACGACCCATTTAGGCATATTGAAAATGACGAAAATTCACGAATTTTCTGAAGCACCAAAGTAGGATCACTTTAAAAATCTGTAATTTATTTACAATGGGGACTAGCAAAACTATTGTGGCATGAAACTCAAGAAAAAGAACGTACCTTTTCAACGAAAAAATAATGGTCTAGATATAATAAAACGCGGAGCCGTGCGAACGCCGAGAAAACTTCGATTTTTCTTATCCGACACAGGGTGCCCAAGCCCGTTTCGGCTCAAAAATCAACTTTTGACGATTTCTCAAAAAATAAAAGGCGCCCAGCACTTAAAGTTATATTTTTGAAAATGTCTTACCAGGGAGGTTATTTAGGCAAAGTATGAGCAATTTCGATTTTTCTCAACTGTCCGATGGTTCTCGACCGTTACAGACATTGACTCTTAAATGCGCCCGCAATGCAAGGCGTCCCAGCGGTATCGTGACAACTCGAAAAGGGGCTATTTCGCGTAAAGAAAGGTCTTCCTCGACATAGGTTGGGTTGCCTGTGTCGGCTCGATTTAGTGACGATTGTTTACGAAGATCGGTTTATCTGATTGGGATAGTGACATGATTTGGGTTTCATAGGAGCTATGAGGTTAGTAAATTTTAAAACTTTTAAGACAATGAACATCCTAGTTTATTAAGTACCTGTGCATTTAGCAAAGCTAACCGAAACTACATGCTCCATCCCAAGAAAAGTTCAGGTTTGTGGTAATGTGAATTCGACAACGACAATATATTCTTGCAATACAAACGTCCAAAACCTTTAGACTGTCAATAAAACCGTACCATTGTTCAAGTTTATAAACGTTTACGCTTTTATCTGTCTTGATAGACCGTGAGTTAACGATTACCGAAAGATTCACCCATCTAAATCAAAATATAGGACAGTTCTTGACGACTGACGTTACACAAGCCGGGGTCAAGAGGGCATGTATTTTGCTACAAATGCCTTACACATTTGGGTCTCGCAAAATTCCTCATTTTATTTACCCAAAAATTTTATTTTAGAAAATCAAAGAAGAGGTGATGACTGATCTTTAGAGGGCAAAATTTCATGGCAAAGCCATGTACCAAGGAGCATTTTTGACTTCTGAATCCTGCCTATATTTTCGCGTGACGAAATACCGCTAACACAGGTTATTATGAAAAATCTGGGAAATATTTTGGGTTTAACCAATTTTAAATCTGAAAAATGCAAATGGTAGGCAAAAGACAGTTCTTTGGTGCTGTGGCTTTAGTTTTATGAATGATGAATATGTATTTTTATGCGAGCTGTCGAAATATCCCTTCATTTAAAGTCGTTCTCCCGGGCGTTTGGGGCTCAAAATACAAAAAAAATTCTCAAATAAAAAATAATGATCTGAACCAACTGAGAACTATATTTCTAGAACTAGCTACCAAAGACCTTTAATTGGGCAGAGTTTGAAAATTTTCGATTTTTCTATCTTGCATAGGTATAGGCGATCCTTAGGGAGAGCCCCTCTTAAATACAACAAATTGAACAGACCTTCGATTGACCTTATTCACATCACCTTTGCACGATCGGGAAAACAACGTGATTCTACAAGCAATCAACATGACAAGTCTTCATGATCAATTCCTCTACCAACGATTGTCCCAAAGATTAGTTTGTAGTTAGGTATGATTCTTTCAGCATAATTGTTGTGTTCGAGCGAAAAAAAAGCGGTATGTTAACACCAACATTATTCAGAGTTGGCTTTGTTTCACGGTAGTCTTAGAAATGAGGCCGCTGACCTGCAAAACAAATGAGCTGTCAAATGCACATGTTTGGAAATTGCTTCAATTGCAAAGTGAAGCAATGAGAGTGTGCTTTATTGTTGATAAAAAGTGCGGCGAATCGCGAGGTTCGTCCCATTTAGATAGATTGACTGAATGTGCTGATGATATAAAACGACATCTTCTACATATCACCTCTCTCGGGAAGGATTGCAGGGCTGTCAACCCCCAAGGTATTCAAATCTGGAGAATTGATAGGGTAGGGACATGACGTCACAGCGGAAAAAAGCGCGCGAAAAAGACGTCATTCACTTTGTAACATTTGATCTGATTGGTTTATTTTTGACCAATCAGATTATCGCTTATATTACAATGGCCTGCTTGCGAGAACAGTTTATGAGGAATGTTTTGATTTTGTTAGCAATGTAAAATAACACAAACAACACAAAATAATTGGAATTTTATGGTTGTGAAAGTCGAGTCTAGATATGATCAGCTTCGGCGATTATCCGGGAGATTTGAGACTCTAATCTGGAGACCGGGAGATACGGTCCAAAATCTGGACTCCCGGCTTATCCGGGAGAGTTGACAGCCCTGGGACTGACTGAATATGAACTTAGTGACTTGTCAGAAATTAGCAGCGGGGAGGGGGGTGGAAACATGGGGAAGGTCATAACTTTTTAAGGCCCTAAAAGGGAGGGACAAGAAAAAATTGGCTGCTTATAGGGGAGGGTCATCCCGGGGGGGAAGGGGGGGGGGGGGTGTACTATCACCCCAAAAGGATCTCAAAACCCTGACCTTCCGCTTTCATCATCGTACAAATTGGTCGAAAATTCTTCCATGGTTTTCTCTCAAGCTTTACATGTTGTTATAACACCCTCCTTGGTGCCTCCCCTCCCTCTATGGTTTTTTTTATTATTGTCGTTGTTAGTGGAACCACCTACCCTCAGTCCGCCTAATCTTCACCTCCCCCTGTCTACAGGATATTTTTCCAAAGTTCGTTTTCAGAGTACAAAATCAAATTTTCGAAAAGTCATTTCAAAAATTTATTTTAATTTTTGAATTCGAAAATTGAAAATTGACATTGATGAGATAATATTCGAATTTTGACATGATCATAAAAAATGAAAATTCAAAAATCAGGCAAATTTCATATGTCCAATTCACGCCAACTAAATTGAAAAGCTCTTTGTGGAGTGTTACACGGACCCGTAACAACATTCGATTTTCATTTTCAATTTGACAACTCGGAAAATGCTGAGATTTGGCGGAGTCACAATATGCCTAAAACATGCTGGCCGAAAAAGGTTTTTACATTTTATGAAAGATCAATGTTTACTTGTATCACGATAAAAATACTAGATTTACACTTTTGAGATTTGAATTTTTATCTTTTGTTATAATTTTGCAAGTCACGAAATGTCAAATATAGTGCAAAAGTAGCGTAAATTTTCTCCAAATAAAATACTTCTTCTTGAAGCTTTTAATATGTCAGGTTATTCCTCAGATGTGTATCTACCAGCATGTAAAAGGATTTAATTTTGTGTGCATTTTTAAAAGAGATACAAAGCCTCAAATTTCATTCAAATTACGTTACCAGGTGTCCAAAAACTTAATTTTTGCCCGAAACTTGACCCCCCCTTGAACTTAGCGAATTTGTGACGACATTCAAAATAAATTGCATTTTGATACTACCAGTAGGAAAGGCTTTCTGTACATAAAGTTTGAAAGAGATCTGAGACCCCATGCAATTTGGTCTGGTGATTCTTAGGGACACAGCCTTAAAAAAGATGGTGAGTGAAAGAGAATTTTTAAGTACCATCTGGAAATATTGCCAAGGGCCTATTTTTTTGTTATCGTTTGCACGACGTAATAGCCTCTATGTTGGAAGAATTTGTGAAAATATTTTTCATTTAGTTCTTTTGTTATATCTCCAACATGGCAATCACGGCTCTTAATATTTAACTCCCTTGGAAATGATCGCAAACCAAGACTAATTCCAGAAGTTTTCATGAAAATTCAACGAGCAGTACGAACGTCAGGCAACCTTCGCGAGTTACCTCCACAAGTTACATTTCTCTACTTCTGCAAGGGTAGTATTCATGTTACTTTTTTGGGACAACAATTAAAAGAAGTTATCATTATATTGACTACAAACTAGAAGAAAATACATTTATTATTATTCACAATTTACGAGAATATATACAATTATAGTTATTCTTTTCACGCTTTCATTTTTCATTTTCTGAACTATATATAATTCATATAACTTTATGGATCTTTTAGCTAGTTTTGTTCTGTGAAAAACGGGTGTTGGAGCGCCTGGGAAGCTGTTATTCTTGTCTGGGGATTTAAATCCAAACATCTTTGTAGTAGATCGTAAGCTGAACTGGGAATAGTCCAACAACATTTACAACAATCACTGCTACATTTGGTGCCGTCTAAGTGTTCATGATCTTTGCCTTCTTTTATCCATTTAGAATTTGGACAATGATGTACAATAGAGTCGGGATTTGCAGCTTCTCTACAGAATGAACACCGTTGGTGCGGTTTAGAGTCTTTTGACTGATTTTTTTTGGACGTTGGGCTTTTCCTTCTTGCTCTTTTTGATGCAGAATCATGCCCGTCAGAAGGATCCGATGCAATACATCCTGAAGTAGGACCCTTGCATGATCCTGAGCGTAGACGTTGACAAGCAGCTTTAAGGTCTCCCTGAGGAAACTTTGCATTGAGAATTAAGTCTTTTCCTGAAAAAAATTACAAATTTGTTAGTATGAAAAGGGAAAGACAAAAAAAAAAAAGTCTTAGTTCTCAGAAGCGTGTTTTAAATTTACTACTAATATGTACTTTATATCTCTATATAATTTGCTCCACAGTTCGTTTTAATTACCGTCGTCGTCGGTGCAAACCTGTCGCAAACTCGCGTTACCCATGAAATATGTGCAGGAAAATGTAAAGTGGATTACGGTTCTTATGACAGATACGAGTTTTGCGCAAGTCCCAAATCCTTTGTAACGAAACAATTAAAAATACAAAAATTTATAAATTGAATTCTCAAAAATGGAATACCTTTACTTAGGCCCCAAGTTTGGGACTTCGTGCAAGGCGCACATGTATTAGTAACAATCAAGGTTTAGCAGACTAGAATGATAACAACTTGAATCCACGCATTAGTCGTTGCACACTAGGGTTTATTTAGCAGAATCATGTAGCAGCGACAAAATCATGTTTTGTACATACGAGTGGACGTGTAGCAGAGATATACACTTATTTCAATAAAGTTAGTCACCTGAAAAGCTATAAAGCTGAGGCCGACAAGAATTATGGGTAGATTCATTTTACACGTTCAACCGCTTGATAACTGTTCATAGACTTCCGAATATTTTACCGGTTACAGTCACCTCTTCTGAGCATCATCGAGCTGCAGTTTGTATTAAAAAAGCTTTGTATATATATGCTTTTTTGATATGAAGTTTCCCATGATGCTCAGTGATCTCAGCTTTCTAGGTTTTTGGTGACTAACTTTATCGAAATAAGTGTTTACGCACTCAGAAAAAATATAACGTTGACGTGTCCCAACACATGCCAGCGACAACATGAAAGCATACGCGTACCCCTGCGTACGTTTCAATAGTAGTTATTATGGATACATTCAAATGAGATGCAAATGAAATAATAAGCATTGTATCGGCCCAATAGCCTCACTTGTATGATTCTTAAACAAAAGAATTTCTGGTGATTTTGTTGCTGCTTCATGCAAGGGTAGCGAGATTAGCAAGGGTAGCGAGAGTAGCAAGGGTAGCGAGAGTAACAAGGGTAGCGAGACTAGCAAGGGTAGCCTTGCCACACGACCATACATTTCTTTGTGAATCATACCGCTTTCAACAAAATTTTACTCCCAAAATATTGAAGATATTACTCTTAAATCTTCAGTAGTTACTAAATAAGACATTCTCTTTCGATTTCTGGAGTCGGTTCGCTTGTAGCTTGAACTTTTTTAGATCGATCTACGCTTGCGTACCTTATTCATTTTCCTAAATGTACACATGTTGCAAGCTGCTGCTACATGTCTCTGCTACATATCACCGCTAAACGTCCACTCGTATGTACAGAACGTGATTTTATCGCTGCTATACATGTTTTACTGTTAAATGACCCCTGGTGTGCAACGACCATAAGGACCTATGAAGTACTGTAATGCAATCTCCCAGAATTACATACAAATTCCTAAAAAATAGCTTACCTATATCATTTGCACTCTTGATACATTCAGAGCTTCCAATGACACTAATAATCTGAGCCAAAGCCGTCATATCATCATGGGCTCTAAAGAAAGGATACCTGCCACTGAGAAGACAGAGCATAATAATACCACCAGACCAGATATCTACAGCAGTGGTTTGCTTTGGACACTTTAAAAGAACTTCAGGTGAACGAAAACCCGGAGTACCAGCTCTCGGTGCATTCTGGTGGCCTCTGCAAGTATACAATAGGAAATTTAAATCAAACCCTTAAGCCCCTGTCTTAACTTGCAATTATCTCAGCCACTTATCTTAGTGCTTAAAAAAGTAAGGTTGCAGGTTAACGAGATGAGGTGTCTGCATCTATAACTTGCAAGCCATTTTCGTTGGGATGGACCTGGGAGAACACGTAATTAAATTTGGCGCAACATTTAAGATGCCGGTATTGTCTGTACGCATACCCTCTTTGAAAATATGCCCTAAAATTGCGAGAAAAGTTGCTGGAGGGGTATTACACTGTGCAATGCCATGAACTGAGTTCTACTTTGTGCAACGTTAGTAGATATGAAATGACAGTTCTGCGCCAGGTGGATCGTGGATCAGGGTGGATCAACCCTTGCAATGAGAGTTCTACGCCAGGTGCCACCCGTGCGAACCGGCGCTCTCCTCCAGACCCTACTCCGGGCCCTTAATAACGGTGACGTCATAGCTATTCTATAGGTGAGGTGCCGTGAGGTTCCGTAGGGGGAGGGGTGGTCAGCCATATCTATTTTTTTAGTTTGCTGGATTGCACCATACCAACGCAGTTGGGAAGATCTATTTTTGAAATTTTACGTCAAAGTTTAATCCTAATAAAAGTTTCTAATTATTCATAAGAATTAGTTTTTGTCTCAAAGCCTATTGTTAACGGTATAGACTCTTTTTACTTTATGCTTTTGTTTCACCCTGATTGAGTTCTACGAAGTTGACTCATCAAAAAACAAATAAGATGACTTGCCCAAGGAACAACGACGAACACGTTTTTCAAAAACAAAAATTAACATTTATTCATAAAATGCTCAATGCATGTGAGTACAAAATAAGTTTAGTTATAGCTATTTTCACCTCACCTATAGAATAGCTATGACGTCACCGTTATTACGGCCCCGGAGTAGGGTCTGGAGGAGAACACCGGTTCGCACGGGTGGCACCTGGCGTAGAACTCTCATTACCAGGGTTGATCCACGATCCACCCTGATTCACGATCCACCTGGCGCAGAACTGTCATTTCATATCTACTAACGCTACGTGCAACAAAACATTTTGAGACTGCATCCCCTGTTAAACTGGGCAATTCTCCAGCAACTTGTCTTATTGCGACGACAATGCGCACTGTCATCCACTTTATTAACACAGTTGAATGAATCCCACCCAATATATCTCTTTAGCTTGGACATAAAGTTTTTTTCATTTCAGATCATTTATTACTCTCTAGAGAATTTGATTCTTTTATTTGAGTTGTGCAACGTTTAAAAAAGTAATGACACTCTAGGAAATGACACACATTCTGAAATGGGAAAACGATAACCCCGTGCTAAAGGTCTATAAACCTGTGTTCCTTTTCGACTTACCTGCTCATACATGCAGAACAAATTTCTAGTTGAGAATGTTTAACCGGACAGCACATCTTGTGAGTCTTGATAATTGCTGTTTGTTTGGATTCAAGCTGTATTCTTGAACCTGTGTGGCTCTTGCTGACTGGCATTTTAAAGTTCTTGGAATGACTAGCAAATCGAATATTTCCAGAATGTGTGATACTGGGTTTAAGAACATGCTTAATGTTACTAGATGTGGTTAAATGCTTTCGATTATCCTGATTGTTTTCTATTTGAGGTGAGAGGCGAGAGCTACGACGTGGTGGGTGCCTCGAAGTTTGTTTTGGAGTTATGCTCTTTTCTTTAGAAGAAGCTTCAAATACAAAAAAACAAAAAAAACAAAAAAAAAACAACAAAAAAACAAAAAAAAACAAACACATTAGTAACATTAACATTAAGAAAAATGTTTGCGCATGTGTGCTTTTCAGCACATTTTCTAAGAATTTAAATGTTCGTTTTCTACGAGTATACAAACAAAATTGTACGAGTATAGTCTTGTAAGACCAAGATACTGTATTGATAAACTAAGTGTTGCCATTTTATTAAGTCCATTTGTCAGGCATGTTTGAAAGTTAAATTTACATAGTTAAGCCATAGCAAGAAGACGTTTTGACTAATTTGCATATGGACTTTTTTCACTTACAGTGGTGGATCCAGGGTGGGGGGTTCGAAGGGTTCCACGGAACCCCCCTTGAAGGTTTGATCTTTTAGGTAATAGAAATATGTCTTATACAGTCAATTCAAAAAATGTTGTCGTCGACCAGGTCAGGCCTACGCGACTGGACCGAAAGGAACTCTGGGTAGCAATCATTGAAGCCGAGTTGACTCCATAATTTTATCTGACTAGTTATGCCTGGTTTACAGCACAAACCTTCTTAGGCTTTTTTTAATGCCTTCATATTTTCGAAATTGTGAACTGAATCATAACTACTTTGTTTTCCTTTCCCTTAACCCAAAGACATGCATTTGATGGATTGTTTCTCGCCATTATTATCTTATTACTAGCGGGAACAATTAATTCAGAACGAATATTTAACCGCTTCAGTGGTTTTTACCCATATTCCTTTCGGTCTAGTCGCGTAGGTTTGAGCCGGTCGACGACAACGTTTTTTGAATTGACTGTATAAATTTTGCTTAAAAGTATCCACAAGGATAATGTTGAACACGAAATGATAAATATTTGCTGTTGTTTAATTTACCTTTAAGTTCCGTTAATAGATAGTAAATTAGGTGATTAGAGCCAATTTATTGGTCAGACATCGACTAAACAAAAGAGAATTATACACAGTTTAAGAAACGGAACCCCCCTTTGAAAAATCCTGGATCCGCCACTGACTTATATCGTCATTATCTACATATCATATTCATATGTACATGTTCACAGGACAAATATCAGACCATATCCCCCGTCCAAAGTGATAACCATGCAGTAAAAATATAAACAAACAAACAAACAAGACGCTCTTGAAGCGTGCACTGGGTTGTGCGGGTAACTAGAGCTTATCAAGTCGTTTCCACTGTCCTCTCTGTGCTACTCCTATTCTATGTGTATTTCAGGACTTCGGAACACTTATTTAGCTTGTAATGCGGTGCTTCCCCTTAATTGTAGTACTGTATAAATACAGATGCGGTTTCAGTAGCTGGAGAAAACAGCATTGCGTTACTGACGTCACTAAGTTAAAATATACTCTCCATCTTGACCTACAAAACTGAATCTTGACCTACTAAGACTCCTTCGTGTTTGACGAAAAAAAATATCTTTATTTCAGGAACTGTACATGGCCAAATAAGCGACATAAATTTGCTTATAAATGTATTCAATTCTTCATTTGATTTTCGCTAGCTTTTTGAAATTCTCGATCTCTCCATTATTGATCACATTCTTGAAATAACCGTGTAAAACTGATTGGTTTGTTTGGACCGGGTTTGGAATTCCCGACCTATTACTTTCAGCTCGTCTGAATCAAATAAGAGTTAAAAATACCTTTTTATCCTTGTTATGTACACTTAAAGTGTTTCTAATATCCAAACCATTAAAGTGGAATAAGATTCGGTTAGTAAAACGATTCAAAACTCAGTGAAAAGTCTTTCATTTACAGCCAATGTTATCAGCTTCAAACGGCGTAGTTAACGAAATTCATGTATATACAGTCAATTCAAAAAATGTTGTCGTCGACCAGCTCAAGCCTACGCGACTCGACCGAAAGGAACTCTGGGTAGCAATCATTGAAGCCGAGTTGACTCCATAATTTTATCTGACTAGTTATGCCTGGTTTACAGCAGGAACCTTCGTAGGCGAGCGGAAAGTGTTGAAGGAGACTTTTTCTTAATGCCTTCATATTTTCGAAACTGTGAACTAAATCATAACTACTTTGTTTTTTCCCTAAACCCAAAGACATGCACTTGATGGATTGTTTCTGGCCATTATTATCTTGTTACTAGCGGCAACAATTAATTCAGAACGAATATTTAACCGCTTCAGTGATTTTTACCCATATTCCTTTCGGTCCAGTCGCGTAGGCTTGAGCCTGTCGACGACAACGTTTTTTGAATTGACTGTATCTTGCTACTAACCCACGCGACTGAAGCAGGGAATACTACCGACTGAGTTGCTGTATCAATACTAATAAATATCCGAATCACAAAAAATGCGGATCCTTAGAAATCTTCTTTTACCGCTCATTTATATTATTGCTGCGAGCCAGAAGGCAAGTCTCACGTAAATAACCGTCTGCGAAACATCGCCAGAAAGCTTGTTCTGGACCCCCCGCAAATTGCGCGATTATATATAATAGATTCTGATTGGCTGTTAGCCATTGCTCATTCTAACCTGAACTTTCATTGGATAACACTATCAAACCGGATGTGAACGAGCAAAGCGTCCTAGTTTTCGTAAAGAATCAGTTTGAAATAGAAAATATTAGTTATATTAGTAGTCATATCTCCATTAAAATCTTTAATGGAAGACCAAGTTTCTTCCCTAGGTAATTTAGGAATACCGGCTGTAGCTATCGGAAATGATACCGACGTCGAAGAAGCTTTCAATTTCAAAGGTTTATTCTACTTGAAGATTATCAAGGAAAACACAGCACTCGCTCGCTTACGATTTTACACTAAACATCCGGTGAGGATCACATTCTATTTGATGCTATCCAATCGGAGTTCACGTTAGAATGAGCAATGGCTAACAGCCAATCAGAATCTATTATATATAATCGCGCAATTTGCGGGGGGTCCAGAACAAGCTTTCTGGCGGTTTCGCAGACAGTATTTACGAAGAAAATTCCGGATGTGACGCAGGCTAGTCACTGCCTGCCTCACGATGATTCGCCCCAGAGCCCCTCTTGTCGTTCCTCCGAGTAAGCCGGGACACAAAACTGGAAGCATTCATCAGGAAGACAGTGTTCTTTTATGAGTTTTTCAGCGATGTTATACGCTCAGAGTTTGCCAATCGAATGCTGGAACACCGTCACCGTAGATCCTTTGAAAGACAAATTATCCCAGATACCAAGACGTTGTCATTGACTTTTCTATCTGATCATATTTAATGGAGCGGAATGGTTTGGAAACTCCATAGAACAAAACTATTGTTTTGCGTTTGATGTTGAACCGTACTATTTCAACTAACATTATTTATATCTGTAAACTATTGAGCACAATAAAGATTGATTGATTGATTGATTGATTGATTACTATCACGTGTTACTGAAGGTGCACAATGAACCAAAGCAAGTATGGCTGAAAATACTCATTTCCTTATTATTTCATGCACGAACATTTTGAAAGTGAAAACTTTTATTCGATGACCACAAACTATGCGGATAAATATTTCCGCGCAGATACAGTTAAATTACTAGATGATAAATAAGAAAGCATGAAAAAAGGCAATTTCTTTTTCAATAAACAATTTGTATTAATCATGTAGGATTAATTAACAAATAATAAAGTATTTTAGAACGTTTTTTAGGGTTAAAAACTCCTATATTCCCGAATACTATGAACAAACGGAGCAACTTTTCCTTATCTGTGCACTGTCAACGTCATATAATAATGGATAAAGTCGGGAAAAAAACACAGAAAATAGGGTTTTCCAACCATTCCGCTCCATTAACTATGATCTGATAGAGCTCGCTGGTCTTCGCACCATGATGCAAACAAACCAAGCCAATCTACCATTGAGGCAACTACTATATCAAACCAATCGCCCATTGATTATACTTATAGTTATTGTTCGTATTGGGATCCTTGTGCCCTTCTTATGCTTGTTAACATTCGAAGGATTCAAAGTGGTCCGCTCGATTTCACATTTTCAATACTCAATTTATCTGGTAAGATTATTTCTATTTGCTAACGATTTCTCTGTTTTCAATTTAAAAGTCGGGCTGAGTGCCTTATTTTAGGAATCATTCGACTTAAGAACTCAAAACTGAATATACGAGATAATCGACCGAGTTACGCGCTCGACCACACCCAAATTGATGTTGTCACGCAGTGCGCGTAACTCGATGTCATTAAGAAAATTGTGTGAGTTAAACTTACGCGATAGGCGCGTAACTCGACTGCAGGCAAGGGAGCACATTAAAATTTTGTTTGTGTAAGGAAAGGTATTGTTCTTGGTTGATCTATCTATGTTACGTCATAGTCATTAACATATTGGAAATATAAACCTTCGTATCTCAAAGACCCAACATTCAAATGACGAAATATTTTCACAATCAACTATTCACTATGTAAAGAATCAATTCTGAAAATATCGTGCAAAGTCTTATAAGCACTTTAAGAAGTCACTTAGCAAATACAACTGTTCTAATAAAACTTCGCTCGATCGAGTTTATAAGATTTTTTTGCTGAATACCACCGTGACTTTGACTTTGAATCTGACTCTTGTCTTGAATTTTAATGAAGAGTTTTTTTCGATGCATCCGGCTCAACCTATGAGTCTTCTGAAAAATCTAAATATGTTGACGATTGTACATAAGCGTTTCTGTTTACTTTAATACATCAGCAAAAAAAGGTTTGACTCATTGAAATTTTATTTCAGTTGTTAATTGTATTATTTTACATCAAGAGAATATTAATTCTCTTGTTTACATCAACTAGCATCTTTCCTTGATTCTTTTAAATAAATAATCTGAAGATAAAAATATGTGCGAGTGTGCGCATGCAGTGTGCGCATATAGTGCTAGAAATATCCCACATGGAACATAGCAGTTCAGAAGAAAGCGAGTACTATGTAAAACCTACTTCCGGTGGTGTTATGCACTCCAAAAAGACTCGTAGAAATAACCCAATAACTATAAGAAGTAACTAACGCTAAAGCACAGGCAGCCCAAACAAGGTTCCTGTGTATGGTTTATAAGGGAATGTATGGGATTTATGATTAAGGTCATGAAAATAAAATGTTTCACTCAACAATTTGCCTCAAACCTTGCAGCAGTTGTTGCTTTTACTTTGTTCAGTCTTCTGGCGAAGTTTCAGCGCGATTTGCTGCCGTTTAGTGGGTTTTTTCAAAATCCGCTCTTCTCTACCTAAGAAGAAAGGATTTTGAAAAAACCCACTAAACGGCCTCAAATCGCGCTGAAACGTCGCCAGAAGACTGAACAAAGTAAAAGCAACGAATGCAACAAGTTTTGAAGCAAATTGTTGAGTGAAACATTTTATTTTCGTAAATTTATCATAACTCCCATTGTGACTGACGTCATGAGTTTTATCGGAAGTGATTATTGAAAGACATATATGTTTACATAGAACAAAGACCAATTGATTCATGTAATAATTTAACAATTAACCTGTCATATGAGTTAAGTAAGTGGACACGAGCCACGTTTAGCATAGTTCAAGTTTGCAAGCAGCTAGACAAGGTATAATTTTACTTGTATTATTATTTTAGGAACTATTGTATTTTCTTTAAGATCTATCGCAATTATTGTATGATTGCATGTATGTACGATTGTCAGTAAGATTAGTTAGCAATTTATTTCATTTGATTTATTATAGTTTTGCGATTGATTTAACGACAAAGATTAAAAGAGATCAAGGGATCTAAAGTGTCTAGTCCGATCGATCTGTAAAATAGCCTAGCCATAACTGCGACAGTTACAGTAAAACTTGCCGTGAAAAACTTGAGTTATCATGACAGCTTCAGAGCTCGGAGGAGCTCGTGAATTGGCAGAAATTCCAGATTTCAGAAGCGAACGTGGGGGTAATGGCCCCGGTCGAAGGACCACGAGGACGATGACAGAGAAAGGTCAACTATACTTAGAATCCATTAAACTAAAGAATCTCAAATCATCACTCAAGAAACTAGAAGGTAAAATCAACGATCTGGAGATAAATTGGCTCGATCTTGATTCAGAAACTCTAAGGAAAGAACGCCACGAACTTGAGAACCTACGAAATGTATTACTAAACACTAAGAGTGATTTTAAGACGTCAATCAAAGACATACACCATGAACTCATAAAAACATGCAACAGTCAAAATGAGCAGGCTCTTGAACTCCGTAAGAAAATCGGAGAAAGAATCTTTGAGTTAGAGAAGGAAGAATCGAGAAGCTCAAAACGCAGCATAAAATCATCAAGTACTCAGAAGAGTTTGCAGCGAGTAAAATTCGCGCTCTCCAAAAGCGAAATCGAAATGAAATTCCTACGTATCCAAGCTGAACATGAATTAGAACTGCAGCGAAAAAAGTTTGAATTCGAGCAGTTGCAACGACTTAAAAACCATGAAATAATGAAGGCCGAAAAAGACGCTCTAGAGGAGTGCGAGATTAAGTCGACTGTGCTGACAGAAGAGAATCTAGAACAGATTGAAACACAAGTTGAAGAAGAACGCATTAGAAATTATATACAATCAGTTAGTGTTTGTAACCCAGGTCACGCTGATCAGCCACGTAGCAACGCCGAGCAGATAATGATGAGCAACCCCAGCGCCACGTGCAACGAGATGAACGACAACGTCAATCACGTCAATCACGTTACGTTAAACGCAAGAAGCGACGTACGTGACAACATGAGTGACATCGTTAATCTTGGCAACGGAAACGCGCACACCGGAAGCCAATCCAAACACAGCCAGCGTGACTATCCAAACACAACAACGGTGTTTAACACAGGAAGCCCATCTTTTGTGCCTGACCACCGACAAGTGCTTAACACAGGAAGCCCACCCTTAGTGACAGAGAACGAAAACACACTTGGCACAGAGAACCAAGAGTTACCCAGACCAGCTAGCTTTGTAGGTACTCGGTTTAGCCATCCTGCATGCTATTTAGAAAACAGCGCACCCATTCAACCACCAAGAATATACAAAGGTCCAATCCAAGTGTCAACGCCACAGACCTTAACCAGTCAAGTCCACACTTTCCAGTCAGCACAAGACATAGGTTTATCGATAGCAGAAGGCATTCAAGCATCCAGGTTACCATCCCCTAAGTTGAACGTCTTCACCGGAAACCCCCTAGAGTGGCCAACATGGAAGGCTGCCTTCCAAACTGTAATTGAGAGACGCACGTCAAGCGACAGCGAGCGAATCCTATACTTGCAACAGTACCTGGCTGGAGAACCAAAGAAGATTGTTGAAGGCTACCAGTTTGTTCCATCTGCCTCTGCCTACCGAGAAGCTATGAAAACCCTAGAACGGCGATTTGGTAATCCATCGGTTGTGGCTGATGCCTTCAGAGAAAAACTGGTCAACTGGCCGCGCATCTCTCCTAAGGATGGAAAGGAACTTCGAGATTATGCTGATTTTCTGAAGACATGCGAACTGGCAATGCACTCAGTAGAAGACCTTGAAAGCCTCAACAAACAGCATGAAAACAAGCAGCTATTGAAGACCTTACCCAGCTGGATGCACCCTAAATGGGGGACTAAGGTACGAGACTTTCAACTAAGACATGGTGAGTCTAAATTCCCCCCGTTCAGTATGTTTGTGGACTTCGTTTCCTGCACCGCAGATGTACAGTGTTTACCTGTGCTATTGGGCCTTGACATCGGGAAGCCACAGAGACCCGGAATGGGGAAATTCAAAAATAACCATTCAAGGAACACTGCATCAACATTAGCTACACGCGTACAGCACAAGAATGTAGAATGTCTCTGGTGTAAAGCAAGCCATCACCTTAATACCTGCACTGAATTCCTCAAGAAAAGTATAAAGGATCGCACCAAGTTCATCATCAGAAAAGGCCTTTGCCTTCGTTGTTTACGTCATGGCCACATGGCAAAGGAGAATAAATGTAGTGAAACTGTCTCATGTTCGAAATGTAAGCAACAACATCCAGCTTGCTTACATGTCGATAATGCAGATGAAGGACAATCTAAACAGCCTAATAATATGGAGAGGAAACCTGAATCAGCTGCATCAAAGTGCACCAACGTTTGTAAGCTTGAAGGCCAACAAGGTGGTCAAGACCAGTGTTTAGTCGTCCCAGTGTGGATATCTAGTGTGAAAAATCCTGAAAATGAGAGACTTACTTATGCATTGCTAGATTGTCAGTCTAATAGCGACTTTCATGACTGAAGATCTTAGATCAGCTTTAAGTATTGATGGCGTAAGTACTCACCCCCTCCTGTCCACAATGCACGAAGAAAATGAATTCATAGAATGCAAGAAGGTCCAAGGCCTCACTATTAGGGATTTCAAGCACAATACCTCTATTGCATTGCCAAGCACCAAGACAAACCATCCCCTGCAAGCCTTCGCAGATTCCAAAACCAAGCGTCGCAAGACAATGGAAACATCTTGAGGGAATCGCTGACGAGCTCATGCCCTTCAGAGATGACATCGGAGTCGGTTTGCTGATAGGTACCAATTGCGCAAAGGCCATTAAGCCCCGACAGGTCATACCAGGATCTGACGATGACCCATACGGAGTAAGAACTGATCTTGGCTGGGGTATTGTTGGGCGGGTATGCAAATCTCCTCTCAACGAAGAATCGTCGGTCGTAACTGAAATATATAAGACCAACAGAACTGCAGTCGATCTAGTCCCTTCAAATCAAAGGCACATCGAGCATAATGATGCCAACAAAGTAGCCTTCATGACTGAAACTCACACGCGAGAAGTCATAAGTCCTGCTGAGGTAAGAGAGATGTTTGAAAGGGACTTTCATGAAAAAAGTGATCCAAAGCAGCAGTCTCTTTCAGTAGATGATCGGCGATTCCTGACCAAGCTCGAGAACGGAATTCACAAGAGAGATGATGGACACTATGAAATGCCCTTACCTCTTCGATTCGCTGATGCAACACTTCCCAACAACAAGTCACAAGCGCTGAGGCGTCTGGCGCAGCTGAAGTCCAGATTCAAGAGAGACCCGAAGTTTCAAAAGGATTACACAGAATTCATGGAGAAGACCCTGACAAACAGTGCCGAGAAGGTCCCAAAGGACAGTGGTCTGGAAGGTCGAATAAACTATGTAGCCCACCATGGTGTTTATCATCCAAAGAAGCCGGGTAAAATAAGAGTGGTTTTTGATTGCAGTGCCAGCTTTGGTGGAACGTCATTAAACAAGCACTTATTGCAAGGACCGGACCTCACCAACAACCTACTGGGAGTACTGAGTAGATTCCGAAAGGAGCCAGTAGCATTGGCATGCGACGTGGAAGGAATGTTCCACCAGTTCTTCGTAAACGAGGCAGATCGAGATCTACTCCGCTTCTTCTGGTGGGAGGATGGGAATGTTGACAACTATCCCACAGAGTACCGAATGAAGGTCCACTTGTTTGGCACTGCATCTTCACCTGGATGTGCAAACTTTGGCTTCAAGAAGGCAGCAGATGACGCAGAGGAAGAGTTTGGCCAAGCAGCAGCAGACTTTATTAGAAGAGATTTCTACGTAGACGATGGTCTTAAGTCAGTTGAAAGTCCAGATGAAGCCATTGCACTCATCAAGAACTGCCAAGGCATATGTGCAAAGGCAGGTCTGAGACTGCACAAGTTCAGCAGCAACAATCCAGAGGTCATCAAGGCAATTCCCGTAGAAGATCGAGCACAAAGTCTTCAACAAATTGACTTCGCATCTGATCCACTGCCCATCGAAAGAACTCTAGGCATCATGTGGTGCATAGAAACAGACACTTTCCAATTTAGAGTAGTCGTCCAAGACCGTCCACTCACAAGACGTGGAATCCTGTCGACAGTGTGTTCAGTGTTTGATCCCCTGGGATTCGTGGCACCCATAGTTCTGGTCGGAAAGCAGATCTTACAAGAACTCTGTCGCCAAAATGTTGAATGGGACGAACCCATCGACGATCGTCTCAGACCTAAGTGGGAGCAGTGGAGAAGAAATCTACGTGATCTAGAACAGCTTCGCATACCAAGGTGTTACAAGCCAAAAGACCTTGGAAAGGCGAAGAGAGTAGAGCTGCACCAGTTCTCTGATGCAAGTGAGGTAGGCTATGGACAGTGCAGCTACCTACGGTTACTCGACGAGAACGGCCAAGCCCATTGTACACTTGTGATGGCGAAGGCAAGAGTGACGCCCCTAAAGTCCATCACCATCCCACGCCTTGAGCTAACAGCAGCAACCATATCTGTCAAGATTAATCAATGGCTATTGCAGGAACTAGAGTACCCAGAGGTTACTCAGGTGTTCTGGACGGATAGTCAGGTGGTTTTAGGCTACATTAATAACGAGTCCAAGCGATTTCATACTTTCGTGGCCAACAGAGTCCAGCAGATCCATGAGCACACTCAACCTAACCAATGGCAGTACGTGGACACCAGTAGCAATCCAGCTGACTTAGCCTCCAGAGGAGCATCAACCCTCATAGATAACAAAGAGTGGTTCAATGGCCCAGCCTTTCTACGGAATCCTGGCCCATACCAAGTGCGTCAAGCTGATAAAGTCATCGAGCTGAGTTTTGATGACCCAGAAGTTAGGAAGACAACGACGATGTCAACCCAAATCACTGCAGGGGCGAGCCCTCCAAGCTACATAGAAAGCAGCGTGTTTGACCGGTTTTCCAACTGGTACACTGCAAAGAAGGTTGTGGCCTACTGTCTTCGCTTCAAGAGCCTTTTGTTGAACAAGTTAGCCAAGAATCCAACAAAGAAGACGATCCATGGTCCCTTGTCCCTGGAAGAGTTGCAACAAGCTGAGATAGTCATCCTGCAAAGTGTTCAGCGGGAGCACTTCAGCGCTGAAATAAAGATTCTGAGATCTCAAGACGTGAAGGGCAAATTCGGGAGCAGAGATGAAGCAAAGCGACGTAATGCCACCCTGAAGAAATGCAGTAGTCTCTACAGAGTAGACCCATACATAGATGACGATGGTCTACTACGTGTTGATGGTCGCCTCCGCAAGGCAAACATGAAAGAACAGAAACACCCAGTAATACTGCCTCGCCGAGCTCACCTCACAAAGACAATCGTGCGCTACTTTCACATAGTAACCAAGCATCAAGGTAGAGGTATGACCCTGAATGAAGTTCGTCAACAAGGTTTCTGGGTGATCGGCGGTGCAGCAGCCACATCAGAAGTAATCGCTAAATGTGTAACCTGCAAGAAGTTACGAGGTTCCCTACAGCAGCAGAAGATGGCAGACCTGCCTGCTGACCGCATAGTACCAGCACCTCCATTCACATATTGTGGTGTGAAGGTAAATTATACACCGTGAAAAGATGAAAAAACTTACTGACGTTTCGGACGCTAGTCCTTCGTCGGAGTAAAAGAGAAAGAAGTGATAGAAAGGAGTGTATATATGATAGAATAAGACAAAAGAAACCAATGAGAGCAAGGTAGGCAAGGAAACAAAAACAAACAATCAAAAGACAAAAGAAAAGGTTAGTTGAAAATGAAGCGTTCATTAATCCCGTTGGGACTAAGAGTGCCCAATAGGTGAATAAGCCGCATTTCTTTGGTCTTGCGACAATCATTGTTGCCGTTAAGCAAAGAAAGACCGAAAACAATGAAGTCAGAAAGAGAATGGTTAGCTAGATTAAAATGGCGGGAAACTGGTTTGGTGGGATCGTTATTGCGAATATCATAAAGATGATTGCAAATGCGATCACCAAGACGGCGGCCAGTCTCGCCCACATACAAAAGATTACAGCGGGTACATTTAATACAATATACAACATTAGAAGTGGTACAAACAAAATGGTCAGTGATTTTAACAGTTGATTTAGGACCGACAACAGAAGTGTGAGAGACTATGTGAGGACAAGTATAACAACGTTTACGAGAACAGCGAAAAGTACCAGGTTCTTTGTTAGAGGGAAGAACTCCCTTGACCAAGAAAGAACGGAGATTACGATCACGTTTATAGGAAAAGAGAGGGCGGTTGTTGAAAATAGCAGAAGTGCGAGTATCAGAGTCAAGCAGAGAAAAGTTGCGGTTAACAATGGGTTTAATGGAAATGTTAATAGGATGATACGTAAGAGTGAAAGGAATGCGGTCATTAGAGGGACGAGTGTGAGGAGTGAGAGCGGTGGTACGATCAATAGTAGAAACTTTACGAATGGCGCGATCAATAACATGAGCAGGATAATTACGCTTAAGGAAGAAAGAACGCATCTCAGAACATTTAACAGAAAAATCAAGATCATCACTACACAAACGACGAAGACGAAGAAATTGCGAGAACGGAATAGCGTTAAGAGTGTGCTTAGGATGAGAAGACGAGTAGAGTAAATAAGAATGAGAGTCAGTAGGTTTGTAATGGACACTAGTGCTAAGACGGTCGTCATTAACACTAAGCAAGATGTCAAGGAAAGTGACTGATGTTTCACTAACCTCCCACGTAAAGTCTAAGGCAGGGTGAAAAGAGTTAACAAAAGAGATGAAAGAATCTAAGTCATTACGCGAACAAGAAGTAGCACCAATACAATCATCAATATACCGTCCAAAAAACTCAGGTTTAGGTCCAGTATATTGTTGAAAAACAAGGTTTTCGATATAACCAACAAACAAATTGGCATAACTAGGGCCCATCTTAGTACCCATAGCAACACCGTTTATCTGCCGATAATACCGATCACCGAAAGAAAAACAATTAAGAGTAAGAACAAGTTCAGCTAAGCGTAACAAAGTGGGAGTGCTGGGCTCGAGGACAGGACGAAGATCGAAAAAATGCTGAAGAGCACGAAGGCCCTCATCATTAGGAATAACAGTATACAAAGATTTGACATCCATAGTAAACAAAAGCTTAGAAGAGTTATCAGGAAAGCGAAAATCATTAAAAATATTAAGAGCGTGATTAGTATCCTTAATATAAGTAGGTAAAGACTGAACAATAGGCAGCATGAGAGAATCTAGATAGCTAGAGATGAGTTCGGTAGGACAACTACAAGCAGAAACAATAGGACGGCCAGGGTTGTTAGCTTTGTGAATCTTAGGAAGAAAATAGACGTGAGAAGTACGAGGAGTAATAACAAAAAGGTTTTTAGCAGTGGAGGGTAAAGAGCCATCAGAAATGAAAGAGTTAACAGTGTCTTTAACTAATTTTTGATTGTCAGGGGTAAGATCCTTATCCACTTCACAATAAAAATTAGTATCAGAGAGTTGACGTAAAGCCTCCTGTTTATACAGGTCAGAACGCCAGACAACTACTGCACCGCCTTTGTCAGCGGGCTTAAATCAACTGTTAAAATCACTGACCATTTTGTTTGTACCACTTCTAATGTTGTATATTGTATTAAATGTACCCGCTGTAATCTTTTGTATGTGGGCGAGACTGGCCGCCGTCTTGGTGATCGCATTTGCAATCATCTTTATGATATTCGCAATAACGATCCCACCAAACCAGTTTCCCGCCATTTTAATCTAGCTAACCATTCTCTTTCTGACTTCATTGTTTTCGGTCTTTCTTTGCTTAACGGCAACAATGATTGTCGCAAGACCAAAGAAATGCGGCTTATTCACCTATTGGGCACTCTTAGTCCCAACGGGATTAATGAACGCTTCATTTTCAACTAACCTTTTCTTTTGTCTTTTGATTGTTTGTTTTTGTTTCCTTGCCTACCTTGCTCTCATTGGTTTCTTTTGTCTTATTCTATCATATATACACTCCTTTCTACCACTTCTTTCTCTTTTACTCCGACGAAGGACTAGCGTCCGAAACGTCAGTAAGTTTTTTCATCTTTTCACGGTGTATAATTTACCTTTTCATCATTACTGTTTCATTAGAAACACCGACGCAGCTCACACTAGTTTTTAGCTAGTTATATCTTTTTATTGTGGTGTGGACTATTTTGGTCCATTTACCATAAAGGAAGGAGGAAAGGAACTCAAACGGTATGGCGTCTTGTTTACATGTATGGCATCACGGGCCATACATCTCGAGGCTGCAGCATCCTTGTCCACTGACTCATTTATAAACGCACTCAGGCGTTTCCTTTCAGAACGTGGTCCAGCACGCCAGATACGCTCAGACTGTGGCACCAACTTTGTCGGAGCCAGAAATGAGCTGAAAGAAGCATTAGATGAAAGCAAGGTACGCACCATGTTGATGAAAGAGGGTTGCGAGTTAATCTTCGAGATGAACCCACCATCTGCCAGCCACGCCGGAGGAGTCTGGGAGCGGCTAATTCGCAGTGTGCGAAACGTCCTGAAGCCGCTCCTTTTGGAAGCTGGTCAACAACTAGACGATGAAAGCTTTCGAACGCTGTTGAAGGAAGTTCAAGCCATTGTTAACTCCAGGCCTTTGACAAGTACCAGCTCGCACGATATGGAACCATTGACTCCCAACCATCTGTTGACAATGAAGTCTAAGGTGTTGATGCCTCCTCCAGGTGAGTTCCAGAAAGCTGATCTGTATTGTCGTAAGAGATGGAGGAGGGTACAACACCTAGCTAATGAGTTCTGGAAGAAGTGGAGACGAGAGTATCTACAAACCCTACAAGTACGGCCAAAATGGAACAAACCATCCAGAAACTTACAGGCTGGTGACATCGTCATCATCAAAGATGACAACCTACCAAGATGCGAGTGGAAGCTTGCCAGAGTATTAGAGGCTCTACCAAGTGATGACGGGTTTGTACGCAAGGTACGCCTCGCTGTAGCCACCGCACACCTTGACAACAAAGGCAAGCGCAAGAAGGATCTCACAGTGATGGAACGTCCCGTTCAGAAATTAGTAGTACTCCAACATGCAGAGTGAAGACCGGGATTCCCCATCGAGGGAGCCACAAGATAAGAACTATGAATACATATTAACATGAACACTTTTTGCAATTGCTAGCACTGTTAGCCATAGTGATTTTATATATATACCTGATTTGAGTGACAGCGGATATCCCACTGTGGGGAGCCATGTGACTGACGTCATGAGTTTTATCGGAAGTGATTATTGAAAGACATATATGTTTACATAGAACAAAGACCAATTGATTCATGTAATAATTTAACAATTAACCTGTCATATGAGTTAAGTAAGTGGACACGAGCCACGTTTAGCATAGTTCAAGTTTGCAAGCAGCTAGACAAGGTATGATTTTACTTGTATTATTATTTTAGGAACTATTGTATTTTCTTTAAGATCTATCGCAATTATTGTATGATTGCATGTATGTACGATTGTCAGTAAGATTAGTTAGCAATTTATTTCATTTGATTTATTATAGTTTTACGATTGATTTAACGACAAAGATTAAAAGAGATCAAGGGATCTAAAGTGTCTAGTCCGATCGATCCGTAAAATAGCCTAGCCATAACTGCGACAGTTACACCCATACATTTCCTTATAAACCATACACAGGAACCTTGTTTGGGCTGCCTGTGGCTAGAGCTAGCTGGCTATAACGTTACGTGGTACATGATACATAACACCGGAAGTGAGGACAAAATTAACATGAACATAAACCATAGTTAATAGCTAATACAGAGGAAACACATCAAAATAAATAAATAAATAAATAAATAAATAAATGTAAAAAAAGAAAATAAAAAACACAGGGAAAGAAAGTTAGTTTTTAAAAATGAGTTAGTCTATCATAAGGGCTTTCTGAAAAATATATCAAGAATGATATACCGTAATTTGTATATGTAACATATACAGTATGAGTGGCCGTGTTGTATCAGATATACAACCACGAGGCGTAGCCGAATGATTGTATATCTGATACCACACGGACAGAAATACTGTATATGATTTATCAAACGTCTAGGTTAGTTCCTCTGTGTTTCACTAAAATTTTCAAAATTAAAGTGAATTTGGCCAAGAAAATCCAACATAAAGTTTATGCAAATGAACACAGTTTTGTATCAGATTTACAACACCCTTCACGGTCGTGATCTCTGTTGTGTTTTCTTCATGAATTATCAATGAGTTTGATTAATATTGTGTATAGATAGGCGTAAAAGCTTTAACAGTTAATTTACATACCAAATAGTGATTTTGTACTTCCAGGGACTGGCATTGCTAAACCAAAGTCAACTAAGGAATATCTGATGGAGAAAATACAGTATGCATATCTTACCATTAGCAGCTTATTCTATTGAATTGTCATTGAGTGATATATAGAGGATATTACATGGGCGCGCGGAGATACAAATTTTATCTCATGAGTGAGATGTCTAAATTGAACACGAGAAGATAAAATTTGTATATTCAAGCGGCCATGTAATGTTCTGTTTATTATATAGATATCAATGAAACTTAAATAAAACAAAAGCTCAAAAATTCTTTATTAAAATACGTTACTATATCAACAGCGATATCTTCACGTGTGAAAGATATGGTATCTTCCACTGGTGAAAGATATCAAGTTTTCAACACTAGAGAAAACCTGGTATTTCATTGATATCTATATAATAATACATATCACGATATTGTAAGATAGCATGCATGCTCTTATAGGCTGAATCACTCCATGGTTTTTGATTGTCATCTCACAACAAAGTTTCCTACTACATTTTAATTCCAAACGCCTGGGTGGGATTCCAACCCAAAAAGGGTGGGGATGCTCGTCGGAATTTTCGAAAATGACCAATAAAAGGGTACCCGAGTCTTACCAAGAAGGGCGTGGCACCACATGATTTTTATCCCTAAAAGGTACCAACTCAAAAACGCCAAATCCAATATTTTTCAGCTATTAATAGCATTAAAGATGAAATCTTCAAATGCTTCCTACTTTAAAAGTTTCCAGAAACATTGTCATAATCTTTAACCTATTATCATTAAGTTACCAACACGCAATGTTACTAAGCTAAAACGCTCACTAGCAAATGTAAATGTAAACTGTTTCGTCGATGAATGTTAAGTGTCACAAGTCTGACAGTTCTAATCTCTTTTATTGTTTCTACATAAACTCTTTAAAGGGGGAGTAGCACATAAATCTTCCAAAATTTAATTTGGCTGAGACTTCAATAAAATAATCTCTAAGGGTCTAATAATCACTGGTTAAAGTTTTGTCTTTATATTCCAATGGGAAGTATTATATTTTTAGGAATTTCTATAGGTGTCTGTGACATCATACACTCAACACCAAATATTGATCTGTACATTTCTTTGTAAATAACTTCATGTTTTACTTTATTTCTATTAAGCTCGAAGGTCTGCTGAGAGTTTTGGCATGATCATACTTTTCATGAAAGTGTCCGTAAAACCACGAGAAATGTAAACATTGCATTTTTATCTTGAATTATATATTTTCCGTTTTGGCAAGATCGCATTAATAGATTACCTTTTAATTAATAAATTACCTTCTAATTTTGCAAGGGAGTACTATGGACATATGACAATAGAATGAGCTGTGTTTTTTTTATAAATAGATACCCCAGAAGTAGTAATTTTGGCTACGGGAAGTTCATTGTTTAGTTTTCACTTAAATTATACTTTTCGTCTTATAGATTTTAATGAAACTGTGCCCAGAGGAATACAAAAATTCAAGGTATAGGTAGCATAAAGCATTTCACTAGTAAATGCAGTTGTGGGCTAAAATTTGACTCAGAGTTAAAACAGTTGTGACGTCATCACCATGTGATATGAGATCCAATCTCCTCGAAGAAATATTAAGAGCGACTGTAAAAATCAAACATACGGCGGAAAGGCTCAAATTTTCGAATTCGCTCTACTTTTGGATTTTAGTAGTGCTTGATGAAGGAAGAAACGCTGTGTGGTTAGTTTTGAAAAATACTTTTTTGTTTTCGAGAAATAGGGAAAAATCGGTTTGAGCTCCAGGGACGATTTTCGCTGCCAAAAGATGGCTGAAAATTGCTTACTTTCGCTTGGTCCGTGTATCAAAACTATTAATCCAAATAGCCCTCTAATACTTTCTGCCAAAAGCACAACTCTTAATTGCTCAATTAAGAGTAGTTTCATAAAAATCGAACAACTCAGAATTATTTTACACAATAAAAAGCAATGGGCACTAAGTTACAATGCTGGTCAGTGCATCTCGAAAAGTGCGAGTTTCCCTATGTGCCATCCTTCCAAATCTTATGAAATTATAGTCAACAACTATTGGGAAACTACTCTTTTGAAAAATGTATTTTTTATTTTGGGGAAATAATTGTGCGCTTTTTGCGAGAGCTTTTATTTTAACTCATTAAATATGCAGAAATCATTGTTTGGCGATTGCGTGACTAAAGACTTCTCGAAATAAATTCCCTTGAAACATCATTGTTTTTCAAATCTCGTCTATACAAATAAAAGAAAACATTAACATACTAACCTTCAACACGAAAAGGTCTTTTCCGTTGCTCCATTCATCGGAGTTATCAAGAAACTAGAATTGGCAACCGTGGCGTTGGCTTGTTTTATGCAACCGATTTCCGAAAATACCATCTATCAGTACCAGTCGACATGCACAGTTCGTGTTTCTTTACAAACAACTAGTCAGATTTCAATAAGAAATATACAGAATAGTATACTAAATTCGATTCCTACAGAGTCCAGTAGGTTATTCTAGCTTTACTGGCAAGTTGTTTAGTTGTTACAGTTGGCGCAAGAAAAGAGCGTACCGTAGTTTCTTCCGGTTCTGTCCATACCCTAGTGGTCTTGGAATTTTATGTATTATCCTTGGCAAGAAAAAGAGTCGAGATATACATTATTATGCCATTTTAACATTAAAAGCCCTTTGTGAGCAATTTTAAAAGTGGTTCTCTCAATAGATTATGGTGGAGTCGGCTAGGGGCACCTGTGCGAACTACTATGCCATACTGCTTCGTTTTGATATATTTCATTAAATAATTTTGTTTCCTGTGATTAGTTCCTGCACTAGATTTCTCTTTAAGAAGCCAGCTTGTTGCAAGAGAAATTCCTGTTTTCTTTCTTTCTCCTTCGTTAAAGAACAGTGGTCGGTGCACTATGGTCCCACAACACGATCTGCACGCTGGAATGCTGTCTCGGTATAAGTTTATGACAGTTACTCGCAAACAATTGCCGATCGATCTGTTAAGTATTACAGACCAATTTATCAACGCGCTACTGACTAGTAGTTCTTGGAAGAAATAGCCAAAGGTGTATCCCTGGCCTTATACTGTTCTGTATATTTCTTATTGAAATCTGACAAGTTACTGATAGATGGTATTTTCGGAAATCGGTTGCATAAAACAAGCCAACGCCACGGTTGCCAATTCTAATTTCTTGATAACTCCGATGAATGGAGCAACGGAAAAGACCTTTTCGTGTTGAAGGTTAGTATGTTAATGTTTTCTTTTATTTGTATAGACTAGATTTGAAAAACAATGATGTTTCAAGGGAATTTACTTCGAGAAGTCTTTAGTCACGCAATCGCCAAACAATGATTTCTGCATATTTAATGAGTCAAAATAAAAGCTCTCGCAAAAAGCGCACAATTATTTCCCCAAAATAAAAAATACATTTTTCAAAAGAGTAGTTTCCCAATAGTTGTTGACTATAATTTCATAAGATTTGGAAGGATGGCACATAGGGAAACTCGCACTTTTCGAGATGCACTGACCAGCATTGTAACTTAGTGCCCATTGCTTTTTATTGTGTAAAATAATTCTGAGTTGTTCGATTTTTATGAAACTACTCTTAATTGAACAAATAAGAGTTGTACTTTTGGCAGAAAGTATTAGAAGGCTATTTGGATTAATAGTTTTGATACACGGACCAAGCGAAAGTAAGCAATTTTCAGCCATCTTTTGGCAGCGAAAATCCCTGGAGCTCAAACCGATTTTTCCCTATTTCTCGAAAACAAAAAAGTATTTTTCAAAACTAACCACACAGCGTTTCTTCCTTCATCATGCACTACTAAAATCCAAAAGTAGAGCGAATTCGAAAATTTGAGCCTTTCCACATATTTCTGATTTTGTTTGATTTTTACAGACAGTCGCTCTTAAATCCTAGTTTAGTCTATATGTAAAACATGTGTCCTAGTGGCTATGAATAAATCGGAATTAAGGTATGGGAGATTCAAAGTTGGTACATTTAGGTTCTCATGAAAAAATATTGGGTCGAGTCACCTTAAGCTTAACTAAATTCAAATTAAACAAAAACAATTTTCAACTAGAGTGGTTTCTAGAAAAGGATATAAGTAAGACTCAGGAGAAAATACTTTGACAAAAGCTAAATGAAGTCTGGAATTTATTCACCCAAGAGTTTAAAAGTGGTGAAAACTATGACTGGAAAAAAGTGCTATCATTTAGAATCTCGCCTCTGGCTCATGATGAAAACTTTTCTTGTGTTTCTTCTAACATCCTGAGTGCTCTTTTTTCACCAACATAGGCATAAAACTTGGCTTCTATTGTTTAAACAAGTTGTTTACAATAAAGAAAGGAATCCCAAATCTCCTTGAAACTAAATACATTCAGTGACAAACAATTGTTAAGCTTAACTTACTGTTTAGATTGCCTGGAGTATAAGAAATTACTTGGCTTAACGTCTCGGTGTATGACATCAAACGAATGCACCCTCTTGAGGGCAATAAATAAGTTTTTCAGGTACTGTCTTATTTCACAAACACTTAGTTCAAGATAATAATCCTGTGGGAGAAAAATAACATATAGTTAATACTGTATATAAAAAGTTAAATAAAGTGTACAATATTCTTAGTATTGATTTTATCTGATGTGAATGTTGATTATGGTAACTAAAAGTATTTCTTCATTCAAAAGTTGCATCTTTATGTTGTGAAGGTTTATGCTCCCAATATGCAATTTCATGATTGGGCATTTTTGATATTTTTAGTGTCTTTCTGGATCTAAATGTTCTGCAAGCCACAGAAAAACCATATTTGGAGATTTGAAGGACAAATTTTGACCAGTGTGAAGCTGGTGTCAGGGTTATTTTGGGGGGGGCATCACATTTTTGACATTTAACTTACCTGAAATTTCTGATGTGGAACATAAGGAAGTACAAATACTATGTGATCATTCTTTCTATAGGCTGTTTCAATCCCTACAACATTTTCTCTTCCTCTGTATAGAAAAGATGAAATTAATGAAATGGTCTGACTTATGTCAAAACATCCAGGAATATTTATTTTCGCCTTGGTAAAATGTTACGAGTTTTCCTCAATGTGGAATAGCCAATACACATTCAATTCACATTTCATATTTAGTATAAACCTACTAAATTATTGTCTATTACATGTACAAATCTTGCAATCTGTTTGGCTGAGCTACTTGAGTGATAAACCTGACTAACAAGTAGTGAAAAGTAGTAGTTTGAAAACCAAAACAAAAAAACAATTATTTTAACCTAATTTCAACATTGTTTGTATTTAAGGATGGTGCCTACTATTGTCAGCGCCCACACTTACTGTGCCCCTGCATCAAGGGATTCCCGCGGGTTTCAAAAGCAAAACACTCAAAGGTACAGAAAACGTCGCCCTTGGAAAAAATTAAGACCAAGAACAACAGCAATAACTATTATTTATGTAGTCAAAGATGTATCACAGAGTAATTTTCAAGAATTCAGGTGTTTTTAGCGAAAAATCATATGTTTTTACTTTCTAGAAAAGGCCGTTTCAATGGCCCCAGATCGGTGAATAACAAAATAACTTTTTCAATATTTCCATACACATAAGCTTGGTTGGTTTGAAGCTAAATGAAAATTGAAAAGGAATTACACATTACACCAAATATCAGCCATTCATTTAGCTTTTCCTGCGAGTACAATTACATGAAATAAACTTTTGTCGTTGGAAGACCTCATTGCTGGGATACCTGTGGTATACCAGCTATAAAATGCCTTCGTTTTTTTGTATTTTTTTTCTCCACGACAAAATGGCAAATTTGTGCAATAGTTACCCAGGGGTCTTAGTCTAGAAGCTAAGTCTGAAAAGAGGCTTATTTTTCAAGTTGGCTGCACCCCATGGGTGGCCAAGGTTTCTTGGTATCATTTTAAAGCTTGAAGCCTGTAGATTACGAATCTGCTTGTCGCCACTTGAAAAAAGTGTCCAAACAGCTTGGCGACCTGGCCTAAAGTACATACTTTCTATTTCACAATATTTTCGTTATTCTTCATTTTCTTGAAGTTTTTCACGTTTCACACACAAATTTTCGGTAAAACCTGCTTTGATGTGTTTATTATATGCTAAGCTAATGCACACATATGAAAAAACGAGGAAATTTTCAGGAAATGTGGAATTATTAGCATTTTTGGGTCATTAATCACGATTTTAGATTCATTGAGTGGCAAAAGTTTTTTTAAAATAATTTTAAACGTCGCTAAACATGCATTTTTCTTATGAAGACCTTAGTTTGACCTTATCTGATTAGTTTTCAGAGAGAAATGACAAATATTTTTAATATTAGCTATAGAAAAGACAATTTCCGTACTATTCGTCAAACCGGAAGTTGATAGCTAAACTACTTCCGGTTTACGTTTTTCAAGATTTCTTGAATAAAATCGGAAAATAACTCATTGCAAACTCTGGTGGTCTTTTATTTATAACAAATTAACACTCTTATAGATGTTTACTACTTGTGTGTACTCTTTTCAAGTAGTAAATAGGTAAGAATAGAACATATTTATGGAAGGAGAAGTACTAACTGTCTGTGTATAAAGAGGAGCTGAGATTTATAAATTTATGCTTGAAATCAATGTAAATCATTATATATATCTTTAAAATAATGCAAAATTAAAGAAACAAATGAAAAATAAAATCTCAAGTGCTGCAGATGTTGTTTTGAATGGTCTTCCTGTGTCTAAATGAGCCTGCAGTCCAGTAGTTCCTAATCCAATATGGCGTACTTCACGTGTTGAGATCTCTTCAAATCCTGTAAGAGAGTGGACTAAGCTTGAAGTGGGAGCTGACGGATTATTGCGGCGACACACCACGAACCACCTACAACTAGTACTCCCAGCTTCCAAGCGTTCCCTAGTGTACAAAGAACTGCACCAAGAGATGGGACATTTAGGAGCAGACCGTGTCATCCAGTTGGCGCGCGATCGTTTCTACTGGCCACGTATGCAGCAAGACATCACACACTTCGTAACGAACGTCTGTCCTTGCCTTAAACAACGCCGCCCACAACAGTCAACACGTGCTCCGATGCAACATATTGCGTCGTCATCACCTTTTGAACTCATTTCTATTGACTTTCTACACTTAGAAAAGAGCTCAGGAGGCTATGAATACATCCTGGTAATCGTGGATCATTTCACCAGATTTGCCCAGGCTTACCCTACAAGGAATAAGTCTGCTCGAACTGTGGCAGATAAGATCTTCAATGAGTTTATTCCCAGGTTCGGTTTCCCTGCGAGGATCCTCCACGACCAAGGCAAAGAGTTTGAGAACCATCTGTTTACCCAACTGGAGCAGCTTAGCGATATCAGACATACTCGAACGACCCCTTACCACCCTCAAGGTAATGGCCAAACCGAACGCTTCAACCAGACGTTGTTAGCGATGCTGCGAACACTTCCTGAGGACAAGAAGTCACACTGGAAAGACTACCTTAATAAAGTCGTTCACGCCTACAACTGTACACCCAATTCAAGCACAGGATTTGCGCCTTTCTTCCTTTTGTTCGGCAGGACACCAAGGCTTCCAGTTGATATTCTAATCGGTCGTGACGTTAATGGTGCAGCTAATCATCGTGCTTTTGCCAAACATTGGAAGACAACGATGCAGACTGCGTATGACATTGCTCGTAAGAACGTAACGGAGAGCAACGTAAAGAGCAAGAAGCGTTACGATCGACGACTCAATTTCACGGAGCTTCGCGAGGGAGACCGTGTACTGGTGCGAAACCTGACACCTAGAGGAGGCCCTGGAAAGCTGCGTTCCTACTGGGAAGACAAAGTGTACGTGGTAGTGAGTCGCAAAGGGACGGGACCTGTTTATGAAGTCAAGCGAGAAGACCACGCTGGTAACTCCCGACTGTTACACAGGAACCTCCTTTACCCCTGTGACTTCCTAGAGCAAGCACTTCCACAGCAACAACGACAGCAAAGACCACGGCGCCGACCACGTACAAGACAGAGGCAACAGCAACATCTGAGTGAAAGTGACGACTCTGGTAGTTCAGATAGCGATATCGGATTAACTCCTGCTGCTTTTCAGCAAAACACTGATGACAGAGACAGCGTAGGACAAGTATCTGAGTCGGTACCTATTGCAGATGCTGATACTGATGCTGACATTCAAGAGGATCATACTGATGAAGGCGGAAATAACTTTTCTCAAGCGGAAGGAGAGATGGTGGAAGACGTATCTACAGATGATACAGATGGATTACATGAGGATACAGTTCAAGTGCCCCATCAAGAGCCTAGATACCCGACACGTGAAAGAAGACAACCCGCAAGGTATGGGTATGATGTGTTGTTGCACAGTACCAATCCATACAATGGTCCATGCAACATGCAGTCGTATCAGGCACCGGTACCTTATCAGCCCAGACTAACACCTCAGCCATATCAGCCGTTTCAGACGTTTTACCCCCAGTTGACTCAGCCAACTCCATACTGTGGTAGAATGCCAATCTACAACCCATGGATTGCTCCACCCCATCGTCCGTATGGAATTACGACAAACTACTGAACTCACTTATAAGAACATTTAGTATTTTTAAGCATTGTTGTTAATTATGATACTGATTGGACATTGATTAGCTTCGGTTTCTAATCATTCGAATTGACATTATATAAGAAGAAATTTAAGCGACATTTATCAAAGAAAAGAAAAGACACAGTAGTATCAACAAAAGTACGCCTTAGTATTTAGACGGTGTTCAAACACCCGGTATCCACTGGATAACTGATGGAAGTGTACGGTTTGCCATCAGGGGAACTTAGTCAATAAGGAGCTTTGTGTTAAACGTTTGGACTTGATTACCCCAAACTACAAGCATGAAAAAAAGTTCAATAGTAAGATAAGTTTACATCGCAGTGGAACTAAACTACTATGTAGTGATAGTACTCTCGTTTAAAGCAGCGGAGAGTGTGAAGTGTATGAACTGTCACGCTTTCAATAAGTTAGTTGTGTGACATAATTTAGTATAGTATCAAGTGACAGATATAATAAAGATAAGAGACATAAGAGAGAACACGTGTAAGCGCAAGCAACAAGTATCAAGCTCTAACGAGTGAATAAAGGATTTTACTACTGTATTTGTATCTGGAGTCAGATTGAAACTGGTAACACATCCGTCTTTTCTTTCTGACATATCCAACAACTCTTAATGTCAGTAGATTGCAGAGAAGATCGTGTTTGAGGTATGTCTTCTTTGGTTTTTATGGTCTTTATCAAGGGAATATCCTTTTCAAGTTTCCTTCGTTTAGAGGTTACTCGTTCAAGGTGACTTTTGGACGTATAGCTCTTGTAACAGAGTCGATGGTAGCCTCCAAATGGACCTGTCTTCCATTTCCCCTCCATAGATTTTGAAATTTCATCTTTTCGGATGTCACAGGCATTTTCAAAAGTTTTCCAACTGAGAGAAGTGAAGTCAGTTAGAGGACCTTGCGACTTGAACCCCACTTTATGGCAAAGGCAACTGGTCACTGAATCTGAAGAGCTAGTAGCAAGAGAAAATGCCATGTGACGAAGCTTTCCTGATTAGATGTTCCAGTATTGTTTAAAACCAACCTTAAACAGAAAGATTTAGTTATAGTGTGTTTTGTGATTTCTTGATCATCAACTCAATTTATTGAACACTTTTCCCTAATTTTAAATAATTCTATACAAATATACTTTCAATAAGAAAATGGGAGAAAAATATCAAAGATTGTATAGAATTAGTGAGCTTCAGTACACCTGAGAATACCTATTACTAATTAACTTGAAGTCACTCTATATTATAACATAAACCTTGTGTTAGTGTTAAATGAAACGTTGATGAAATAAATGAGTTCCTATACTAGAATTTATATACTTACAGGATTTGTAGATATCTCAACAAGTGTTTACATCTTTGATTTGAAAAAATCTGTTCCTAAATGATGTTCCAATAGTAGTTTTCTTCAAAGCCGACCTTAGAAGAAAGCTATTATTAGTGTTCTGTGATTCCTTGATTCTTGAAACAAGCCTCAGTACACCTGCATGAGAATACTTACCAATTATTAGCCCTTCATTTACGATAATTAAACGGAGATTTTTCACTCAAGTCGTTCTGCTCATACGAAGATTTATATACCAAGATTATGCGAAGAGTTTCACTGAAAGTCAAGTTTTGAAATCACTTTATATAAGATAGACCTTGTGTTAGTGTTAAATAACTCACTGCTAAACTGTATGAGCTACTAAAGTATATATACTTACAGGATTTGAAGAGATCTCAACATGTGAAGTACGCCATATTGCTGGATTAGGAACTACTGGACTGCAGGCTCATTTAGACACAGGAAGACCAAAACAACATCTGCAGCACTTGAGATTTTATTTTTCATTTGTTTCTTTAATTTTGCATTATTTTAAAGATATATATAATGATTTACATTGATTTCAAGCATAAATTTATAAATCTCATTTCCTCTTTATACACAGACAGTTAGTACTTCTCCTTCCATAAATATGTTCTATTCTTACCTATTTACTACTTGAAAAGAGTACACACAAGTAGTAAACATCTATAAGAGTGTTAATTTGTTATAAATAAAAGACTACCAGAGTCTGCAATGAGTTATTTTCCGATTTTATCCAAGAAATCTTGAAAAACGTAAACCGGAAGTAGTTTAGCTATCAACTTCCGGTTTGACGAATAGTACGGAAATTGTCTTTTCTATAGCTAATATTAAAAATATTTGTCATTTCTCTCTGAAAACTAATCAGATAAGGTCAAACTAAGGTCTTCATAAGAAAAATGCATGTTTAGCGACGTTTAAAGTTATTTTTAAAAAAACTTTTGCCACTCAATGAATCTAAAATCGTGATTAATGACCCAAAAAATGCTAATAATTCCACATTTCCTGAAAATTTCCTCGTTTTTTCATGTGTGCATTAGCTTAGCATATAATAAACACATCAAAGCAGGTTTTACCGAAAATTTGTGTGTGAAACGTGCAAGAAAATGAAGAATAACGAAAATATTGTGAAATAGAAAGTATGTACTTTAGGCCAGGTCGCCAAGCTGTTTGGACACTTTTTTCAAGTGGCGACAAGCAGATTCGTAATCTACAGGCTTCAAGCTTTAAAATGATACCAAGAAACCTTGGCCACCCATGGGGTGCAGCCAACTTGAAAAATAAGCCTCTTTTCAGACTTAGCTTCTAGACTATCTTCAGGAACTTACCCAAGAGACCTTTGTGGGTATCTGCTATAGGGTTCCCGTCTATAGTCCAATCAATTATCATGTACCAGATGTCAATCAATGTCACTATGTTGTCAAGTGATTATGAGAGGGCGGAGCTAGCAAATCACGTGGCACAGGTTTATGTTTACACATTCTCTATTTCGTTGACCGCTGTAATTCAAGACAGCCAAACTAGAAATATTAATTTATCAATTTCGTAAACAAGGATAAGCTGAGAAGATAGCGAGATGATTTCAAAGCGATTATTTCTAAGAATTTTCAATGAGCTTCATGGTAAAAAGCTTGTTTTGGTTTATATATTCATGATTCATCTACTCGAACAGTATTTTCTGCACGAACAATCGAAGATCGATGAGGAGAACAGGGTTTCAAGAGTCAGAATTACGACATAAGAGATCGTAAATATTCATTCAGCATGACTCGTTATTCTCCTGAACTTGACAATATAGTCTTATATTACCTATATTTATGCATTTATATTAATTGTTTTGGCTTCAAAGTCTACTCACAAAGGAACATGAGGTACATAGCAATATTTCTACGCACATTCATCTTTGCCGTTCGAAGCGTTATGATCTCCTTTAATTTTTCTTCAAAAAAATGGCAATTCATTAAAAAATATCGATAAATTATAAAATGTAAAGCAATTATGAGAGAGGTTTTGAGCAAATATTAGCCTGTATTTACGTTTTAAATGAAGCATTTTGATTTTAAAGTGAGCCGTGCAAATGTGCATGCTTCTAATTTGAGACGTCGTTGCACAAGCTAATTACATATGCCAAAATCTGGATCCCGGAACTGGAATTGGAGTTCCAGATTGAGTTTGATGAGTATGGCAATAATAGATGCTCTGCCTGCAAACGGCTTTTAACACTGTCGTTCGAAATTTTGCAACTTATTTTTACTTCTCATTTAGATTCTTAGAGACTCTGATACTAGTAAACACGAAATAATTTTTCTGTATTTTTGGAAGCTCAACCAACTAAATCCTCCGTGCATGTTGAAACCAGGTCCCCCAGGTCCTTCAGGTCCTCCAGGTATCCCAGCTTACCCTGGAACCAGGGTCTAGTATTTACATAAACTATCTTTCACTCACTAAAAAGTATATTCAAAAACGTTCACTCAAAGAGTATACTGGCAAAGAAAATTATTATTTTGATTTATTAAAACTGTCTCTTGCACTTGTGAAGTTAAGCTAAATGTAGGTTTGTATTTTACGAAAGTTTTTGCCTGGTTCTTGCTTTGCATGCATGACTGCCATGAAACACTCATGAAAAGCCGGTTTTTTTTCCGACTCCAAAAAAATTTTACATACCATTTGCTTAAGGAAATCTTTTCTTCTACACAGGAAATAATTATTTATTATTGTTCTTCGAATTGAATAAGTTTTTTGGTACTTTTCTGGTACGTCACGCTTGCCACGCTTTTAGCACCCCATTTATCCTCAAAACAATATTTAAAAAAGTCATAACTCTTTAAAACCCGTGGTAACCCCCCATTTTTTTTCTTCAAAAATGTAACAGAAATAGTTAAATTATTTTTTATAATAGAATTTTTAAAATAAAAATGGTTTTCGATGCAAATGTAAGCAAAAATGTAGCATCCCTTTAGCACCACATTTTACACTTTTGAAGGCAAAATTTGGTTTAAAAAATGGTTTCTTATATGATACGTAAAAGTTTATATATTTGATATGAAGAGCACAAATGGTCGTTTATTTGAAAAAAGTTTCAGATAAAATCGATCAAAACAACTTCGTAATATGATTTTTTCCCCTTGCGTAAAAAAGTGCTTACGTCATCGGTGTTTAACGTCAATTATCTCGTTTACATGCGTGGGTACCCCCAATTTTTTTTCGGATTCCAGTGGCCTCTTGGGTGATTTAAATGACTGGCACAATGTGAAAAAAATAAAAATGGTTTGCAATTAGTAGGCACCATCCTTAATTATTGAAATAATAGCCTTAGTCTACGAGTCAATAGCCCACTTGGCCGTCAGTCTCATGAGCTATTGAATCTTAGGCCATTTGTGCTGCAAACATGGATTGAAAACACTGGTTAATAATGATGACAAAAATCTACTGTACTCAACAGCTGGATCTAATTTGAATGGCCAAAATAGAAGTAAGACTTGGTTTATTTCTTCAATATATCTTCTATCCCTATCAATGATTGTCAGAACTCTAAAAAGTACGGGAATTTTACTTACCCTATTGTTTGTAAACATCTTAGCTCATTTTCTATTCTTTCTGGACCACTTGTTGGAATAATATGCTTTAGGGCACATAATTCATCAGGAAATTTTTTGACCCTAGCCAAATATACATTGCTAAATGTCCCTGTAGTAAAGAAAAATTAAAAAACATTATCTAAAAGAGATTTGAAACAAAATATGTTAAGGTAATTCCCTTGTTTTTCCAAGGAACTAACAAATTTTGGCATTCTTCTTTCGGAAACTAAATAAGAAACATGTTGAAAAACAATTTTCACTTTTTTCTCTTTTTTGAGCAGAGAAATTGCGATTTTTATCTGACTCGCCCCAGCATTCACTTGGAAAAGTGTCAGTTTTCAACTATTTTGAGATGTTTTTTCAAGATAAATCAAAAATGAGAATGTTGACCTCCACTTCTTATTTTAGATTTTTGATAAATGCCATGCTCGTCATTATACACCTAATTGAAAAAATGTTGTCGGGTTCGAGAAGACCATATCATCGAAGCTAATATCAAAAGGATTTTGGGTACTCCGAAATGTGTATTATATTTGCATAAAGACATGTAAAAATGCACAGTAGAGCAAAGTCGGTCGACCTAGATTAACATGCCCAAGCCATTCTCCAAAGATTTACGCTGGAGAGCTGTTTGGCTGTGGTATTTTGTCTTCCCATGCTCCCCTTCGGTCTTAGCTTTGATGATATAACCTTTTTTGAACCCGACGTTTTTTCAATTAGGTGTATATCAAAATATGAAGAAAAGTTTATTGCATAGATTTTGAAATATTTTGATGGGAATAGTGGACATGTGCTATCTCAAGTTTGGACGTTCGTAGAGGTGCACATACCGTATTTTTTTCACTAATAGTTCAAAAATCATAGTCATCCAATGACTTTGATGGATTTAATAGCATAGATTATCTAGTAAACTTCGATTTACAAGTATGTTTTGTTATGTATGAAAGTACTTTTAACTGTGAATAAAAGTTCTTGATTACAGCCTCCAGTTGCTACCGCATTTCACTATAAAACCCATAAATTGACATGTTTGGAGAGCATCTATTGAAAAACGAGAATGGTTACCCCATCTTTTTATTACAGTCTTTAAATGTCCATAACATAATTAATTTCCATGCAAAGTTTCAGGACAAAGTTATTGGCAAAATTTCTTTCAAGGGAATACCTTAATGCTGCATGCGCAATGTGCTCTTTAGTTGAATCGCTTTTGAAGTAGTTTCTTACTAACACCTAACTCCTCTCAAGGAAGTATTCTTAATTTTTTAGCACATTAAGAATGATAAAAGCTAGGTAAGAGCTTGTAAACAAACAGTTTTGCATCATATTAAATAGTTCAAGTAAAATCATCAAGTAAATATTAGCTTAAACAGCCTTAAACTTGATAGCTAGCTAAGGAGAATGTTCAGTGGTGAGACTTGATCTTTGTTTAAATTATTGTTCGTATGGTGTCATGTTTTCCCAACATTTTTTCTAAAATGCGTTATACAAGTTTTTATAAATCCACGCCATATCCATAGGATAAGTAAAATATTTTGGGAGCTACACCCTCGCTCATCACTGCCTAACATATCCAAAAAATACATGTTGTCTGAATGTTGGGTTAAATGTTGGGCTCAATTGTTACGACCCCAATATTCAAGTGTCACATTGGGGACTTGGCAAACAACCCAACATTTGACCCAACAATGTTATTTTTAATGTTGGATGAATGTTTTACTTATCTGTCAAGCCAGTTTTTCCTAATATAACCAAGTGCCAACATTCTGCCAACAAATATTGGGCCTTTTGTCAGGGCCTTTGGAGTTGTGGCATACTGTGTGCAAGTTCAGGAAATGTGTTTGTTTTTCTACCAATCTTAGTTATGCTATATCTTGATAACATTTTATTGCATTATTGGATCTTATTGCATTTTTTTGTACAGGCGGAGGCGGGGGGGGGGCTTCATCCAAACCATCAAACCAACCCTAGCAACGGGCCTGAAAACATATGCGTATGTAAATATGTATTTCATACTTACCCTCTCCTACTTTCCTGACAACTGTAAAGATTTCTTCTAGCTCTGGGAACTGCTTTAGGATGTCTCCAGCTTCACTGTCACCAAAGCCTTTACAAACAAAGAAACTGTATTATAATAGTCATCCATGTTTCATTTATGAAAATCATAGGTAAAAAGTATTTAAGGTAAACATTCTTCGCCTAAACTAAAAAAGCAAAACTAGTACTATATGATAGATTAAGCTTATTATCGTTACACGTGTAATATTCAAGACAAAACTTCGTTCACGCCAGATTGACTTTAATATCTCAAGGCCTACATCGTAAGCTTAATTAATAGCCACAAGAATAAGTATTGTATACACTTGTATATCCATTCGTTTTGCAGTAAAAACGTTACCTTCAATGGCACTGGGACTAGATGGAGGTGAGCTTTGTTTCCTTTTTCGTTTTCCAGATGGTGAAGAGCAGTTTCGTTGCGGTAAAGAAATGCACTGTTGCTCATCGTCACCTAAAACTGTTGATATGCTGTTCTCCAAGCCAATACTTGCTTCGCTCCTACAATCTTCAAACTCCATCGCATTACAGAAATCAAACTTCTAAATCATACGAAACATCAGCAATGTACATTTTTTTCACTTTAAACGTCTAATTTTCATCTTCTTAAGCGTAAAAAAACAGCATTTAGTCAAATATTTGAAGGTTGATCGAATGTTCAGTAAACTTTCCCGCCATTTTCACACGAATGGGAACCTGGGAATGGGTCTTTCAAATACTCTCGTACCAGACTCCTCTCCGATTTGCTAGCCATAATGCGCATACTCGCCAGGTATTCAGCTGGAAAAAATAACCGTAGTTTCAATATAAATCAAACCAGTCAAAATATTTGACATTTGTGAACTGGAGAGACAGCTATGAAGACTATTGTGGCAATCGTATTTTGCGTTATTTTGACTCTCGTTGTGTGTGTATCTGGACACGGTCACGAGCATGGACATAGCCATGAACAACACCACCATCATCATCATGAGCATCCAAACGGTCATCAGGAACATCACCACCACGGACATGAACATGAACAACATGATCATGGACCTGAACATCGTCATGAACACCATCATGAACACCATCACGATGGCATGGAAGAAAGCTCTGTTTTCAATAGATACAGTCGCGAAATGAACGAACCAGAAGTACCCACTGCAAGTGCAAAGACAAAAATGCCGCTTACCCCTAAACCCATTCGAAGCACCGTGACGATTTGGATAGAGGCTCTATCTTCTACTATTCTCATAAGTGCTGCCCCATTTTTCATCTTATTTTTTATTCCGTTGACTGGAAACACTGCTGAACAAAAGCCGCTTTTGAAAATTCTTCTAGCCTTTGCATCTGGTGGACTTCTTGGTGACGCGTTCTTGCACTTGATTCCACATGCTATCAATCCTCACAGCCATCTGGAAGAGCACAGCCATTCTCATGATCATGACCATGGTCATGGTCATGGTCATGGCCACAGTCATTCTAGCGACATGACTGTAGGATTCTGGGTTCTTGGTGGTATTATAGCATTTCTTATTGTGGAGAAATTTGTGAGATATGTTAAAGGAGGGCACGGACACTCCCATGGCCATGAGCCTTCCTCTAGTAAAACTACCGACAGTGAAGAAGTGAAGAAAAAGGACGATGAAAATGTCCGTAAGAGAAAGAAAACTGAAGAAGATAAATCTGAAGAAGAAGATACGACAAAAGAAAATGACCAAACTGAAATTATTGGTAAGCTGAGCTTATTTTTGTAAATAATTTTTTCTCAATTTTTTTATTAGCTTATAAAGATCCACAGGTAAGCTTACTTTTGTAGTTCAAAAGCACAATACTTAAATTTTTAATGTCCAGTCAAAGGCTTTAGCCTATAAAGATAAAAGCAGTCAAAGAAAAACTTGATTATTTTCAGGAGCCTTTTAATTATATTCAACAGTGCCAACACGTCAAAGGTCCTCGAAAACTTTTATTTTTATGTACATTGCTTTTTATTTGCTTTACGATTTGACGATACGGATTTGAACAAGGACGTTCTTCCAAGCCGAAAAAAATTTTTTTTTCTTAAATTTTAATAGAAAACTATTCGTCGTATTCCCCTACTTTTTAATCAAATTTAATGTTCATAATCTTTACTTCTGATGATGAGTCAAGATTGCAAAGTAAATATATCGCTTTCGATGTTGTTCAGACCTGTAAAAATTATGCAAGATCAGAGAAAAGTGACGTGTCGGCGTAGGAATATATGGTCTCTAGCTGAATAAATACAGGCAGCCGATCTCCACGAAAATATGTATAAACCACATGTACACATTTGTTCTTGTATAGTAAAGAGAAATGTTATACATAGGTACTTTTGAGCTATCTTTAGTAACTTTTTGTTGACAGAATTTAAGGATTTTGTAAAATTTCCGATGTTACTTTTCCCAGCCTCCTCAATCTTGCCACGTATTCTATCTCTCTGACAACACGTGGTGACTCATGAAAAGCCGACAGGATTGAATGACTTACAAAATTAGGCTTAGAGAAATCAACCCAATGGTTCCTATTTTCTTCAAAAAGGAATCTCCTTTTTGTACATTTTAGGACATCTTATGCTTTTATAAACTATGGTTACGAAATGATCCGATTTTTTTATGATTACTTAGTTAAGCTTAACCACAGGTAACCCAAAATCAACGTTGGTATAACAAAAAAATGTATGAGAACTTTGCAGCTGTCGATTTTCAGAGTAAATTTATAATTCACTTCAATAAGCATGAAGCGAGATGACGTTTTACCCCCGTCTCTAGACCATAATCCTTTTCACACTGCTTTTGTTCTTTAATTATGTATGAGTCAATTCCAAAGGTTCCCATCCCCCCCCCCCGGCAACCCCCCGGGCATTTGACTTTTTAAAAAAAATTGGTCAAATTCCCCACCATGCGGGCCAAAAAAATGATCAAATGCTCCACCGTTCAGGCTCCACAAAGTGGTCAAATGCCCGCCCCTCCAGTCCAATGAATCTCTAATTTTGCCTAAAAAGTACAAAACTGAGCCTGTATACATCCAACAAGTTTCATGCTAAGTACCTTTTGAGATCGTTTTATCATTTATAGCTTTATATAAAGAATTAAATAAGGATTAAATAAGAATCTAGACTTGAAATCTTTGCTGACTTTTGAATTAGCGTAAACATATTTATTGTTTTGGACTACAAAAACTTATCTTCATCTACTCGTTCTGTTTTGTCATCCACCTTGAAAAGTTTCTTTTTAATTCCAAGCTTTTCTTTCCCTGTTTCTCAAAGAAGCGACAAGGATAAGATTGTATTTTCAAACCAAATTTTTGTGGCGATTCGATTTCAGTGAGATCGTAATCAATTTGAAGTTCAACCTTTCTTTTGAAAAGAGTGCACAAAGGAATCCGCCAAAAAAGCTTTTCTATCTTCTCTTGTGCCATCCCAGATTTTGAACAAAGGTATTTGGATTTTTTTTTAGATTCACAGGCGAACCAGAGTCCTCTAAGCACGATCCAAGCGTAAAATTTTGCAATATGCTAATTTATGCAATTATGATAAAAAGTGCCACTATATTTAGTCAAAAGTCAAATGCCCGCCCATTCGGACATATATTCAGCGTCAAATTCCCTGTATTCCCTGTATTCCCCTGTTCCTGTATTCTCTAAGGAATCAAAAATTTTAATATGAAAGAAATTTTAAAAACTATTATGGTGTAGAGTCGGGGGTAAAACGTCATCTTGCTTCAGGCTTATTGCAACTTATTATGTGTCTTGTAGTAATCCCTGGCAATGTCTGGTGTGCGTTTTATGACTTTTTCGATTTTTTTCTAGCCCCATACAGATATATTCTTTTGTTTATCAAAGTATATGATCATCCGGGTGGATGTAATCCTGAAACGGACTGTTTAATGGGACCGACGTTTCGACAACCTGAGCGGAAGTCATCTTTAGAGTCAAATTACATCCATCCAGATGATAATAATACTTCATTAAACATTCATTCTTTCTTATAGACTAACAGTTTAATGGGAAAATTTGAAATACCTTGTGAAAAACAGTGCATAGGGAATTGCAGTGCAAAACTATGGAATCACCTTAAATTAACTCAACCCACCAAGATAAACTGTCTTTAAACAGCTGGAAATGGATTGATAAACATACGTTGAGTAAAAAAAAAAAGCTTTTAAATCTTATACAAAGTTTTTACAAGTGCTTGACTCTTAGTATGTATATGTTTATAAATTTATATTTTAGAAGACATTTATATTTTTACTTATATTTTATTTTAGAACCAAAGGAGATTAAGGTAGCAGGTTACCTTAATCTAGCAGCTGACTTTACACACAATTTTACTGATGGTCTTGCAATAGGAGCGTCATTTTTGGTTAGCCGCAATCTTGGAATTGTTACTACACTAACTATTCTATTACATGAAGTACCTCATGAGATTGGAGACTTTGCAATTCTTGTTCAGTCTGGTTGTGACAAGAAAAAGGTAAGTTATATCAATAAATTGTATGTAACAATTGATTCAACAGGTTTAAAACTTAGACAAGGCAAACAAGTGCTAGACCTGATGCAGCATGACTTTCAAGTTGAATGGTTTAAAAAAACTGACAAATAATTAATAAATCTTTGGTCAAATTTGATTGCATGACCATAAACATCACAAACATAGACCTTCATAATTTGATAAATTTTTCATCACTGAAATGCACAGCCATCCCAAAGAGCCAACAGTATGCTAATTTCAAGGCAGTGGTGCCAATAGATAACTGTAAGATTTCAGAGGTTATCTGTGATCATTTTATTACACTGTCCTTTGACAGGACAGTAAGTCTTCAAATAAACTTACATGAACCTTTGTCTGGGCACGAATGACAACTAAAATGTTAGTATTTATTCATGAGTTTTAAAGCCCCCACTCCCCCTCCCCACCCCCAAAAAATCATTAGGCTTGCTGACTATCATTTTTAAATTATGAGGTCTAAAACATGATAGTTTAATTGTTAAAACACTCCTTATTAATTTTGTTAAGCACTATTTAAACATTAGTCTAGACATAAACTGTTATAAAGTGTTAATGATTAAAATTTGGTTTTAGGCCATGTACCTACAGTTGTCTACAGCTACTGGCGCTATTGCTGGGACACTTTGTGGTCTCTTGGCACATAACATTGGTTCTTCAGCAACCTTGTGGATTCTTCCATTCACCGCTGGTGGATTTATTTACATAGCAACAGTATCTGTTATTCCTGAATTACTTGGTGATTCCAAGATTGGACAGTCAATAAAAGAGGTCATAGGACTCCTGTTTGGGGTATTTATGATGGTTGTTATAGCTCAAATTGAATGATATAGGGGTTAGTATGCGTGTACATGTATTCAAACAATCATGTAGTTACATTGTTAAAAGTTAAAAGGCATACCAGTATTTGACTTTAATTAAGGAGGCTCAGGGTAGTTTTGGTCTGGCACACCTAGCCGCATTGAAACGGCTACAACTTCGTCTTGAATAACTCGATCTGCAAGCGATTTTCACACAATGTCAGGAAAGGATTAAAGGTTTCAAAGATGATAAATTAGTTTAAAGCGGCCTTTTCATTATGACGTAATGATGACATCATAGAAATCGTTTACCGCTTATTTTCTCGAAAACTAGACCTAAACTTTCAAAGCAACTTGCACCAGTCGATAGTATTCATCAAGGCACCTAACATATTGCAATATGAAAAAAATGTATGAGAGTGTTTTCCAAATATTACACGGTGAATATTTTCATGGACTTTTACTATTATTTCCAGCGTGTCAACTTTATACCCTCAAAATCGGGACTTTAATTTAGTGGATTCAATATTTATATTAGCTAGAATATAGGTACATATATAGACACTGTCGTTATTGAGTATGAATCAAATTGTGACTTTCTTTCTAACGTTATGGATTTTTTGAAAAATAAGTACGCTTGATACTAACAGCACACAACAAGGAATAACACGGAAGTCAAGCGTGAATAATCAACAAGCAGCCGTGAGCGAAAGTAGTTATGAGCGTACTTATTTTTATTTGACTGCCTTAAAACCCTTCAATGCATATGAAATTAAAGGAGAATATTTGTAAAAGATACATCTTTTAGTGACTTCATTTAGAAAAAAATCGTTCGACAATTTTTTGAATGCCGCTTTCAACGATATTTTCTATCGCTTTTCACAACAAATGGGGTCATTTAGCTTCATATCAAAAAATCCATAACGTTAGAATTTAATCCTTTCCTGACATTGTGTGAAAATCGCTTGCAGATCGAGTTATTCAAGACGAAGTTGTAGCCGTTTCAATGCGGCTAGGTGTGCCAGACTAAAACTACCCTGAGCCTCCTTAAGTTACCAAGATGTAATAGGGAATTTACCAATATACATGTATCAAGTTCAGAGAGGTTTTTATGAAGGTTTTTGATCATACAGTCCCTTCAATCTTAAATGTTTAGCAGTACCCTGAGAAGCCTGTCCATGGGCTGATTGAAAACAGGGCAAGGCTAACTCACAGATGAAATTGTAATTTAGCATGTTATATTTTTCATGTTATTAGGTTGTTTTATGAATTAAAACATCTGTGCCACTTTGTTTCTACTTTCAAAATGCCAACAATGAACGTCCAGAAGAACAGATGTTACTGGTTGCAATCAAATATCTAGAAATTAAGGAAAAAAAATAGAAAAGGTTTATTACCAGCGTTTGCATTGCTACGTGGCCACCCCTGACAAAAATCACGACGTGCACTTTGCAATAGACTGCCGTAAATCAAACACATTGATGCCATTAAAACTCATCGTCTAGATAAGTTTGGGGTTAGATACCATGGTGCGAGCTGTGCGCATCAATCAGACTACGCCCTACCACAGAGGTAACCATGGCGACCGGGCCACAGCTCACCACCTGGTACCTGTCACACTGACCACTCAGTGGAATAATACTCACCTTGCTCCCACCATAGAGGAGTGGGCGGGCGGGATAAAAATTTTTTGCTGCACGCTCACAGCCAAAACTACCAAGACTGCTGGCAAGCTGCCACTAAGTCCTTAGCAAAAACACGCCCCACCTCCCACCCCCACCGCATATTATTGGGGTGGGTAGCCGCTGGCCGCTACGACTCGGTTTTAACTTGCCTGAATTTCATTCATGCTCATTTAACACAGTATTACATTATTGTGAAGCAAAAAAAAAAAAAAAACGAATGAAAAGATTTTCAGTAATTGCATGGTTTTATTTACACATAGTAACAAGATGTAAAAGTGAATAATATTAATCTACTTGAACATCTTATTGCAACATTGACATATACACCTTCAAATGTTATCAGCAATATTGATAAAACAAAAACAAGATTATGCTATGTGGTTTCATGTTTCATACTCTAGTTTGTAATTCTTCATTTAAGTTTTGTGCTGTTTAATAATAATAATAATAATAATAAGGAATAATTTATATAGCGTCGATATCCGTAAGTTCATATCTTTATACAATATATAAATGTGACTCAAAAAATAAAATTAAGAAAATAATTACTATTTCATGAATAAGAGTGAGTAATAAAACATGGCCCATAATACATAATTTTATCATTATCAACATATTTCAAATAAAATTCATTTCATTTCAATATATACATTACACATTTTTTAAATTTATTCATCAATTATATAATCAAACTGCCTTTGGTGAACTCCCGGATACTACCTGGTGCCTTTTTTGTGCATTTCATAAACTTACCTTTGTAATTACACAAATCACCAAGTAATTCACTTGATTTAAACGCTCAATTTGACTGCGTAAGATGGATAATCTATCTTTTATTTTGATTCCAATTTGTACTTTGTGTATTTCTTTGTTATTTTATCGAATTTTGAAGGGAATCCTGTACTAAATCGACATTTCAGAACCTCACACTCAGTAGTAGATTGCTCTAATTGCTTATCCCTTATTTTGCTCTTTGTGACTTTCCGACCTTTGTATTAGAACGAATTCTTCCAAAATACAGAGTCCGGCTTTAGTTCTTTAATATGCCTGGAGAGTGCTTTTTCAATGAATCTTTTGACCTATGATTCTTCAAATTGGTAAAAATAATGTATGATTGTATGTATTTTTCTGTTTGCTTATTTCAAATAAAGATTTGACTCTTCAATAATAAAAATGATAATTATTCAGGGATGCACATATCTCCATACAGCTTTCAAACTCTAGTTTAGTTAAGCTATGTGCAAGTGTGTGCATGGTCAGTACTAGACATCATCCCACAACAGATTCAGACTCAATGATTCAGAGCACTGGATTTATTATAGACCATTAGTAGGTTTAGATTAATATCTGATAGTCCATTCAGTAAGTACATCTCACAGGATGAGTAAACTGTACTTCCCTTCAAAGGTACAAATATTGTGGCAGTACCCTACCCATTGTTTTTTCAGCCTTCTTTGGTGGCAGACCTTCAGGCAGAATATAGACCTTTAGCATGACATTATCATAGGTACCACAAAGCACAAACTTTTCCATCAAACTTTCTACATTTAGCAAGGCACCATAATGAAGTTAATTAACCTAATTAGGTTTAGATTAATATCTGATAATTGAGTGAGTAAGTATATTTCAGTAAGTAAACTGTGCTCCCCTTCAAAGGAACAAATATTGTGATCCTACCCATTTTTGCAGCCTTCTTTGGGCAGCATAGAGACCTTTAGCATGACATTGTTGTAGGTTCCACCAACCTCAAACTGCAGTTCAACACCAGGCATTTGCTGTCAAACTTTCTACATTTAGCAAGGCATCATAATGAAGTTGATTGTTGCTGGAAGAGTTGCCATATTGAATTTCGTTGATGCTGAGTGTTTTTCCTTGTTTGCAGGTGTGATTCTGGGTTTGATTCCTAGCAGTTAGCAGTAAACATGATGCCAAAAGTCATTTAAATAAATAATGAACCATCTGTTTTGGCTGTGTAAAAGCTTGATGAGCTAAGCTTCCTCGTATATATATTATATTCCTCCAAGAGTAACGCCCACGAGCCACTATATTATCACTAGAGGGGAACTCAACCTTGATTTTTCATGCAATAAATTTTATAGATGATTGAACCAGTAACTAGCAATTAACTGAGTTTTTTTTTGATAACAAGAAAGACAAAAAAATATTTAAAAAATTTTATTTCACTCGCATTGTATTATGTTCAGTCTATTTTACATTTGTTAACTATAGTATTATATCAATAGTTAGAGCACTTTCATGTTCGAGTGACCCAGTCACTCAATAATATGTAAGCACATTTTCATGTGCCTCAGTTTGCATCCATCAAACTCACAAACTAAATGTATGTATTTTCAAGCTAAAATTCATGCATGTAGCTGATGTCACACAAACTTGAGATTAAGTGCTTTAAAGGCCAAGAGGTAATTAATTATTGTCTAAATATGGGCTGTCAATACAAGACTTTCTGACTAAAAGATTTTGCGATAAAATTAGCTTAAAAAGTCAAATCATTTCATAAAAAAATATTTTCTTTGTAAACGCTCCATAGCAAAGTTTCAACTTCACCGGTATTTGGCAGCTATTACTTGTATGTATCAATCAGTCAGTCAGTCAGTCAAAAATTAAATTAACAAAAAGATACAGGTCATTAAAAAAGGAGAAAAGTCAAAGTGAATCTGCCTTCCTACTCTTAATTTCATTGCCCCTTGAGAAAGGTGCTAAGTATTTGATGCTATAATGCCTTATTCATATGACATTTAGGTCAGAACACAGTATTTTAAATCAAAGGCACTGCTGAGAAAATTAATTTGAAAGACCCAAGGCTGCCACACCCAGACATTATGCCAATGGTGCAGACATCTTATAATTGAGTCAATTTTTTGTCGTCAAGCTATTTTTCTCAGAAAAGAAAACACAGCTCCAGGCATGATTTGAACCTGCAACAGAGCTTGGAGTTTTTTTCAAGAAACATCATTGGCTTGATCCTAACAAATATAGGTGGACATAATGTTTATGAATGCTGAAAGTGCAATGTTAATAATTATGCCACCTATTTCAACAATAGTTTTTGTCACTTTTTGTCCAATAGATTTTTTGTTGGCAATCTAAATAACAATCATCCAAAACAAATTTTGTCATCTTACGCCCACCTATTATCGTCTCTAATAAAGTGCTTATTACCCTTCTGACAATATTCACAGTATGATTCTACATGGGGAAAGATTAATCTGGGGAAAAAATATAGTTTGAGTGTGGCTTCTTCAAGTTATAAAGGTTTTTCTATGTCATATGCTAATGCTGTGATGTATGAGGAGTAATCATTTATAATTTTAGATTTTATAGAAATTATGGCAAGTTAGTTTTCGCCTAGAAGACGGTGTTTCAAATAATGACCATAAATGCCTGCTCATACGTCACAGAATAGACCCGTTTCGAATTCCAAATTACCGCTGTGTTTCTTGATTACAGACTCATTTGCACAGGGTTAGCCTCGAGTTTGTGCAGAATATTCACGTGTTGCAGTCAAGGTCCGTCGAGCTTCAAAGTGTTTGTATTGTTGAAGTTGTGCATTCTTTACTTTACCGTTGGTATTTGTGAATATTTAAACACTGATACGAGGCTAACCCTGTGCAAATGAGTCTGTAATTAAGGAACACAGCGGTAACTTGGAATTCGAAACTGGTGTATTAGCATATGACATGGAAAAACCTCTATAACTTCAAGAAGCAGCATGAGTTTTTTTTGGGGTTATTCAACATCTTACCTCATGTAGAATCAATACTTTGAATATTGTCAGAAGGATAATAGGCACTTTAATAACAAGCGCAAAACAGTTTAATGTAGAGCTGCATAGAAGGAGCTACTGCAAACAATTTAACGTATTGCTTACTACTTTTTTCATGTCGGCAGGGAAATTTACTTCCATAAATCAAATAAATTGGTCGGTACCTTTATATTCTCTTATTGGTGGCAGTATATTGCCCTATTTCACTGTTGCGACTGTTGTCATGATCAGCGCGTAGCAGTGAAAAGAGTGGTAAAGTTAGATGCTTCTTTGTAATTCAATTTGCAAACTTCATCTGAAAAAGCCAAGTCTTAAACACAGCGAAAATGAAATCATTAAAGTAAAAAAAATCTGTTGAGTAATTTCGTAAGTTTAGTTATTGGAACACATTTTCAAATTCATAATAGCACACCATAAAGTGCACACAAAAGAAAAAATGCATGAAAAAGTAACTAAGTAATATATTAGACTTTTTTATGAGTTAGTGTTTATGCTATAACATGGGTAGTGGCCCTGTGGGGTTGGGTATGAAGAGATCTGTAAAGATTCCTTCGTGTACCCTTCCCTATTGCCCCAGTCAAACCCCATCCCCTTTGGGCCACTATGCATGCTAAATAATAAACGTTGGAAGGTAACTATGGTGTTTAACTACAGAATACATTTAAGGAAACCCATTACAGTAAATTTGAAAATACAAAAGTAGCTGAAAAGATAAACCAACACAGTTTTAAATGTTTTCAAGATGTAGGAGGGTCAATCCCCTGCGGCAGCGGACAAAAGCAAATTCAGATTTTCTTGAAAGGAGTTATAGGTTACAGGTGGACTATATAAATTATTAAAGGGGGAATATCCAAATTCTAATTCAGATGAAACTGGTTAAAGCTTTTTTCCTGATATTTGGATGGGAAGTATTATATTTTTGTGAATTTTTATAGGAGTCTGTGACGTCAAAGGCTAAGAAAAATTTCAAATAATATGCTATTCATCCCACTATTACTAAAAGACAGCACATGTCAAGCAGGTTTAATATTACATTACTGAATATTACTTACTGGCTGAAGAAATCCAGTTAACACTACAACCTAGAATAACCTTTAGTCAGTAAATTTTATATCATGTTCTTCAGCATTTGAAACCATTGCCCAAGATCAACAGTGATCCTTAGGGCCTTAAACAGCCAGTAGTTGAGCATCTATATTACTCATAAAGATTACTTCCAGAATAAATAGCTGCTCAAAATTACTTATGATTATAACGATCGATGTTACCAGGTAGAGAAGATCGTTGATCATCCATTCTGTTCGACTGAAGTCTCAGTATAAGACCAAAGAAATCCTCATCTGGAACTGTAGGGGCTTGTCTGTGAAGAGGTGGTTCGCTACGTTGGTCTTCTATGCGATGTGCCTGGAAACAATAAAGATCATTAAATCAGTTAGCAAAACCAAACTACTGTATTACGAAGTTTAAAAAGCTGGCATAACTGCTGAAAATACTTTTCCCCAAACATTCAATGCATTGTGCATAATAATAGGGCATAGCGCCATTTTTCTTTACTTACGACGCTTAAAAAAACAGAACCTGATATTTTAGGGTATGGTAGTCTTTCCGTAGAACAATTTTTCATTGGAAACGATGTTCTGTATTCTTTTTTTCGCAAGAACGGCTTTTTATATGTAGATGATGCCAAATTGCTAGGTCTAACTATAAGTAACAACCTTAGTTGGAATTCTCACGTCAATGAAGTTGTAAAAAAAGCATCCAAAAAGCTCTACTTTCTAGTCCAATTTAAAATGGCAAAGGCGACAACAACTGACTCATTATTGTTTTACGAAACTTGTATTAGATCTGCTATTGATTATGCTGTTCCAGTTTCTTCATTGCTCCTTACCTAAATATCTAGTCAATGAACTTGAAAGAATACAGAAAAGGGCAATGTCAATTATCCATCCACATTTAAACTGTAAATCAGCCCTTAGCAGCTCCAATCTATGTACTCTTGAACAACATCACAAGGATCTTTTCATAAAATTATTTAATGACATAAAGGGTGATACTAATCATCTGTGAGTGTATTTTTTAATCACTAAGCCAATGTGTACACACACATATATAATAGATATAATTTTCATAAAGATTTTATAGTATTAATTTATTAGTAATATATAAGAATACATATATAATTTTTATAGTACACACCTCCTTTATTCAATTATTTATTAACTAATTTTAGTATTTGTAATTTACGTAATTCATTGTAAACTACTATGTAAATATTTTAATGAATTTCTATTCTATTCTATTTTCATCATAAAACAGTTTTTACGGGCGATGCGGCTCGTTTAGCCAGAACCAAAGTACAAATGCAGTAGCTGTCTCTTTTGCTGCACTTTTTCTGGCAAGAGTTATAATTAAATTTCCTTGTATTTTGTTTGAGGGATATGTTTGATGTACCTGACTTCGTAGTACGATTTCATACAAATCATCTGAGATGGCTCCTGACGCATCCTTTTTCAATTTAATTACCGGTTTACCTAAGGATCGATATATACATATAAGTAAGAACTAATCATTTCAACAAAGCAGTTGTACAAAATAATGATAATGATAATAACGATAATTATTATATGACCGTGAATCTTAGAGCCTGGACACTAGCAAATCGAGCAATCTGATTGGATAGATCACATCGCGGACCAGTCTAGATTCTCCGGTATTAACCGGTCCGATCGCATATTAATCTTACGGCGAAAACATTTTGTCCTTTTCAATGAAAAGTGGTCATATAATAAAACTCTTATCAACCGAGCTTGGTCGATCTGTACGGGATAATCTTGACCTCGGTCGGGTACAGACCTCGGTCAAGATTATCCCGTACAGACCTCCCGCTCGGTTAATAAGATCTAATTATTAGCATTAGTATTAGTATTAGTATAGGGGATCGCACGATTTCGAGTATAATTTGGAAATTAATAGACTTGAGTAATGTTTTGAAAGTTCTTGTAATTGAACGAGCCTTTAGGCGAATGCAATTAAAGAACTCTCAAAACATTACTCACGTCTATTAATTTCCAAATTGTACCCGAAATCGTGCGATTTCCTATACTTATGTACAGGAAATCATACGATCTTCTCGTACAAATTCGCAAATTATAGGTACGAGTCCATAAAACTTTCGAAATACTAAATAGCACAATTTCATGCAAATTCCATTGTTTTCTATTGTTTAACTAGCACTATTTTGAACTATTTTGTAATTAGTGTTTCACGGATTTACTGTGGTCACTCTACTTCAAACTGATTTTATTGTACTCCTCTTATCCAATCAGAATAGAGTAATTTTGTTGAGCATAAAATAAATAAATAATAAATTAATTATATATAAATACAGTATATATATTAAGCAATTATTCGCCGAAGGCGAAGTGAATATCGGGAAATATTTATCAGGAAATATTCTCCATATTCACTGAGCCTGAGGCGATAATTGTTTTAGCATATACCAACATGTGTACAGAGTAACTTATCTTGATATACAATAATTCAATAAAAACAAGCAAACAGAAATTGCAGTTTGGTGACAAATTCACGCAAACCTTGTAGCAAAACTTTTAGCAAACTCTTAGTACATACTTCGTTGTCTTTTTAGTATTGATAGGAATAGCATTTACTTTCAATTTTTCAATTTCCTCATCGGAAATTGTAGCAAGACGATTGCCGGCAGATGCCTTTTTGTTGCCGGCTCAATATTCCGAGATTCAGAGGTGAATATCGTACATATTCACCTCCAATTAACCAATGAGCGCGCCCGTTCTTAGGAAGTACACAAGTTGGTATATGCTAAATATATATAAATAGATTAATTAAAGTCAAGAACATTCCATAGACGCACATTATCATATGACCGCACTGCTTGCGCGCTATAATAAAATCTTTGGATAAAGTTACGTGATGGGGGAGGGACGGGTTGACAGGCCGGAAAAGCCCGTACTGCTCTCGGCTCGCTCCGTTCGGTCCGTACGGCATGACCTCGAGCCAAATAGTTTCCCGCCCTCCGACTCAGTCAATAAGTACATAGTATGATCCAAGAAATTGTCATCATAATCCGAAGAAAAAGGAGTCTGGTATAAAGAGAAAATTACTTCTTACTTTTAATTCCGTAGTCAATATTTTAGTGCCATCTCACTTACTCTGAGAAGCTGTATCCAAAATATCTTCTGGGTCTCTAAGCTCAAATCTTTGTTCATCCATACGATCTCCTTGTATTCTTGCAACCAATTCTAACAAGTCATCTGCACTTTTACTCTTTGTTTCTATCTCACTAGGAGCATCACATCTTTGCTCATTCATTCGCTGCCCTTGATATCGACTGAGCATGTCAAAGAAATTGTCATCAAGAGAATCACCAATCAGCCCTCTTGCCTAATCCATGAAAAGAATGTTCTATTAGAAACAGCGTAGCAGATACAGACCATAATACGTACTATGATAAAGTCATGGGTCAAAAAACGCCCGTAATAGGCCTATCCCGAATTCGCTTGACTTTTCACGAAACAATGGTTTCAAGTCGAGGTTGAACCAGTTCGTGGTCAGTCGAGCGAATTCGGGATAGGTCTATTGAATAATATAACTCTGATACATATGACATGGATAGATAAGACCAATTAGAGTTTTGACGGGCATGCTAAATTACCAATCAGAACGCTCGTAATATCGTGGCTATGTTATAAATGATGTTAGAAAACTCATTAATAATTCATGAAGAAAACACAATAGAAATCATGACCATGAAGGAGGTTTTATATCTGATATAGATTCGTCTTCATTTGCATAAACTTTAACTTGGATTTTCTCTATCAAACTTGGTTCATTTCGTAAAGAATTCGGTACAGTATGAGAACATACATCTGGAGTTTTTTAAGCCGTTTAATAAACTCGCAGATCGTGTTTTATCGGGTCTAAAACCACTCGGCTACGCCTCGTGTTTTATACCCGATAAAACACTCCTGCTCGTTTATTAAACATTACATAATGATGATAATGATCAAAATCAAAACGTTTTTTTCTACGTGTATTTGATATTTTAAACACGCAAGTTTTCGAGCTCCTTGTTCAATCATCAGCGAGTAAATGAAATTACAAATCTCAAGTCAGTCATGGCAGAAGAAAACGAAACGTGGCAATATACGCTATAGCGTACGCTCGATGCCAACCACTATGCGTGTGCACATAAAATATGATTTGAGTGATGCATCTTGAAGATATCAAGGTTTATAGACTACTTTCAATATGCTAATGAGCGTGTAAACTGAAAAACTTGTAAATTGAAACAATAATTTACAATAACCTTTGGAGTATGAACCTTTATCAAGACAATGTTATACAGGATATGCTTACTCCCTCATAAACGTTTTGGCTATCTTTAAATATAATCAAAGCTAAATTAATCAATTAATTAATTAATCAATCAATCAACCAATCAATCTGGCCATCATGGGAGGGCCTTATGTTTAGAAGTAAAAGAGTTATATCCACCAACAGAAATGTGATCATTTCGAATTTATGTATGCATACCTGATTCGACGAGACTCTAACTTGAACTTGAGCAGCATCAACTGGCCGTGAACTTCCAGCTACAGGACTAGATAGCTTACGACTTCGTTCTTTTCCCTGCACGAAGTTCAGGAAATACAAATGTCATTTTATCTGTCTATCCAAGAGTGTGTTTAATGACCGAAAAATAAAATAAAGCGGATAAAAAAGTGAACATACCTGCCCGTCTTTACGCTTTTCTGAAAATAAAAGTAGCATGCTAGTTAGGGACCTGCCATTATTTATTATTATTATTATTATTATTATTACTACTATTATTAACAACAACAATGGGGTTCATATATAGCGCATTTCACATTGTCTCGATGCGCTTTACATTTATGAGCAGTGGAGGACTTTACGGGCTGCATATTATTGTGCTAGTAGCAGCCGTGCAGTTACAATCATGAGTGATTCGTTAGTACATTAGTGTTATGCCTCCAGACAGGGATAGGCTGTTGAACCGGGAGACAATCCCCTACTCTTACACAAATAATTCAACAGGTTCTTTAATGTTCCTCATTTATCGTAGGTTAGGAAGGGTTGGGAGACAAGGCCTACGGTTTTAAGTCCTTGTCCGAGAGGACTTGAAGGTCTAACCATTTGCAGATGTAATTACAAATGCAGCAGCTTCTCCTTAGTTATTTTAAGACCCTGAGTGTTGGTCCAGCCGAGGCTTGAACCACCACCTCCCACATAACAGACCGACGCACTTACCAACTGAGCTAACCGGGTATTACTAGGGGAAGGGGGCTCACACAAAAATAAGAAAGTAACAACCACTAAGTATTTGATTAGCAGTTAATAATAGTACTGCAGCGAATGATCCCCTAAAATCCACCCCGACCCCCAGGCGATAAGTAATGACCGGCCCTTAAAAGGTACTTAATATTTATAATTACCATTAAATATCTACTTGATAGCCGCACAATATAGACATACAGTAAGAACGTCATAATGATGAGGTAGTGATGTGTGCAAGTGATTTATACCTGAATCATTTTTGCTGTGTTTACGGAACAGTTGTTTAATAGATCCAGGACTCGCGTTTCGTTGATCTGGTTCAGCAACACTGACTTCACTTTAAAGCAAAAAAATATAGGAATATGAAAGAAATCCTTTACAGAGACCACTAGAAGCTCTATTAGTTCAGATGTCTCTTTACTTATTGTATTTTAATTAATAAGACTTTTGTTGTAAGAGGTCGACTGTAGGTGATGGTAGATAGATAGAATCTTTATTGCTCTTTACGTTCGTGATACATATTAAAAAAATTGAAGGTTACTTTATAAATAGAGAAAGGTTACTATGTAGACAATAAGCCTGAGAGCTAGATAAACCGTTAGGTATTCGAGAAAGCTCCCAGTATTTTCTTGTCATTTTGTAGGTTAAGAGTGTAATAAAGTATTTGACATGTATATTAAGAAAAAAAATACTAAAGAACTAATAATATATATAACAAATAAATATAAAAGTAACTACTATAAGGGAAATATTTTACAGTATGTATCAAGTGAAGTTAATAAAGAAAATAACAATGTTGTTTGAGTTATTTAGACCTTTGCTGGTTTAGTAGATAATTTTTAAGTTGCTTTTGAAACGAAATAGTATTCTTACATGTTTTGATATCAATGGGAATACTATTCCACATATCTATTGCCATAAAGGTGGTGGTGATGATAATAGTGGTGAGGATGATGGTGGTGAGATTATGGTGGCGAGATTATTTTGAGGATGATGGTGAGAATGATGATGGTGGGAGTGTTGATGATAATGGTGGTGAGGATAATGGTGAGGATGATGATGCTGGAAGTGGCAGTTATTATGGTGGCGAGGATGATGCTAAGGATGTTGATGGTGGAGGTGGTGGTGATAATGGTGGTGAGGATGATGGTGAGGATAATGATGTGGTGGGAGTGGTGATGAGGATGGTGATAGTGGGAGTGGTGAGGATAATGGTGAGGATGATGATGGTAGAAGAGGTGGTGAGATTATGGCAGTGAGGATGATGGTGAGGATGATGATGGTGGTGATGATGATGGTGTTGAGGATGATGATGGTGGTGGGGATGATGATGATGGTGGTGGTGAGGATAGTGGTGGTGATAATGATGGTGGAAATGGTGATGATGATGGTGGAAGCGGGGATGATAATGGTGGTGGTGATGATGGTGATAATAGTTGTGACGACAATAGTAATGACCCCTCCCCCCCTACCCAATTTAAGTCCACTTACCTTCTAACGAAAATTCCCTCCCGGATGCAACCCCCCTCAATCATAAGCCCCCTCCATTGACGGAGCACCGCCATGCAGCCCCAAAGCATATTGGAATCTACTCAAAGTGTAGTTTCTTTCTGAACACATTTGCGTTCCATAGCTTCTTTAGATATTATTGCGAACTATTAATCTTTTTTAATTGAACACATTTCTATGCTTTTTCCCCCTCCCTTTCGTAATTTCATAAGCCCCTCCCCCCATTAGTTTCTAGTATAAGTATTATACTAAACAAGAATAATTGGTACCTTTCAGCATTGACAGCTGTTTGTTTGTCTTGAATACCTAACAGTGCCTTTAGGTCAGAAATGTTCATCTGTGCTGTAATCTGACCTGTACGATCTCCAACCTGCATATATTAAACGTCACTTTCAGACAATTTAATTCCTTTCACCTCAAAATGACTTTGCCCTTTACCCTCTTTTGTACCCCAGTTACACTGTCCACAACTCAATCTACAGAAGCTTGTTTCTTAGCATGAAAATATTTCGCATACAATTAACCTCACCTCTTTAGAAATATCATAATGTTTTTGTGCATATTCCAAGGCCAACTCATGGTTACCCAAAGCTGTATGTGCGTTGCCTAGACTCCAGCATGCCCGTCCCTCACCAACCCTGTTGGTGTAATAACAAATGGCTTTGCTTGAGTCAACGATAAATGTATACATTCACAGTGATTTCACTTCTTAACAAATATGGAAAACCTCTTATAATTAATATATATTTCTATGGAATCATCAAAACCGCCACCCGGTTAGATCAGTTGGTAAGTGCGTCGGTCTGTTGCGGGAGGTCGTGGTTCAAGCCTCGGCTGGACCAACACTCAGGGTCTTAAAATAACTGAGGAGAAGCTGCTGCCTGTGTACTAATATCTGCAAATGGTTACTCTCGGATAAGGACTTAAAACCGTAGGCCTTGTCTCCCAACCCTTCCTAACCTGCAGTAAAGTGGGGGACATAAAAGAACTTGTTGAATTATTCGAGTAAGAGTAGGGGATTGTCTCCCGGTTCCACAGCCTATCCCTGTCTGGAGGCATAACACTAATGTACTAACAAATCACTCATGATCGTAAGCTGCACGGCTGCTACTAGCCTCCTTCGCAGCCGTTCTTAGGAAACGTTGCGTGACGACCCTAAGAACGGCTGCGAAGGAGGCTAGGCTGCTACTAGCTCGTAAAGTCCTCAGCTGGTCATTAACGTAGAGCGCATTGAGACGTGGTATAAATGTGCTATACAAGAAACTTCCATTATTATCAATATTATCGAAATACTCTTGCTAACAACACAAAACACTGAACAACAAAAATAACATACAATACGATACAATTATTAACCCAGAGAGTCATCTAACACGTGGCCCTCTCACTACTGAAACAATTCAAAAATATAAGAAATTATAAGTGCAAAAATTACATCATATTACTGAAAATTTAAATAAATTAACAATCGTAATCAAATGGAAAAGAAAAATTGACAAAATTTATAAAGTGCTGAAGGAACGAAGTTTTTTGCGACACTCTAAACAGAATAATTCTTCTAAGTACGAGACACTTGAAGATAACTTAAGAAATAAATGAAGGATTTTAGACTTGAAATTGGACAGATTAGATGAAAGAGAGTAAGAGGGATTAGGATGACAGAGTAGATGTTTCAAATCAGAATCAAGACCGTTGAATAGTAAAATTGAACTATAAGCAAATGTACGTTTTCCAGATTTGGTACGGAGGATGCAAAACATGAAGATTAGTCTTAGAAGCTCTATTAGTTACACCAGAGGAGCGAAGAGTAGCCAGAAAATTGAAGCTGCTATAAAGAGAAGTGGGTGAATTGGGGTTGTTCACGATATTAAATAGAACAACAAGCTTCCTAAGGTTAATAAGAAGTGAGAGGCTGTTGTAATAGGGTGTAGTAATAGTCAAAGCATGCATGTCCAATACACACGAAATGAGACGAATCGTCATTTCGTGAAAGAACACAGGAAGCCCATTTCAGTGATTCACAACTAGAGTTGGTCTAGCATTGGGCTTCTTGTGGTATCGACAACGCGTCTTACCGGAAGTCATTTCGTTAATATGCAAATCAACAGGAATGCAACTTAACGTTTACATTGGGTTTCCTTTAATCCAATCAGGACAATGATTTTATTTCCTGAGAAACCAATCAGTTGTACAAATCAAACACCAGTTAGGAGTTATGCATCTTATATATTTCAGGCGATACTAGCCGAGATACTATGAGGAAATACCGTATACTAACATCACCAATACTAATCGTTGTATTGAAAATCAATGAACATTTTGTAATTAAAGTTGTTAAAAGGTTTTATCAAATACACATCAAAACTTCCGTCCAAACTGCCAGTCATTCTCAGTCTGACAATTAGCTCAATCAGTATTTGGAAGTAAATAATATTAAAAATACATATGTAGATTTCAATCTGCCACAAATTATCTGTTATAATGATAGGCTTTATTTCCAGAGAGTAAACACATAACAGTAGTTAAGCTCTGTGGTCCTCAGCTACGCCTCGTGTTTTATACCCGATAAAACACTCCTGCTCGTTTATTAAACAGTACATATCTAACTAAATTTAAAATATCTGGAAAAAATTTTAAATACATAAATTATATATACACTACTATATTACTTATACGAATACATACTAACTAAACACTAATATCAATATCAATATAAATCTAGAATATCATATCAAATATTCAAATGTTCAAACTGATCAAATGTTGACTTTTTGTTGTTACTTTTTACTGACATGTAGTATGACCAAATAGTATCAATATTCTCCATTTCTGTTGAAGAAAGGTTTTTTCGCATAACACCTTGTTAAAAGAATGACAGCTAAATAACGGTGCAATTAGTAAATTTTGACGAAAATAATTGAAAGGATTACAATAATACTGCAAGGGAAAATCATTAAAAGCGATCCCTCTTCCTGCTTTCCAGAGATGGATCAAAATTTACAATATTTGATATTTTAGGATCGTGTCTTCATATAGACGGTAAACTGATCGATGAATCAGTGTCACCTTACCTTTAAGGGAAAATATCTTGACGAGAGATAACGTGTTTCGCAAAGACAACTTCTTGTCCGTGCGATTCAAAAATAACCGCATTGAACGATGCTGGAACCACGGTTTTGCCGCAAGGCTACATCTACAAAATGACTTCCAAACGTCGCGGAAGCAAAAGCACATTCGAAAGGGCTGTACAGGAAAACATCAATATAACTGGGTTTCAAATTTTTATGGGAACCAGGCTTTTTTAATAGTTAGAAAGAAAAAATTCTGAGACAAAGGCAAAGCTTAAAGTTTGTGGACAACGGACTTTGCTGCGAACCCTTCTAAAGCGACAGTCTACTAATTCGATTGATCATGCACGACACGATCTCAAGTCTAACTAATTCAGGTGAATAACTTGCTAATTAGTTGCCAGAATATCATTAGATCAATTAATATTTTTCTCTAAACACTGCGTAGTTCATTTATTTTGAACACAAACGATATTATTATGCTAAGTGAGAAAAGAGGCTTCAAGTAAAACACTAGCTTCCAGAATCCACCTCAGACCGCGCTTTCGCGCCCTACTGCACAATTGTTTTCCAACCAGAGTACATGTCGTTTTAAAACAGTACTAACAAGATATCCTATACCAAGAAAATATGACAAATAAACCGGTAAAGGAGGAAAACACCTGCTGACAAGTGATTTATGCAACATTTTACATATTACTAAGCCTAGCAAATAATATGTAATCCAATGGCAATGACAATACACAAATTATCTTGTTCTGCAAGTTCAAACAACTTAAAAAATGACTTTTTTCAAATGCACTATTATAGAATAATAATCATATATGTCTTGGGACATCTTGACAACATTAATCAAGTAGTAACGCACGTTCTGTTCTTGTCGTTTTTTCGTTCAGTATGAAATTTAAACCACAAGTTGATTGATACTGCGGTCATCAAATTGTGACTCGCTCCCTTTTGCTGATTGTCATATGATACCAAAACACGAGAACCCTTTATTTTCTATCAAGAGGAATGAAATCACAATGAAAAGCAAATATATATACATCCTTAGTTGACTGATCATAAATTTGTAATATTTTTTCAATTAAAGTTTATTAACACAGCGTACTCGATATATTATAAAATAATGAAGAAAACAATAAACTATCCTTTTGATTTAACTTTAAAGAATCCGGAGCCCGCTGATTAAATTTCTAGCAGAGGTCATAGCGTTTATTGATTTCATTGAATAAGTATAATAAGTATAATATAATAACACCAATTATATAAGAACCCTTTTAGGCTAACTTGGAAAAATGCAGGTTCATATTATATGCGGTATTTTACTGTACAGCAATCAATTATTCCGAAATTCTGGTGGCGCAAGAAAGTATTTTCTTATTGTTCTGATCTGAAGTGCTAAAAAGGTTCAAGTCTAGCATGACATTGATTTGTATACACCGGTTCTCAACAATATAAGTATAAAAAACGCAGTGTAAAATACGCAGCCGTAGCAAACTGGAACTGTTCCTCTTGAAATCAAAAATAGTTTATCGCTTAAAAGTTTCCGTACAAATTTCAAAAAATACCTCATATCTCAGTAAACTACAAGTTCTTATATTCACTCGTAAATGTAAATCTTTACCGTAACTGTTTTCACCATAAAAATGCTTGATTTCTATTTTACTATTTTATTGTAAGTATAATATTCCGCCATTCACTATTTCTTTAAAATTGTTTACATTGGTGCAGGATCTTTCTTACTTAACCCCTTTTGGGTTGTTCCTCCTACACCTTTCCACTCCTTTCTTAAGTTCTATTTGTAATTCTTTGTTTTTTCGTGTGTGGAAAAATAAAAACCTTTGAAACTTTTGATAAGTAAGTACGGCAGTAAAGCGTTTCTTGGATTATCAGAAGCATTAAGGATTTTGCCCTGATTGATATTCAACCCACTCGGATTTATCAAATTATCTTAAATAAAAAATATCAAAACGAGAATCGTAAAACCAAGATTCTGGATTTAGGTTTTCATTAATGATATCGAAATGGCAAATAGAAGAATGTTAAGAGTGCATGTCAGTAAAAATCGAACAAGAAGCGGCCACGGTTGAAAAATCGATTTTGCTCAAATTTTGTCCAGATGTACTTTATTATATCACAAAATGCACTGCATAGTTTTTTAAGGAAAAAATATTTTTATTTTTGAGAAAATGCCGTTTTAAAAAGCCCTCCCGAAATCGCCATTTTAGCGGCCAAAATTTGCGTTGAGTTTACCGACCGAGTTCGGTACAAAAATCGATTCTAATCAACTTAAAATCCCTAAAACCGTGTTCTATGCTATATAAATATCCGGTTACGTGACTTACAGGAAATTTGAGTTACTTTTTGTGACATAAATAATCTTAGTTTTAAGACTCGTGATTCTAGGTGATTGACGATATCCCCCAAACAAAATCGATTTTCACCATGCGATAAAGCTCCAAATCCAACAAGCTTCCGAGGGTTAGTTCTTTAAGAAACAAGCTTTCAATCGATGTAAACATTTCTTTGGGCAAACAAATATTTGTTACGCGACAGGTCATTCAAATCTTCAATTTTTGACCTTTCGAAGTCATACGCCATAATTTCCCATCACTCACAAAATCAAAGAATCTCGCCTGGCTAATCTCTTATTCTTACTGTTTTACCTTTACAGGCCAAAAAATACACTTGTTATAGCATTTCTTACCTTTTTAAGGCGAAAATGTGGTCTATTAACCTCGGTATTCGTTATAATGGTATCACAAGTCTTGACCATTATCTGTCAGTTGATACCTTCCGTTTACTATCCAATATGTCAACGGTTCAGCGCTTACTAAACGGCGTTTAAAACCCTTGTCGAACAGTCAAGATTGTTTTCCTTTTTATCTGAAGTTCTACGATATCATAATATATCAATATGATTTCAAAATTTATGGTACAGCTGAATTTCCGTATCGAATTTAGAGTACGTAAATAAATGGCCTGGGATTATATGCTAATCATAGACTACGACTTTCTAGGGTAGGGACGGTATGTCCCATTTGCCTTTCTCTGACATCCCAGCGCTTACTAAAAGTGATTTAAAGCCTCTGATTAACTGTTAGATCGGTCGATGTTGTTAATATACCCCAATGATATATATCGTTTGCTGGATATCGTCATCATCAGGAACATATCAAACTTTCCACATAGAAAAGTTGTCCTTCCGCTCGAGACGTTTCTTTTACCATATAAGGAATGTACTTACCATATTTGGAAATTGGAATATACTTTTCTTCACTAAATAGGCGAATTTCTGGCTCAAAACTGCTCAAAATTACAGTAAATCGAGTGAAAACATCACTAACTAGACAGCCATCTTGGTGTTGGCCGAAAAAGGACTGGAAATGTGTAGGGGAGGGGAGCGTGGTTTGTCACCACAGGAAGCCCGCGAACGACAACAATTGTTTGATATGCTGTAAAATAATATAATTTGCGTTTCTGTACTACACAGGGAGCCCGATTCCCTGGGAATCAAATGCTTTTACAATACAATACGATACAATACATCTTTATTCACATTTCCTTTTGTGTTACATTACATTAAATTATATATTTAGATCATTGAAAAGAAAATACTTATTTGGTCAAATAAATAAAGCTAAATATGAAGTTGTAATGAGAGGAAATGCCTGGAGCCTAAATAAACCATATAGTTTCCTAGTTAGACCCTAGTCATGTTTTGTGTCAGTTTGATGTAGGCAATAAACACGAGGAAACAAAATTAAATAATATACAAACAGTAGACAGACAACGACAAAAAGATCGATTAGTGATGTGACATGCATTTACAACTGAGTTGGGTATTACATATCGCGATCGAAAGATAAACAAAGCTGAAATCGGTTTTAGATATTCTACGAACTCAAACATTTCAACAGCTTGTCGTGAAATTGCTTTTTACTGCCGTCAGTGAAGAACATAAAAGGTACCGCCTGACTTTTTTTGATTGAAGGCAGCAGGAAAAAAAAAAAAAAAAAATTCCAGCTTGTGTTCATTGACTATCGAAAACCGCAGTTATTAATTAGCGATGGTTTAGTGCAGATATTGTAAAGAAAATGGAAGCTGCGTGTTGTTCGTTTAGGTCTATCGTCGGTAGTTCTTGTGGTTTTGATGCCAAAGATCGAAAGCGCCAAACCCAAATTGTACCATTGTTGTCCTGTACAAAAGATATCGCAAGACACTTGTCCACCCTGAGTTTTTCAGGTCCTGAAAATGAGATAGATCTGATATTGTCTAGAGTAGCATTGTATGACAAGTCGAAGGAGAGCATCAAATCGATGACCATCTGCCCTTATCATCGCGCGACGCTTGGGATAAGCTGGACCAGAGGAGGAGGTACAATATGTAGAGTTCCGCAGGAGATTTCAGACCATGGAAAGGGTAAAGGAACCTGGCCTAAAGGTGATCGAGGTTTAGGCAAGCAAGAATCATCTATTATATTACGCAATACTGGCGTGTTTGTCGCTCCTGGATCAGGTAAGTTTTTTTCAAAGAACATATATAACTAGTGACTGTTCATAAGTTGCTCAGTACTGTCTCTTTACGTTAATATATACATCGATATTATTTCAGGTATTTGCAAGAAATGCCGATATCTGATTAAAACAATGGAAAGTAAAGATTCCTCAAAGTCAGATGTCATAGCTATGGGTGAACAGATGAAAGAGTTGTAAGACAATTTGTCATGCGATTATCATTTACACGTACATACTGCCAGGTAAAGAAGTGAGGTCATTTGAAGGTGCTTGAAGTAATTATTTACAAGTGCGGTATTTTACGGATCAGTCGTCATTCTTCACATTTTTTTATCAGTACCAAGACTACACGCTTAAGATATATTTCATATGCAGGTACTTACGCTTTAGCTATTTAGAATTTTTCTTATTCATCTTATGAAACTGATGCCATGGCACAGGAAGCCCACCCAAACGACAAGAAAAGCTACACAAATTTTAAAGAATCAATCCCCTCCTACTCACACAAACTTTAACATTTAGAACATTTACTTTACAGGAAGACGATGAGGTAACCCTTAAAGCCAGCGCACAAAGTCCAGCTTTTCAGAGCCCACCAAATACTACTATACCTGAAACACCATGCACAGCCTATGAACCCCCAGGACGCTCGCTATCAACAGAAACGGAGGACAAAGACAACTCAGAGCCAATGTCAAGAGAACTGCTAAATTCATTTTTAGCCGCAAGGGACATAAGTCCTATTAGAAACCAGCTGACTACACCATGGGATGAAGCTTCGCAAAGAACTAAGCGACGCTATTCGCGTAAAGCAAAGCAGGTTGTCTTTGCAGCTTTAGAAGAGATTGCGCCTGAAAGCTCAGAAATGTTGTTCAGTGTATTACAGTCATCTGGGCAAAAGGATGAGAACGTTGATAAATCGCTGATGGAGGCTCTTGTTGAATGTTTCAATAACGCAAGTCATTGGAGCACAAGAAGGCAGATCTTGTCGATAATGGCAGATAAGATGCCCTATTCAGCGTTGAAAAACTGGATTCCCGATCTCTCCAGATACAGGTTTAATGTGGCCCGCCACCACGCATTGCTTCATGGAAGAGGTACTCCCGTTACCATTACAAAGAGCCCCCGTATTTATGTGTCAACTGAGAAACTTAACCACTTTTTGACTTTTATCACAAGTGGTCAAGTGATCCAAGATTTGCCGTTTGGAGAAAAGACATTGAAGTTATCTAGCAATACAAAGATCACAGTCCCAAATGTTGTAAGGACATTAATACCTGAACAGGTGGTGCAGCAATACACTACCTATTGTCAAGAAACCTGTTTTGAACCAATAAGCCGTAGCAGTTTATGTAGAGTGTTGAGTGTATGTAGTGCTTCCGTAAGGAAGTCACTACAAGGACTTGACTATTTTTCTGCCGATGGTGCTCAAGCCTTTGATGAAATGGAGGAAGTAGTTCAAAAGCTTGGAGATGAGTACGGAAAAGGTCATTCCTGGGCAAAGAATCAAATCAATAAATTGAAAATTGCAAAGCGCTATTTGAAAAGTGATTACAAGGTATGTAAATCATAGGCGGGTCCAGGATTTTGGTTGATGTTAAAACGATAACATCAAATCTTTGATATTTGCAGGTTCATGTGTCAAAAAGCTCACGAGTCCCCGACCACTGTAGAGCGCACGCTCTCAGTCATGAAAGTGATTCGGATTTCACCACTAAATGTGACCATCAGCACGACCTAAAATGTGACCGGTGTGAGCTGATTCCATCTGTGTTTGATGAAGTTCATTCGGCTTTGGAGGATCTGGCCATTGACAATGAAGAGAAGAAAGAGATGATGTATGTCATCACCCAATCAAAGAAAAATATCCAAGCCTGGAAAGCCCACCTGCTGCGTGCTATCAATCAAGATGAAGCCCGGTTGAACGTTCTTCAGAGTCTGGGTCCAACCTCAGTACATGTAGTATTAGACTGGGCTATGAAGTTTCTCCCAAGGAAATACCGTGAAAGCCAATCTGATTGGTATGGAAAGAAAGGTATTTCTTGGCACATTGCAGTAGCTACAACAAAAAGAGAAGGTCAGTTGGAAATGTTGACATTCGTCCATGTTTTCAAAAGCTGTACCCAGGACAGCTATTCAGTAATGGCTATCATTGATGATGTTGTGGGGCAACTGAAAACTGAAAGGCCTGAGCTCGAGGAGGTATTTCTAAGGCAGGACAATGCCGGCTGTTACCACAGCGCATTCAACTTACTGGCCATGAAAGAAATAGCCAAAAACCACAAAGTTAAATTAAGGGTCGATTTTTCAGACCCTCAGGGCGGTAAAGGGTCATGTGACCGAAAAGCTGCCACCATAAAGAACCACATCAAGGCATACTTGAACTCTGGAAAAGATGTCGAAACAGCAGAACAGATGAAAATAGCCATCGAATCATTGAGTGGTGTCAATGGAGTAAGAGCTATGCTATGCGATCCCCCTTCAATCCCAAATTTAGTGCCTTTGAAATGGGATGGAGTTAGCTTCATCAACAACATCTCCTACAATAAGAATGGCATGAAAGTATGGAGAGAGTATGGCATTGGCGAGGGTAAGACCTTGAAATGGAGTGCATTTAGCCTGCCAAAAAGTATTCTTTTGCCAAAACTAAGCGTCATTAAAGAAGCTACTCCCCCTAAAGCCACTTTTACAGAGGTAACTGCAAGAAAGAGACCAGCAGCAAAATCTAAAAGTATCGAGACCCAGCCTACGCATACGGATGCTGAAAGCTCCAGCTCAGAAGATGAAGAGCAAACGACAAAGCTGTTTCCATGTCCCGACGACGGCTGCATTAAATCGTTCCAGCGTTTTTCATCTCTTCAACGCCATCTTGACGTCGGTAAGCATAAATATGTAATGGAAAGCGAAACACTTCTAGACAAGGCGATGCTGTCATACGCCGTAAAACTTGACCAAGGAGATGCGTCATTGGAGAACCAGCCACTTGAAGAACCAAGTACTTCCCGCACATTGGCATATGGCGATGCTCTATCAAAAGGCTGGGCATTGAAGTCATCCACTGTCCAAAGGAAACGCTTGAACAAAGCTCAAAAGGACTATCTTACCAAGATGTTCGATCTTGGAGAGCAGACAGGGCACAAAGTGGATGCTAACACCGTATCTAATTCTATGAGAAAGGCAAGAAACCTTGATGGCTCTTTTATGTTTAATTCAAGTGAGTACCTCACACCAAAGCAGATAAAAAGTTTTTTCTCACGTCTTGCTAAGAAAAGAAGGGAGGTTAAAGTGGATGACGTGGACTTAGAAGACGAGATGGAGGAAGATGAGGAGGCAAGGCTCGACGAGGAAGAGTTTGAAGAGCTTGCACACAACATAATTAAGGAAATCGGACTCGGTCATCCCATCATGTTTGAAGCTCACAATCTCTGCGAACTAGCTACAAGCTCGAAGCTTTCAAAGTTCTCCATAGCAATGCTGCAAGAAATATGCACTTTTTATGAGCAGGATACCTCTTCAATCAAGGGAACAAGAAAACAGCAATATGTTGATTTGCTTATGGAGTTAATTGGCAATTGCAGCCGTAAAAGGTAGTTATTTCTTTGATCTGTCTTATTGTTTGTTTATAATCATCATCATCATCATCATCATCATTATTATTTCATAGCTTAACCTCCCCCTCCCCCCCCCCCAATTTCTTCCCCGCCGCCAATTGGGCTTCCTGTGTACACAGTTTCTGTAACTAATTCAAATTATATTATTTTGCAGATCATGAACTATGACTTTGACGATATAAGCCGATCTAACAGTTAATCAGAGGCTTTAAATCACTTTTAGTAAGCGCTGGGATGTCAGAGAAAGGCAAATGGGACATACCGTCCCTACCCTAGAAAGTCGTAGTCTATGATTAGCATATAATCCCAGGCCATTTATTTACGTACTCTAAATTCGATACGGAAATTCAGCTGTACCATAAATTTTGAAATCATATTGATATATTATGATATCGTAGAACTTCAGATAAAAAGGAAAACAATCTTGACTGTTCGACAAGGGTTTTAAACGCCGTTTAGTAAGCGCTGAACCGTTGACATATTGGATAGTAAACGGAAGGTATCAACTGACAGATAATGGTCAAGACTTGTGATACCATTATAACGAATACCGAGGTTAATAGACCACATTTTCGCCTTAAAAAGGTAAGAAATGCTATAACAAGTGTATTTTTTGGCCTGTAAAGGTAAAACAGTAAGAATAAGAGATTAGCCAGGCGAGATTCTTTGATTTTGTGAGTGATGGGAAATTATGGCGTATGACTTCGAAAGGTCAAAAATTGAAGATTTGAATGACCTGTCGCGTAACAAATATTTGTTTGCCCAAAGAAATGTTTACATCGATTGAAAGCTTGTTTCTTAAAGAACTAACCCTCGGAAGCTTGTTGGATTTGGAGCTTTATCGCATGGTGAAAATCGATTTTGTTTGGGGGATATCGTCAATCACCTAGAATCACGAGTCTTAAAACTAAGATTATTTATGTCACAAAAAGTAACTCAAATTTCCTGTAAGTCACGTAACCGGATATTTATATAGCATAGAACACGGTTTTAGGGATTTTAAGTTGATTAGAATCGATTTTTGTACCGAACTCGGTCGGTAAACTCAACGCAAATTTTGGCCGCTAAAATGGCGATTTCGGGAGGGCTTTTTAAAACGGCATTTTCTCAAAAATAAAAATATATTTTCCTTAAAAAACTATGCAGTGCATTTTGTGATATAATAAAGTACATCTGGACAAAATTTGAGCAAAATCAATTTTTCAACCGTGGCCGCGAAATATCGAATTTGTTTGATTTTTGCTGACATGCACTCTTAAATGCACGTGACTCAGTTTCATCATGCTTCTTGTGATTAAATGAACTTCGAGTAAAACTGACATGAGTTATTCAAACGAGATTCTGCATTCAAGGCCATAGTGTAGACTTTGATGCACCATGTCCGCTTTACCATAAAAAGCTTAGCAGAAATATTTAATCGATACAAACATTATCATATATAAAATCCATGAAAACAGACACAAAAAAATAGAGAACACGAGAATATTATACACTGGCAGACTGGCAAACTATACAGCATCATGACAAACACCGACCATGGAGATAAACACAGCCACCAATCACTGCAAATACAGACGCATACAAACCGGCTACAACTAATAGTAAAACGGAAAAATATACAGATGACTGAGATGACATACAAATCAAGCACAAACGAAGACAAATGTATAATACGTATGAGGTTAGCAACATGGCAGGCACCTACCTCAGTGGTTTAACTCGTTCGGCAATATTTTTGCTTTTCAAAGAACACCAAGGAGTACATCCGCTAAACATCGTATACCTTACTAAATGATATTTGTTTTTCTTAATTCTTACCTATCCCCCAACTCCTGTGCTATCGCCAGATGCTTGATATGATACGCCACTGCATCATTGTACTCCTTCAAGAGAGTATATGTGTTCCCTAGACTGTAGCATGCCTGTCATAGCGGCACAAAATCACTGTTAGATGTGTACATTGAGTTTTGTATTCTGTCTAAATAAAATAAAATAAATTTAAATTTTAAAATTAAAGGAGAGGATGAAGTTGAGTGGTAAAAAATTAGAAGCAATCCCTGGAAGAAAATTTTAAATGAATGTAGAGAGAAATAGGGATGAAATAATTCTGAAACGGCAAAATTCAAATAAGCAAGAGTCAATGTCACATTGCAGCTTGTTAAAATTACAGAATTCAATCAAAGACGAAAGCTTGAAGCATTTATACAGGATAAATATATGAGACATTTGACAAGAATCGAACATGAATCGGCAGGCAACTTGATCAGTCAGCTATCGTCGTTAATCAAGCTGAAACCCAAAACGGGAAAATATCGCATGTGATTAAAAAGGCTGAAACAAATTTCCTTTTAAGATATTTTTCATCTTATTGCCTTACACAGAAAACCAGTATTTTCATTCAGATTTACATATTTGTATTTCGCAATTACTTGGATTAAGTTAAACCCTATACGGCTGCAATCCTGATAGTTTTGACGATCCCGAAACTTGATCAAACCAGGGTTTCAAAGCGCTTTTTTCATTCAGGTATCGATATTTCATTTAATATTTTCGAATGAAAAAGAAAGATGAAAAAGAAAAAATATACTTAAAAGCAAATGAACAAACAAACCCACAAAACCACAATCAAAATATCGAAGGCCGATTTTAAGTGATCGTATTTTTCTTATCTTTCTTCGTGCGTTCGATTATTGATTTTGATACGCTAGGATTTAACCAGTCCTAGTGTGAATCCCACGATATCAAAATGGCAGTATTTTTCTTACCTGTGCTTCAATTGCACGATCGCCGAGTTCTTTTGATATTTGTAGTGTCCTCCTGGGAAAACAAGAAGACGAAATCAATGTGGGCAAAACACATCCCCAGGCAGGGTTTGACAGTGGTAAGCTGTCTGAAGAACTCCACGATAGAATCGAAACAGACATGACTAAAATGTCTGGCAAGACGAACCACAAGAGAGCTACACTGCTTCCTTACCAGGATGTATATCAATTTGAAGGTTTATTAGCCAACCAATCGTGATTCTCCAATAAAAGTTATCATTCACTCAACCAATTACGTCAAAGTTCATGCTAGTCAAATGATTAGCATTAGAATACAAAACATCAACAAGAGGAAAACCTTTACACGACTTTTCCCTTGCAGTTCTGACAAATTAGTGAAAACCTTTCGTTGCTGAGCTGTACGATGTCACAATATCGGCTTAAAGAAGATGCTATGAAGCGTACAGAAAAGAGAGTTGGCATCGGGAAAGAGAGTTCTACAACATGGCCTAAATCGAATGACAGCTTATCTAATCAGATCTTATTGGCCTTAGTGATAAACCAAAAACAATATCAACTGTAGCAAAGACTTTTTTATTTCTTACATTTCCCGAATGCCTCCCTTTCGCAAGTACCCATCATTAGATCGTTAAGATAAGCGAGGCTTTCGATCACTTGCCGCACTGACTAGCGCTCTATATCAATGGCGCCATTCTTCCTTCAGGCTTTATAGAATCTAGAAATTAAAGACGTGGAGAATCAGTGAAGGGGAATTCTTTAAGGTGTTCACAATTTTCTCAAGTTTTAGACGTCTCTTCCATTAATCGCTTTTGTTTTGTTTCTTTGTGTTTTTTTTTTTTTTTTTTTTTTTTGCTAAAATCTTTTAGGAATGATGAGTAGCTGGGAATGAAAGGGAGAACTGAGAGAGAGAAAGGTAGAACAAAGAAAAAGGACAAATCCTGGCGCGATCCTTGTTCTTTCCCATTTCCGCCGTCAATATGAATGTAGTGTTCCTTTTCCCCGCAAAAATGCTTGTCCAGTTTCACTGCTTGTCATGCTCAGTTGTTGAGTCCGCAGATGTCTATTTATCCAAACTTATGAACGAACAAGGCATTAAGAAGCCTTCTTTCAAGTGTACTCTCGAGAGACGCAATACTTAATTTGTATTTAGAGGCTAGAATTAAAAATCAGCAAGATTTGGAACATCATCAAATAGTGGCCGAAATAAAGTAAAACGTTAAAATCGGTAAACCATACACAACACTTACTTGTAGTACTCTGCTGCTATCTCGAATTCTCCTAAGAAAACATGAGCATTGCCAAGGTTACTACAGGCTCGTCTTTCAGCGGATTTGTCATTAAATTCTCGAGCGATAGCTAATCTCTGGTAAAGAGAAGAAGAAAGAACAACACTACGTCAATAATATTAGCCAAAAATTTAAATTTTTAATTCTTAACATACTAATCATCATGAGTGGTGATTCTAAAAAAGAGTCATCGAAAAATGTTTAATATCGATACCTTTCATCTCAACTTGCCTTAATTATACCCTGCGATCCAGAGGTTATATTTTGCTTCCTATGGGTGTAACGAGCGAGCGCCCAAGGCCGCCGCGAGGGAGCGCGAAAGAAACATTTTTTTCTCCTGACTTCCGTTTAAAGCATGCATCAATCGCCGGAACGAGAATACTGAAATAACCTCTGGACGATCTCTCTGGACCCCAAGGTACCTCGATTACGAGGTGAAATTTAAAAGATTCGATCGTCATATTTTTTTGAAAGTTTTAACTCTAGAAAATGACCCAATAATTGCTTAGCATTTAAACTTCAGGTTGAAAATTAGAAATTTGAAATGTTGAGTTGGGCTACGAGTGTGGACCTTGTAGCCTACACCTTATTATGTGAAATTCTATTCACCCAATTATGCACAAAATATGTAATTTACCCATCGTCAGAATTATTTAAATTAATATTGCAAAGTTATAGGTATTATAAAGTACTTCCAAAAAACGAAATAAAAAGGGAGGTCACCGACTTCGTTTTAGGGCTATGAAAAGAGTTTAAGAAATTGGAAATCTTGTTTGATATTTTGTTCATCAAAACATTCGAGTGGCGTCATCACAATAAGCTCACGCACTAAAGTTATGCCACTACGTCAGTAAGTAAGGGTCAGGTCAAACGTCGAAGTTCAGATGAGTCGAACCTAATTGAAAGAATGGATAAGAAGGCGGTCTTCTTTAATGTGATAAGGTTCGGCTCATGTGAAGTTCGACATTGTAACAGCCAAATCATAGAAATTCATTTGAGCGTTTTAACTACTTATAATTTATTCTGTGTGCTATTCTAGTTTAGGATTAGGCTTAGTTATATGAATTTGATGTTCAACATAAAAACCAAAAAAAAGCCTATTTATCTTTTGCATGGTAACCCCGATTACATATACATACGATTACAACCCTGTACTTTCCTTCAAACCTTAATCGTCACAGCTATACGATATAAAAAAATACGATCCGTCTGAAAAATACTTCAACTGGGAATACATAACTTACCGTTACGGCTATAACGGGAGAGATAATAACAATAACACTTACAACTATATAGATGGAAGCAAAATTTCCTAACCAGCAGAGAAAGGCAAAATTTGTTCTTACCTCCTCATGAAACATTATTGCCAAGTCAAAATTCCCCAGCAGGTAATGTGTGTTGCCAAGGTTTCCACAAGCTCTTCCTTGGGCTGCCCTGTCTCCCAAAAGTTTGACTATGGAAAGATTACCTCTGAAACAATAATTCAAAGAAACTCCTATACGTTGCAAACTTCAGTATATCCCAATTTTACCTCACTATACAGCTGATAATGCAAGCCTAACTCCCATATACTGAGGAGTATAATTGAACGAGTTACTAGTTATTCCTACTCTTTCCCTCCTTCAATACCATAATTGAAACACTCCGCCCTCCCTTACTGCCTCGATACCCTGTTAGAAGCACTTATTACCGGCAAATTCCTTCCCCTCTCAGTAGTTTGACACCGTGGATTGGTAGCATGTGCGAGTTGCCCCACACTTCCCAAAGTGACGTGGTACCATGTATCAGACACATGAAATACATCGGCTTTTCAGCCGTAATACGATGTTTTAGGAACTAATAAGCTAGCTTATTAACTCTCTTCTTGGTAATTTTAAGTTCTATTATTTCCCAATAAATCATAAAATACCGTAGCAGATAATCAAGTGCATATCATTGATACAATAATTAGTTATAAAGTAGATCTTAATAATACTCGACTAACCGCTTTTGTTCTTATCAATGCGTAAGAGAGAGGATACATTTATTGGATAACAGCATCGACTTATCCATTGGTTGAAGAAGAATTTATCCATCGGATAGCGCTATCCACCCTTCGTACAACCAGGCCCAGAGGACAATTGTCATTTCCCAGAATATCTTTCGGTCATATGCTTATCATATTACCTTACCATGCATATTAAATTATCAGGCGTTTGCACATGACAATTGGTGGGTACAAGTACATATACGGTGTGGTACTTTTTACACTGACCTGGCACCCCAGATGACATTTCATCGAAATAACTAACACTTATTGAATGGGACGGAGGGAAACAGTGTGTTTTGTTGTCGCGAGACGGCGATGTTTCACGAGGCGAAGCCGAGGGACTAGACCCATATAAAACAAGTTAGAGCACATCAAAGCCTGGCGGTCAAACCATTTTGTGATCCAAATATCAAAATTTCTAGTCAGTCAGTTTGTTTTGAAGACGCGAGCACATGACTTTTCGAACTTGAATGATAATTTTATTACGAAAAAAAACCTTTTTTGCTATGAAGAAGCCGATCTCCAGCATAGCCGAAACGTCAAGTCATGCTTTCTCACTATTACGCGTGTTTTCGGTAAAGACCTTATTTCAGTATCACACTAGCATTTGTGTTGTGCTTTCTATTAGTCAATTAACGATTTATTAAAATATCGAATGGCATGCAGATTGAACAATCTGAAAAACTTGACAAAGTTTACAGCAATGAAATATATTGTATATAGTTTCTTTTGTTTCAATAAACCATACAACATTCAAGATGTCAACCGTCAGAAATCTCTTAGCATAGCCAATTTCTGACGAATGCTTCAATTTCCATTTTTTATCTTTAAACCTCTTGTAGCAGGTGGTTCCGTTAAACCACTCCAACCAGATGCAGAACGTAAAAAAGTAACTTATTTGGTCTTATTTATCTTCTACTATATATTACATAAGTATTGCACAAAGTCAAGTTAATAACGTATTTTCCACAAAATGTAAGGGTTAAGAAATCGTATTTAAGCATATTTTACGTTCTGCATTAGGTCTCTGTATAAATGTATACTACAACCTTCCTGCAACCATGTGTGTATATATATATATACATATACAGTCAATTGCATAAAGGTTGCAGTTTTGAGATACGCAAATGGGGGGGGGGTAAGGGCGCTTGGATTAACCCTGGCCCCCCTCCCCCCGTCTCCGCGGTCCCTGTATAATATTGTTAAAAGCGCTTGGATTAGCCAAAAATTGCCACAGAGCAATGCATGATAGGTTTTTGAAAACGACTCTATTGCAGAAAAACTTTGAAGCGTTGTGACTACATTTTGCATTTTATCTGATTTGAATTATTCTTTAAAAAATGTGTCGAAAAGCGAGTCCCAGCTCGAGTTCTGACTCGAGTCCTGGCTCGGATCCTGACTTGGGACTTAGTTTATCTCTACTAAGTAGCATTCAGATTATCGAAAAGTCTGGAGGTGATATGGATTAAAATATAAAACATAATACCATGCAAAATAGCGAATAACAAAACACTCGCTTAATGTAAAATGTATACCTAGATAAGGAACGGCTGTTTACAGGCTGCGATGGACAACAGCATTAAAAATAGACAGTCGCTGACTGCACGTGGCTACTGCTGACAGATTTATAGAAAATGACTATAATAAACATGAATATTGTAGTAGTTTGAACGTTATTAATTGGTTGTTTGGAAAGGGTATTATCAATTATTGTCAATTATTGCTTAGATAATGAAATAGAATAAAAGAGCTTCGTGATCACTGATTTATTGTTCTAGAAATTGTTTTACGGTATGAGCAAAATCACCAATGATTAAAGGCATAAAAGAAACACATAAACGATCTACAGATATCAAACACTTATTGGAAGTTTTGTAACATAATTATCATTATTGTCATTTAATAATTTTCAAATTCACTGTTCACATCCGATAAAATCGATCCCTGGTTGCAGATGCAAAATAAAATACGTAAATACAGACATATCACATGGAGAGAAGGAAACGACGTATTATATTTCAATCGATGAAAATTCGAAAAGCAACCAACTCGAATTGGTCTCGAACTGACACGAACTCAATCAAATCGAATCGAAGAATCGTCGAAGTACCTGAAAAGACTGATCTGAAGAAACATCAAAGATTACCGCAGATTCGTTTGTTCAATGCCGTCTTCGAAGACTCGTCGAGGATTAACGGAAAAGACTCCTTATCAATGTTTTGCCCTTCAGAATAAGACAGGATACCGAGTACTATTTGGTCTAGCCACCACGACCATGAATTATGGCTGAATCGAATTGCAACGACCATGAAACTATCACCATCACCATCCATCGCCATTCGATTTGAGCAGGCATGAACAACCTCCGAATTTGGGCTTCCTGTGCATCTGTTACTCACGGACACTCACAACTCGATAGTGAAAATATCGATACAAAAAAAAAAAACAAAACAAAACATACATTAGTCAATGGCTTCTTAACCCGATTCAGTTCACTAAAATCACCAAATGCCGTGCGACCCTGCGTATTAGTCGTAGCAGTAGCCGCACATAAGCGAATTTCGCTCAGGGATACGAAGAATGATGAACTTGAATGTATATTCGATATTTAATTCGCTACTTCAAGCAAAAAATACATGCTGAACAAAAAACCATGAAAATGACCCTCCAATGGGGTCAATGCCTTTTTTAGGCACACAAACATTCAGGACTATTACGTTCCTATAATTCCGGCGGTCATTCAAAAATCTATCACAACCCAATTGATTATACATCACCATATACAGTCTCCTTGCAAACTACAGTATGATAGTATCATAAGAACTACGACTATTCCTTAAGGCCTTACGTTCAAACAAATATCATCCCAAAGTATTTGCTTCATGCATACTGACCTAAATGGACTGACCCGACAAGATTAAAGGAATGTTACAGAGTACATGCAAATCGACTGTAAATATGTAATATCATATACTTATCTTATCAGTGGAGTCTTAGGTACAAGCAACAGAATTGCGCGCGTTTAGAGCTGTTAATAAAAGGTTCGTTATTGACTAACTTTACCTTTTACCACCAAAATTGATACGTCATGAGCCAAGCTCGCATCCCAAGGCTAAGGCGGTGTCTTCATTTGCGCATTTATCGGCCAATCTACATGGCGTGACGCACTTTGGATGACGTTTAGTAACAGAACCGATACAGGAAAAGTGTGATATCTAAATAACACTATAGGCATCCAGTTATATTTTAAGAATACAAAATACGTGTCGCAGTTTTAGTAGACAAAACATCTCTGATATTTTAACTGCTTGTTACATACTTTCCTTTTCGTTTCCGAGGCAGTTTATAGATTAACCTCAGAACAATTTGAGTTAACAAATCAAATTTTGAATAACTTGATTCAAGGTTTATTGTCAAAATCGGCTACAAAAAAAGAAATTAAATAAAATGAAATTCGGGCCATTATTTTTAATGGACAGAGCTATTAATTAAATTGGAAGTAATGAATGTTGGAAAAAACGAAACTTTAAATCCAAGAGAAAAAGCACTAGTGAATCTTTCAGTGCCTGAATTATTCGAGTTCATTGGCTGTATGTATTGAAAATTATAACTAGTTTGTCCACTAATCACGCTATGAATAGCGACGGGGCCCTCAGGAACCTTCCTCGGATTAATACAATACTGTGAGTTACATATTTTATGCCTATCATAGCTTCTAACTTTTTTAGGTATTTCGGAATTAAGAATAGCTGGAACTTTTTTCACGTAATGAACCGTCTATCTATCTTGCATCATCTAGTAAAAACTACGAATTTTGATAAAATTAAGTCAAGTCAACTGTTTTAGCTGTGAAGTTAAACTGGTCAATAAACAAACAAATTTGCTACTGCGCATCAATTTCACGCATCTCATTTTTTACTATATTTGCGCAAAGGCAGCCCAAGCAATGTTCTTGTGTACAATTTGCTTTAAATGTATGAGGTCAATCTGTCACGGTACAAATGTAACAATTGTTTTAATAAATCTTGACAAAAAACTTTGACAGGTTTTTTGTGTTTTAGTAAGTGACTGTATGAAGTTTGAGCTCGACCAGGGGCTTTTTTGTGGAGATTTTTTCAAAATTTACTCTATTTTTCTCAAAAATGTTTCTGGTTTTTTTTTATGAGAGAGAAAGCAAATTTTTAAAAAAAACCTCAGCAAATAAGTCAAATAAATCACTAACTAAAACACAATAAATTTGTCAAGATCTACACAGAGGGATGCAATGGAGTTTACAGTGAGGACAGCCTTATGAACACAGACTTGATTGAGGCATTCTGTAGATTAGGTTTCTATGAAATCCAGCTGAAAGTCCAGCTTCCTGAAGATACAATATATTATGGTAGAACATTCCAAATGTGTACAATACAGTACAGTTGCAAGATTATCAAGAAGATTTTGTATAATTTAACCACATATTGTACACATTAAGAACATTGCTTGGGCTGCCTGTGTGTGACCCATGTCTTTATTTTTTATATTTGAGTTTTATAGATTTTTGGCAATTTTCATATTTGTATTTATGAAGAATTCGGTAAACGTGAATCATGTAGTCCTCTACTTAGGGTGCCTTTCAGAAAACTACAGCTGTTGTACAATATAGTCAAATTTCATCTAATGTACTGGGGTGCCACTGCAAGTATCTAATTATGTAAATCAAAGAAATGTGTAAAACCAGAACAACATATTGTACAGTGTAAAATGAAACAAAATAGGGTAAACTCCAACCTTTTTCATGATTTCTACCTTCTAATGAAATAACTTTGTACTTAGAATGGGATTAGAGACAAACTTTACCACATTTACACCTCCATAATAACACTACAAATGACTGTAGCAATAATGGGAAATTAAACTTACTCATAGAACTCCACAGCTCTCTCTAAAGAACTTCTTACTTCTTCTGGGAAATCACCTGGATCTTGGTTAAAACTTCTGCCAAAATGCTTGCCTTTAGCATGATAAATATTTCCTAAGTTGTACAGAGCCCTTGCCTCACCAACCTAAAAATGATCAGATGATTCAGATAAATCAAAAGCAAAATCAACCAACAAGAAATGAATAATGAAATTGATAAGGTATCACAGTGGCTTATTGCCAACAAACTTTCAATAAACATAAAGAAAACTAAATATGTTATCTTCAGAACTAGACAAAAAAGAATTGATAATCTTGACCTTATAATAAAAATTATGAACAAATTAAATGTAAACAAAGTATAAAAGGCGTAATTATTGACAATCATCTATCATGGTAAGATCATACTGACGCTATTGCTTGCAAAATATCTAAAACTATAGGGATTATTTCAAAAACAAAATATTTCATTTCTGAAATGTCACTCTTTGAATTGTACCACTCATTAGTTAACCCATACCTGTACTATGGTAACCTTAGAAGACTGAATGTCTTACAAAAGTGAATTATTCGCATTATCACTAAATCACCATTTGATGCTCACAAACTGCACCTCTATTTCATATACTGACTCTTGACAATATACATTCATTGCAAGTAGCTTTATTCATGTTTTCTGTACACTCTAATTCTATTCCAAATACATTTCAAAACATGTTTAATAAGAATTCTGAAATCCACCAATATTCTACCAGACAGGCTAATGACTATAATGACTATTCTATTGTCTCTTCTGGTCCAAGATTGTGGAATTTCACTTCCCAATGACCTTACAGTAAGTCTAAACAAACATGTCATTACCCTGTTTTAAAAGGAATTTTAAAAAGCATTTAATCAATTTAGTCAATACATAGTATAAAACACTGATTGATTATTTGATTGAGTCACTACTTCTGTTTCTTGATTTCTATCGATAAATAGATCTGGAATAAATGTTAATAAATTTAATTTAACACCTTTTTTTCTTTGACAATCATTGTTTAAGGAGTATAATACTGTCTAGCTGACCTTGGTCATGCAGCCGATGACATCATTCTGTCTTTTCTTTTATATATAGATATTCACAGACGTATTGCCTGAATGTCGGTAAATATAATTATCAAACTCATTAATAATTCATGAGGAAAAGACAACAGAAATCACGACCGTGAAGAGTGTTGTAAATCTGATACAAAATTATGTTCATTTGCATAAACTTTAAGTTGGATTTTCTTGGACAGTCATTTACTTTAATTTTGAAAATTTTAGTGAAACACAAATAAAAGGAACTAACCTAGACGTTTGACAAGCAATATACAGTATTCGTGTCCGTGTTGTATCCGATATACAAACTCTCAGCTACTCCTCAAGCTTGTATATCTGATACAACACGGCCACTCATACTGCATACACTCAATTAAAGAATCGTTGTCGGGTTCAGAAACATAGAACATAGAAGCTGAGACTGAAATGGCACATGAGAAGTACGTTAATTAGATGCATGCTGTGACCGGCGACCCGTGGAATCATCCACTGTTTCTAATAAGTGTTTGGTATTCTAAACCGACTGCATAGATGGTGTAAATAAATACATTATAATATAATTATGTCACTTTCCATGTGCCATTTCGGTCTCAGCTTCTATGTTATATGTTTCTGAACCTGACAACAATTCTTCAATTAAGTGTATATTACATCTAAACTTGGATGCAACTTTATCTCTGATAAAGTTTTCCTTATTAGTATTCACTATTAATATAAAGAATACTAATAAGGATGTAATCTTTATTTAAAAATATTATCCTTATTATTTGTCTTCTTTATAAATATAAGAATACTAATAAAGAAAGGTTTAATGCATGTGATGTGTATGGTAGCTCCAATAGGAACAAAGAAATAAATTCACAAATTTAAAATGTCTTCCTACACTTGTTTTGCTAGCATTTACTTACAATCTTACATAACAATAAAGACACCTTATCAAAATTGGTGAATTCAACCTGATTAAGTTTGTCTCACAACATATGTTTCAGGTGCACAACTTGAAAGCATTTATCATGGCAACTGTTTGTAGCTCTTCTTGCCAAGGCTCAACATTTTTTAAATACTTCATATATATTTGTTGATACTTGGGGTTAGTAAAGAGCCTTAAAGAAAGAACATGTCGCTAACCAAGCCATGCACTAGTTGTTTATTTCAAAGCGGATTGTTAAGAGCTATATTTTAATAATCATTGATTAAAGCAAAAAAGACAATCTCTATAACACTCTTTTGGCTTATACCATGAGGAATCTAATGAAAATCTTCTAGATGTGTTTCTTAAATGATCATAATTTTTAACAATGGAGGCTTAAAAAAATGGTGACTACTTTTGTCCATGCTCAAACATAGTGAGTATCAAGCATTTTAATTTCAACAAAAGAAAACGATTTTAAGTAATCCAGGATTGTTAAAGAGATATTTTGCTAAGGTTCAAGTATTATTGATAAATGATCATAAGCTTTTTCTAAGGCACATGAGATTCATAGTTCTCGCTTTCAAAAACCAAATCCTTTCAAATAAAAGCTTATTACAGTTTCTCTAGATTTAACCTAATAATAAAACTTGAATAAATACAAACGAGGAATACATATCAAATTGAAAATTTACCATAATTAATGTCTAGTATGTAATTATAGTTTTAAAAAACTTTCTTTGATGGCTATTAAGAAACTTTCATCACATGAAAGTCTTTTACTTTGAAGTTTTCAGTTTTCTGTGAAGTAAAAGGTCAAATAGGCCAATAGTCTTCCTGGAAATATACTGTAATACAGATTTAAAATGCTTAATTTTCCCTCTGTTTTTTTTTTTTTTTTTTTTGCTGGCATGGCAGGGAAGCAGCATGCTTTTGCTTAATGTGCAAACATTCCATTATGTATTCCACTTGTCATGCATTTGGTATCAGATTTATCCCTAATAATACTCCTAAAATTGTATCTCTTTAAAATGCCTGGATATCCCCATTCTTTCTTTGTGTAAATTATAAAGCAAATGACTTTTTAAAAATAAAATTGGTTTTCAAAAAAATATGAATAAAATATTTATGTACCTAATGAGAAAAAATATAATTAAGCTGATGAAACTGAAAATGTATATATTTTATAGTCATCTATTGGAATCACGGTAGTAGGGGCATATTTTAATAAAGAAACAGTGTCAGTCATTTAGGATAATTCAAAATGAAAATTAATCAAAATCTTTTGAAAAAAAACAACAACACATTTTTGCCTAGCTTTAGAACAACCTTGACATCATCACTTTTTCATGATTTTTAAGCTGTAATTCCTAACCAGATTTTATCAACCCTTTGAAGGATTAAAGTAATCCACATATTTATATTAAAATCAAATTGGTTTTGTATTAGTAGGCACCATCCTTAAAGGATATTTGTGATTTAAAATATTAATTACCTACAGTACACACAAAGCTTTGCATATTGATTTTGTAAAAATGTACCCTCGTCTAGATGTATTGTGGTAACGTCATATTAAGACCATCATGCAAACATATGTTCCAATTATTATCACATCAAAATATTTCATTGATGTCATATGGTATGTGCACACAAAAATCAGCATCATGGTAGGACAAACTGCTGGACCAAATTATAAATTCATAAGCCACTCTTTTGTCATAGTTATATTGTGTATTTCATGCTGTAGGAACTTCTTTTCCAGACTTATCATATAAGTACATATGAGTCGTATTTAGTTACATTACTAGTGGCTATATAAAATTGCCAGAGAAAACTGGAAATTACACACCCATGTAACAAAGTAGAATTTTGATGTAATGGAAAGGATGAAAGCCCTTAGTGCTATATTAATTTGCAATGCACTTTGTTATGTTTGTGTTTGAAAGTTTCTTTTTTAATCATGCCATACTTAATTACCTTTGGCACAACAGGCCTAATTATTTAGTTTGATATTTTAAGATTTAGAGTAGCAACTACTGGTATTGTGTTAGGTTCAGAACAAGAGTAGAGCGGTGTATGAATCTGGACACATCATCAATCAATGTAGAGCATCGGCAGCCCCTCCTTAAAACTGTAAAACCTTTTAAATTAATAAATCCAATTTTTCTTCCCAAAAGGTTATACATGTAAATGGATAATATATGTATTGACATGAAGACAGTAAATATGTGTGCACTAAAATGAGCTGTACCTTAACTGTACTATGATACTTGATACAACACCACTTAAAAAAGCTGAATCTCAACTGTACTATAATGATACTTGATACAACAAGCACTTAAAAGAACTGTACTAAAGATACTTGATATAACAATGCTTTTGGAAATAAATGGCTACAATGTATGGCATGTCATTGCTCCTCCATACTTAAGACTAAAGTTTACAGTCAAAGGTAGATAGAAAAAAAAAAACACAAAAAAAACTGGTCTACACTTCAGATGATACCTACATACTCATACATATCTTTAATAAAAATCCTCACCCCCCTCCCCCCAAATAGACAAATAGTACAGACTTTTGAAACAGCTATTAAAACTTTAAAAACAACTGAAACTGTTAGAAAAATATCCATCTGATTTTCATTTGACTTCTATTGTACATTCGAACGAGATTATTTCACCACTTTCTTCATTCAAACAATGAGACACTGGATCCAAAGGCGAAGTGAATATCGGGGAATATTTACCGAAACGCGAGTCTTCGAGCGGCGAGGTAAATATTCTTCATATTCACTGAGCCTGAGGCGAATAATTGTTTTAGCACATACCAACTTGTGTACAGAGTAACTTATTTTCATATACAATAATTCAATAAAAACAAACAAACAGAAACTTGTAGTTTGCGTAACAAATTCACACAAAACTTTTAGCAAAACTTTTAGGCCATACTTCATTGCCTTTTTAGTATTAATAGGAATGGCATTTACTTTCAATTTTTCAATTTCCACATCGGAAATCGTAGCAAAACGATTGTCGGCAGATGCCATTTTGTTGCTGACTCAATATTCCGAGATTCAAAGGTGAATATCGTACAACTTTCACCTCCAATTAACCAATGAGCACGCACGTTCTTATAAGAAGTACACAAGCTGGTATATGCTAATATCAAATATCAGTAATATCAAGTAATAAATGCTCAGCCAATGTAAATTAGTATTACTTTCAAAACAGTTTTTTGTGTTTTTACTAAGCAGATAAGTAAAATTAATTTATGAAAAATTGAATCCACAATGTCCATTTAATTATTAACGTCATCTACATGTACAGAAAGAAGTTATTCAAGACAATAAATAATAATCATTAATTATTACTACTAATTTTATGAAAAACGTATTAAAGCTTAACATATTTATGGATCACAATAAAATAATGCAGAGTTAAACCTAAAAAACTTTTTTCATTCTTTATTTGTGTAAAATATTTTTAAAAACATTTTAAAGATAATTGCGAAATTGTCATTAAGCTTTGATATAGTGTTAGAAAAAATGTATAATTAATCGTTGGTGACTTTTTAGTTCAAGACAATCCATGTTAGTGTTTTTGGCATTGAACATTTAACTTAACATTGAAGCAATGCAACGAGGAAACTCCATTTGGTACCACTAACACAAGTTGATTAAACCAGTTTTATAGGACATTTACCCAGTTAGAACACTTCATATATATCTATATTGTTTTATATAATTTACATGAAATGATGAACTGTTTATGCACTAAAGCCACTAAAGGTATGAACAAATCTTCCCCTGGCTGGAAACCAAATTATCTTAAAAATGCCCCTAAAGTTTGCCCTTCCCAAAGAACCAAACCGTAAATATTGACAAACAAATACCTTGTCTCCAAGTTCTCTTGAAATATCCAAATGTCGAGTACAACACACGATTGCTTCGTCAAATTTCCCTAATACTTTGAGAGTGTTTCCAAGATTTCCACTTGCTTTAGCCTCTCCAACTCGATCACCCAACGTCCTTGCTAGCGTTAAATCATGGCGATGAAACTCTAAGGCTTTCTCGTATTCTTGAAGATAGAAGTAAGCATTTCCTAGTTGACTATAAACTGCACTAAGAGTTTTGAGATCTTCGGTGCCAACTTGAACGGCAGCTTCGAAGAAACTCACTCCTGCTCTACAGTCACCGGCTTTGCACAAACGCTCCCCTTCAAGAGCCAATTCCATGCATGAAGCTTGAACAGCCATTATTATTGCTTATTAGTTGAAGACGAAAAAGCTAGGTTTTTGACGATGAAGTGGATAAATATGAATCTCTTTCAGAGTAATTGTAGAAAGATTCAAAATATTAAAAAGGCGGTCAACTTTTTCCGTAAATATGCAGTAAGGATTTTTTATGAACGATGGCATCCCTGGCCAGGGAACAATAAAAAGCAGATCACTGCTGAGATTGTGGAACCACAATCAGAGAATTCCGATAGAAAACAAGTTTTTAAGTATGTAAGAAGAACCTTAGACTGCCATAGTTATTATCCCAAAATTTGCATATAATATTGTAGAGTTACGCAGTTGGATTTTTAGTAGGAAGACAAGTCGGTTGACCTGATCGGGCTCCTCATTTACATCACAAAACAACTCTGTGGGACCCAGGGTTTTGTATAATGACAATAAGGCCTGGTCAGTATGTAAATATTGATCTTTTAAATATAAAATATAACCAAAATTCAGTGTGTATGCATGAAAATCTTTGATATTCTGATACTGAAACGTATAATTACGATGGAGAACAATCGGAGGTCAAATAAAATCGGAAAAGAAGAGAGATTGCTGAAATGATAACGTGACCCATATACGTGACTTGTAACACAGAGATGACGGTCAACGCCGAAACAGGAGGTTGTCTTCTAGGTTTTTGCGGTTGTTTGGTTAAGGCAATCAAAAGTTTATTTCGATATTCCTACCCCCAAATTGCATGAATGATTATTATTTTTTTAGTGGATTAATTTTAATCTCGATCAGAATAATAAGTAAATAATATTATTTTTCCTTTAAATACTGAAACAAATAAACAAAAAGAAAAGAGTATTTTCATATTTCGTCAAAACCTTTTTTAAACAGTTAGAAACTGATGTACTATGATGAAATGCCTGTTTGAAGCGGTATTTTCAATCGCATGCAAAGAAGTTGTGTTGCATTTGTGTTAGAATGTTGCTTTGTCAGGCTTTTTTATAGAAAATATATGGGAAATAAGGAAACGAAGGCCTAACCCTCATTTTCGAATAAAATGTTTGCTTTGGTTAACACTGTGATTCTACTTTCATCGGTCATCTCCACTTCCAAACAAGTAAAACTTACTGAATAACAAGATTTTAGCCTCGCACAACAGCAAGAGAATATGAATGAACTAAGGGTAGTTCATTTTCTCTTGACAACAGCCGGCTTTCTTCAAGCAAATTGTTTTTGGCGCTCATTGCTTGAATACGAAAAGAATTCTTTCTTAATGCACTGAATAGAGCTGCTTCATCACACAATTGCAGTGTTTATTCACTGAGAGCAAATGGATGAACATGGCTAAAATTTACTGGGTGAGCAAACACACTTTCTACAAACTGTAATCAACCTCAACTTGCAATCCTAGCATTGCCAGTACGTATGGGTGGTCTTGGAATCACAATCTTGGAATCACCATAGCACTCATTCAGGGCTGCCAACCCCCGAGATATTCAAATCTAGAGAATTGATAGGGAAGGGACATGACGTCACAGCGTGTCAAAAAGCGCGCGAAAAGACGTCTTTCGCTTTGTAACATTTGATGTGATTGGTTTATTTCTGACCAATCAGATTATCGCTTATATTACAATGACCTGCTTGCAAGAACAGTTTATGAGGAACGTTTTGATTTTGTTAGCGATATAAAATAACACAAACAACATGAAATAATTGGAATTTTATGGTTGTGAAAGTCTAGTCTCACAAGACAAGAAATGGTCAGCTTCGGGAATTATCCGGGAGATTTGAGACTCTAATCTGGAGACCGGGAGATACAGTCCAAAATCTGGAGACTCCCGGTTTATCCGGGAGAGTTGACAGCCCTGGACTCATTGTAATAAGTATTCGTAAAAATGTTTGTTTCGTAAGTCATGTGATATGTGACGTCACGCCATGTCGCGATGTCAGATGATTGATAACACAAGTCTCAAGTCTTCGTTAAGGCGCCGTTATGGCCAAGGGGCCACCAGATGCGTGTGCATGGGGCCACCAGATGCGGGTCATTAGATGTGGGTACGATGGGGTCACCAGAAGTATGTGGAAGCGAATTTTGTTAAAATAAGCGTTATTTAATTATTTGATGAAATGATAACATGCAATCGTTCGTAAGTCAAAACTACTGGCAAGGATCGGCGATAGTGTTTAGTTGTTAGTCCACGTGATATGAAACGTCACGTCATATCACGTGGTCAGATCACTCACATCACAAGGCTTACCCATTGTAACACGTTTCGTTACCATAGCATTTATCGTAATAACTATTAGCAAAAATCGGCGATGTTTTGTTCGTAAGTCACGTGATGTGACAGCGCGCCATAATATAATTAATAATAATAATCATACTGTATTTCAGTTTAGGTGGAGAATTGTGGAATAACTTACAGTCTCATCTATAACTGCAATCAACTCCAAAATTATTGAGTCTCAATCGAGCGACCATTGTTTTGATTTAAAAACAAGCTTGAATGATGTTGTCTCAGCTGAGTATTTTTTACATATGCTGTTATAATGGATTCCTTCAAATACCTTTCAGAATTTCTCAAGGAATTCCTCTAAACACATTTTCTCGTCAAATTGAATAAAGTTTGGTTTGTCAACTGCGTGAAGCTTGCTTTATCACTGCCGATCTCTTGTGTACCTATGACATCACTACGACTCTGACCAATCAAGATTCGCATGCTAAAATAGCTCAGACTAGCGCGCGGAGCTAAAAATAGATTTTCAAGAAACTTTCATGGGTCACAGGGATATGCTCTCTTACTTCATATTCTCTTGTAATAATATAATATATTTATATAGCGCTCATCTCCAAAATTGTCCAAGGCGCTTCACAAAAAATTACAATTGAATATTTACAATAGTTACAAAATGCTTACCTATTGATTATGAATAAAATGTAAATATTTAAGAGATAAAACTAATTAATAATTGCAATATATAAAACAAATCTAAGTCACGTAGTCTTTAAATATACTTCTTGTTATTAAGAAAAAGAGAAAATAAATGTGTCTTAAGTCTATTTTTAAAACTAGCAACTGTTGAACTTAAACGAATCTCTAAGGGAAGCCTATTCCACAGTCTTGGAGCAGAAAAGGAGAAGGATCTGAAACCATAAGTATTAAGCCTAGCTTTAGGCTCAACGAGGAGTTTATTAGAGACAGAGCGTAGAGAATAACTGGAGGAGCGATAGGTCAAAAGATCAGACAAATATGAAGGAGCAAGGCCATTCAAGGCCTTGTAAGTTAACAGCAGCAGCTTAAAAATGACTCGGTAGTGAACAGGTAACCAGTGAGAAGATCAACCAGCACAGGAGTGATACTGATCGAATTTCTTAGTGAAGGTGACAATACGAGCTGCAGAGTTCTGTATTCTTTGCAACCTCTCAACAAGATATTTAGGTAATCCATACAAGAGAGCATTGCAATAGTCAAGTTTAGAAGAAATAAAAGCATGAATAACTGTCTGAGCAGAATCGACGGTTAAATATTTACGATTATTTATCAATTGACACGGTTTTCTTTGTTATTCACAAGGCTTTATTTTTGTTATAACCCTCATTATAAATGCGAGGTCAATATATAGTTATTAACCCGGTTAATAACTATATATAGACCGTTCGCATTTATAATGAGCAACATTTGATAGAAAACCTTCTCAATTGATAAATAAAATACTTAATTACCTCGAACGTCGGCAATAAGCCCATACATCCCTCGGGATGTATATGGCTTATTGCCTCCGTTCGAGGTAATTAACTCTTACATAGCAGACAGATTCCTTAGGTGGAAGTAGGAGGATTTACAGATATTGCTAACTTGGAGTTCACCAGTCATACGGTCATCAAAAACCACTCCAAGATTAACAGCTGATAAACAAGGGACAATTATGTTCCCGCAGACTTGAATCTCAGTCAACAAAGGACAGTCTTGAAACCTAGAGTGGATACACATCAGCTCCGTTTTATCGTGGTTTAACTTCAGTTCATTAACAAGCATGCATTCAGAAATATCAGATAGACACTCTTCTAAAGATTGCCTAGATTGAGCAAACTGATCATTGCCTTTAAAAGATAAATAAAGCTGAGAATCATCGGTGTAACTTGATAACTGAGATTATGTCGCTTAAGAATATCTGCCGGTGGAGATGTGTAAAGCAAGTAAAGAACCGGGCCTAGTACAGAGCCTTGCGGTACCCCAACATCGAGATTGCAAAGGGAAGATGAACATTCATTAATACCTACAAATTGCTTCCTATTAGACAGGTAGGATCTAAACCAGCTTAAAACAACATCACCAATACCAAACCGATTAGCAAGTCTATCCAGTAAAGTATCATGAACGACAGTATCAAAAGCAGCTGACATATCAAGAAAAATAAGGATGACACAGTTACCAGCATCAATAGATTGAAGGATGTCGTTATGAATTAGAACCAAAGCTGTCTCAGTACTATGCATGGCTTTGTAAGCCGACTGAAGTGGATCGTGCAGATTATATTTAGTTAAATAATCATTCAACTGTTGAGCAACAGCCTTTTCAATTAGTTTAGAGATAAATGGTAGATTAGAAACAGGTCGAAAATTAGAAAAAACTTCAAAGTCAGCATTCGGTTTTTTAAGAATAGGTGTCAGTTTAGCAATCTTGAGAGAATCAGGCAATACGCCCTGGGAGAGAGATAGATTAATAATATTTATAAACACTGGAATTAAAAGATCAAGACATTCCATAGAAGAGAAGCAGGAATAGGGTCTAGGCTACATGACTTAGCTGTGGACCCAACTAAATGTGAAACCTCGTCATAGCCTAGAGCGTCGAAATTTCGAAAGACAGAAGAACAATTAACAGGAGTCTGGTTGGAGTCGAGGCTGAACAGGAAGAATTTTAAAAATGTCCTGTCTGATACGCTCAATCTTATTAGAAAAGAACTGGATGAAAGAATTTGCCAGACAGGTGTCGTCAGGACTAGGAGGGTACTGTAAGCTTTGTTTAGGCTGGAGTAGCCCGGACACAATCTTAAAAAGAGCACGTTGGTCATTTCCATTATCGGCGATAACACTACTGAAAAACTGCTGTTTAGAAGGAAACAGCATCTTGTTAACAACAGCGCATTGCCTAGAAAATAGTACTTTGTCTGAAGCAAGTCCTGTCGCTCTTCAACGACGTTCATACCTTCGCCTCACCTTTTTCACCATGTCACGTGGTCTCATAATTGACAACACAAGTCTCACCAATGCTACCAAGTTTCGTTACCATAGCATGCTTCGTTCCCATGTTATGTTCGAGGGGCCACGAGATGCTTGTGGGGCCAGGAGATGCGGGCCACCAGATTTAGGTGGCACGTGCTAACCCCTTCTCTCAACTTGTGCCAATGCCAGCGGTGCTAAAACGCGGGTCAGGGGTCAAGGCAGCGGGTTGCGTAGGGTAAGAGGTAGAATTTTTATTAATAAAACTGCTGATAAAATTCAATTTGCGTTTTTGATTTAATTTCAATTTAATCTTAGATTTTAATTGCATTTTTTTTAATCCGATGAGATCCATCTTGAACACACTAATAGAAGAAATTTGAATAAAACAAAATTGAATTGCAAAGCTGGTAAAAGTCGGGTAATTCATGCATTCGTTGTTTCTTTGAAGTAAAATAGCGTACGAATGGACGAATGGACGGCTTCGACGATACAGTGGTCATTTTGCCAGGTTGCGAAACAAAACAAAAAGGGCGGAAAATGTGTGGAGTTTAATGTGTTTGTTTTTCTTTTATGGGTAAAGGTGCCGTCTTTTGTTGTATTCTGTTGTGGTGAGCTGTTAATATCGACGTCATTACTGTAACAATTAAAGCTTCATTTTTCTGCCTGGACGCCCCACAATGCTTTGCAATCTAAGATGGCCGCCGTATCGTCAAATTTCGTCGTATTTCAAATTATCTTCGCGCGCCGTGTCCGATTCCCAAATTGCAATTAGAATTCCCAGTTCTAGTAGATTCTAGTTTTTGGTTCTCAAGCCATGATTTATTTTATGCGATCAAAGCTGGGATTCCTTTATTTTTCTTTAACTTCAAGGTAATATTCAAATTTGAACATCTCTAGAACGAGTAGCTGTAAATACCCTGTTAATTTCTGTTTCTTTACTTTGAATCACTGGCGTTAAATTCTGTGTCAAATTTTTTTTGATTTTTAGTTTTCTAATTATTTTATGCTAAAATAGCCAGCCGGCGCCTTTTAAAAAAACACGTTTTTTTTAAAACGACGATGCACACAATCTGGTTACTTAAGCAAACCCGCGTTGAGTTATCATTTTAATATCCAAAAACTGTCTGCAACTTTATGGTCGAAGTTTCTAATCCATTCCCAGTACATGGCAGTACTATTTACCACCGTTGCCCTACCATACCCATAATGTAATGCATGGTACTTAGACCATGGTCTGGGTGTCCAGGGCCAAGGAGCTATGGACAGAATATGACCAGCTGTGCCGACCACTACATACGTTGGAGCACCAGGAGTACATTTATCTTTGTAGACTGGACAAGTCCTCTCATAGCTGTGATAATGGCCCCAAAGAGTCATGTCCACGTTGTATTTATACAGAATATCTTCTAGTTCTTCCTTCATGTGGGACGCTACAATAGGATCTTTGCCAGGAGTCTAGCACGAAAATATTAAAATTATTGTCAATCTCTCGTCGTTTATTATTAAAGCGACAATAATCCTTGTATAGAAAGGACATGATCTTTATCATGGCTTTAAGGAAAGAGGGGGAAAGGTGCTGCATACATGTCGAAAGTTTCATTACAGACCCTTATATTCCTATATAGCATTATAGTTATTGCTTACCCTCTCCCCCCCCCCCCGAAATAATACACACACACCCCTTTCCCCAGTAGTTAACAACATTCTGTATCAAAGTAATAAGGGGAAGCATAATTTAGCATGTTTAAAGATTTCAAATGCATTAATCAGATGGTCTTGGTTGTTTCCAGGCTTAAATGTTTCCTAATAGGAGCTATGGATCAACGCAGACTTACACGTTTTTGCAATCTGTCGTCGATCATGACTGAGTCAAGGTAGTGTGAAAACGTTACATATATGCTTATTGTATTAACCAACCAAATCAAATTTCAAGGCGATAGATATCAACGAATGAACGATGACCGGTCTCATAAAATGGATTATGCCAGAACCCTCGTTCTTGCCGCAGGCAAGTAGAAAGGCAGGCTCTGGGTAGAGATTGTGCGGACATATTCTACAGGGTTCCTGTGTATAATCTGATTACGCATGCGCACGTAAGAGGTTGTCAATCAATGCCGCCAAATACTCCAGTTTCGCGTTCTCTGTTGTTAGGTACACGTGTTCCAGTGAAATGTTTGTATATTTGAAGTTGAATGTACATTCTTTACTTTAATATTGGTATCTATTTGTGAATATTTAGACATTGATTCGAGGCTAACCCTGAGTAAATGAGTCTGTGATCAAGGAACACAAAGGTAATCTGGAGCTTGAAACTGCTCCATTACCAAAGTGTGATTGATTGGAGGTGAGGCTGTGTATCACAGTTGTATCGCTAGCTGCTACGATTCAATAGGCCTTTCCCGAATTCGCTTGACTGATCACGAAACAATGGTTTCAAGTCGAGGTCGAACTTGGTGAATAAAAGAATCAAGTTCAGTCTCGACTTCAAACCATTGTTTCGTGGTCATCCAAGCGAATTCGGGCAAGGCTCATCATAGGTAAATCAAGCAGCAAAACAAGTTTCTAAGGATTTCAGTTACTTTATGTTATCACTCATTAGGAGCATTTCAGCTCTAGGACTAGTTAAAGCTGTTTTTTGTTTTGTTGTCTGTTGTTTGCTTGTTTTTGTTTTGAGATTAACCCTTTTTCATGTTTTTACTTAGGGCTTTTAGGCACATAAATTAAGCGTTGAGTGTTAATGTTGACTTTTGGTGGGAAGCTAAGAGCAGGGCTTCGCTAGAAATTGTTAAATGAATCCTGGAAATCGAAAATAACTACTTATACTAACAAAAAGACGAAGAGAATAGAAGAACAGATAAAATAAATGAGCAACTTGTCATTATCTACTCAAAAGCTGCACAATCATCGTCTCTATTGGCAATGGAATTCTAAGTACGTCCAATGAGCCATGCTCCTTTCATTTCAATGAGGGACCAGACATTAAGACAAAGTGTTTCGTTATATAGCAATTAAGAAATATTGAGAGGTCAGTTGACGAAATAAGAACTTTATTTACCAGCGTTTTTCACTTTCTGGTCACGTGTACTTGTTTGTTTTTACCATTCCTTTCACGTGCAACGTATTTCCTGACCGGGAAATAAGTTATTTATTTCCCGGTCGGGCGACCGTTCAGGATACATTTAGATTTAGCTAGTGTCACTTCGTAGTTATATCGGAAAATTTCGTAGCTATATAACAAAACAGCACAAGATGTAAATAGACGACTCGCACCCTACCTCCCTTAAAACGAGCAGTTTTGTCAAAATAAAAAAACAAGAATGAAAAGAGCATCTCGGCATTAGTAGGGAGGCGGAGTGTCAGCTCATAATAAGAGAGACAGGAGAAATGGTATTAGATATAAAATTGAATGTTTTATTTAACACTTATTGACTGATGGGAAATGCGCTGGATGGCAAAAGCTTACCAGCTAACACTTTTCCTATACAAATCCTTGTATAATATATGATTTTATATTTGTCATTTCTTCTATAATCAACATTTGCCCTCTTACTAAAGTTGAGGTGCTCTTTTCATTTCTAGTTTTACCGGGAATGGAGTCACGTGACCTATTGGTGCAAATCGTCTATTGTGACCAATGAGCGCGCCGGATTTGTTATATTCACTCGTGTGAAAATACTAATAAAGATTTATTGTGAAGATACCCAGCAGCATATCAGTTCTAGTTTTTTTTTAAATTGTTATATACATTATTTTAGTGTTAATATATTACAGTTATTACAATGTTATATGCATTATTACACTGTTAAAAGTTACAAGGAACTAAATACATATACACCTATATACATATATATACACCTATACGTTGTCGGTTGGATATTTGAAATCAGAAACCTGAGACCGATTGGATTTGTGGGGGACTGAGTGCATGTTTTCTCGTTAAAAATTTAATATACACTTACCCACATAGTTTGCCAGTGCAGGTCATTGCTCAAAGTTAGTTTATCAAGATATTAACTTTTTGCAAACTACTAATTAAAACCACAAACAATTTACAGCTTACAACCCACAATTCCTTTCTGTCTCAGATTTCAGATATCCGACGACGTTTTTTGAAATAGGTGTATATTTTGCGATTATTCGACGAAGGCGAAGTGATTATCGATGAATATTTTCCGAGCCACGAGTCTTCGACCGATAATTTTAGAATTGAATATCAGACAAAAGACGAAATTCAGCATTAAAAAAACGTTTAGTATTACTTCCGCTCTGAAAAACCTCATGATTGCCGCTCGAGCAGTGAATATCGTCTCATAATCACTGGTCTCTCGACCAATCACAGCGCACGAAACTCTAATTTCAAGTCTAAAATTATACTAATAGCTTTTATCATTACATCATGCAATATATATTATCGACCATTCTTAAAATTATCTTGAATGCGAAGCTAACATGGAAATACAAAAGAAATGCCTCAAATTCCATTGTAAAAAAAAAAGTGGTTTCTTTTGTATTTCTATGTTAGCTTCGCATTCAAGTTAATTTTAAAAAGAATACATTATTCTAATAGAGTTATAGTCATCAAAAACTGCCAATAACCTGAAAGCCTACGACGGGTTAGAATCATCACGGGAAACTTTCCATATCCAACGAGTAATGCTTTTAAGTTGAAGTGAAATTTGGACGTTTGCAGATAGATTAGGGTAGATTTAACGACTTAAGGCCGTTTGCGAACAAAGTCGTTTTGTCAATTTTCTGAAACTATATTATTGAAAATGGAAATCTGAAATAAAAAATGGGGGTCACAGAACTATTTAATGAGCCAAACACGGTCTTCGACTTTCCCATTGAGGTTAAGCACGAATTCCCACAACAGAGCCGAGCTGTTAGTGACTGTAACTCTTCCATATCCAAAATTTGATGAGTGGTAAGCTGACCATTTTCTTTCTGGATCAGGCCATGGATCAAATGTTAAATCATAACCAGCAGTACCAATGATTATATGGGTGGGAGCATGAGGTGTACAAAGCTGTTTATAGACAGGGCATGTGCGTTCATAGCTGTGGTAGTGTCCCCATAGAGCCAGATCAACTTTGTACTTCATAAGAACATCTTCTAATTCAATTTGCAAATGAAGTGCGATAGTTGGATTTTGTCCTAACACCTAAACACAAATAATCTAATGTTAAGGTTATTTAGTTAATTAGCAAATGAAATATTTAGGGCCGAATTATGAAGGGCACACATTAAAACAAACAACAACAACAACAATAATAAATGAATTACATGACACAGTGAATTAGCGAAGAAAGAGAGGTAGTAATTAATAGGATTACGGTATAAAAATGTTGCATAGGGTACATAGTCATTTAATGAGAAGTAAAAATAGCCGATAGAATAGCCGAAAAATAATCTGGAAGCAGAAGTTTCAAAAGAAAGGGGACCTCTCTTTTGAAAAACCTCTACAAGTGAGGATAAAAGGATACGGTACTAATAAAGAAAAAGAAATGAAATATGGGCAATAATCAATCGATTTCCTTTAAAACGGAGATGTTCATTATCATGTAAAGAAGTTACAGTCTCAGCTTTATCCATTCGCGCATGCGTTCCTATCAAACCTCAAAACTTCAAGAATCTTCAAACCTTGATATATTTGCATATTATGTTTGCATATTATAACAAAAAGAACCAGTCAAGGTAAATGTGATATATCCTCATACACTCAATTGCAGCTACTTATCTTATTTAACCCCTTGAATCAAAACACACAAATGATATTGTATTTTGTGTTTTGCACGGATACAAGGTCATGGTTCTTTCACATTAGATTTTGCATACCATTATATATTATATGTACTAAGTGGGTTATTCTTTTTAAAACTTACCAACTGACTTGTGTACATTGGTCGATGTCCCATAAATACAATCCAGGGTGTTATGGTATGATCAACACTTTCAAGATCATTAACCAACCATTTATACTGCACGGAACCTTTAGTAAAATTATGTTCTGTACTCATCATAACAAAGTGCACACTTCCATAATCAAAGCTGTACCTATTAGGAGAAATTAATTAATTAATAAATAGCTTATTGTTGAATGTAAAAATGCTAGAATCATAGGATACTGAGAGAATCGAGCACTAACTAATAGCGGCTGTGCAGGAGATTAAAACCAAGAAGTGCACTTAGGGAAACGACCCCATCATGCTGTCAATGAAGCTTGTTCCGGTGCCATCAATAAGCAAGTACTTTCTTATTTGCTTTAGAAGGGGGAGGATTTCAATTTTCCCGATCCTGTCTTCTGTGAACCACACCATATCATACCCTTCTTCCTCTAGTTATTTTTCTTGCATAAATTGAATCCCCAATTTCAACCATCGATTACCAAATTTAAACTAATCCACTTACCACCAAAGTGCATTTCCATTATCAGGCATATGAAACCGCTTGTACATTGGAACTCCGCACTCCCCCCCTGAGTCATCACCAAAATTGCCCCAGGAGGGATGAAAACCTTCTCCAGGAGCACCACTAGGATCTTTTTTGCCTCCTGTCGTATGGTCCTGTTCATGATTACCAATGCCAACCATATAGGGCACTAAGGTTGAATAGGGCTCTATCAGTGCATGCCATTTATCCCACAAGTATGCCTTTACATTCAAATGAAATCATACAACGGTTAAGTTACATTGAAAACGTTTTTTTTTTAAAAAACGGAACCTCACTCGGTAGTGAAAAATTCCAATTTATTATTATATTGCTTCATACACTGGAAAAATCTATCGATTTGAGATGTTGGAAATATGCTGGAAATAAGTTGGAAGTCTATGTTGGAAGTAGGTTGAAAATATGATGGAAGTCACGACTGCCATCTGCATATTGTAGCATTGTTAAGAATCACTCACCCAGTATTCCTTTTTTTTTTTTGGTTCGGTAAATTTCTTTTGGTTACCTTTTTTCAATTTTTTGGTTCTGCAAATCATTGGCTGTGCACCTCCCCTGCAAGATCCCTGGTTACGCCGCTGTTATAGTGCATCTATTTTGTAATTATACTTTTGGTACTTGTGATATTAATACTAAGGTATTGCCTTAGCATTTGATGAAGACATATTCGAGTAATTTGGCAAATAAAAGTAGCCAGTTGTAGGATCTGTACTGAACCTGAAAGTACTCCAAGGTACTCCAGTGTTTTGTCAAGTATCTCTACATTTCTTTAATTAAAAGAATAAAAACGCTGAAAGGTATGACATAAAAGTATAATTGATCTTTTCAATTTCGAAAATATTAATGTTAGTTGTTTAAATGATTCGTAATTTATTGACGTCATTTGTTGGTAACGTCTTACTACTCTTCCCAGTAGACCGTCGTAGCGTCTGTTATGTTATCCGCAAGTACATTTCAAATAGACCACGTGAGGCCAATGTCGTACCACGAGGACAAGTTTTTTAAACCACGTGATTAAAATTTGACTGACTTTTGATCACGTGGTGTAAATGTACTTGCGGATAACATAACAGACGCTACGAAGGCGATTAAAAAATCACAACTACCTCGGTCTACTGGGAAGAGTAGTATTTACTCCAGTTGTCGGCCAATCTAAATCAGAAAGCGGGGAAATATATATTTTTGGCAAAAAGCGCTTTGAACGTAGCCAGAGGGTTTCCAAGAAAACTCTTTCAAGACACCTTGGGCTAGCTATCTGCTATATACTAGATACTCACATATCCCCTTGCATAAGAAATATCACCAACATGTAGAACAAGTTCTGCTCCGTTTTTGACTTCCTCTAAAGAATACCTTGCAGTAACGACTGCACCAGGAGATGGAGACACACCCATGTCACCATAAGCAACAAATTTGAATGAGACATTAGCTCCAGGTATAGGGGCAGCAGTGAAATTGTACACCTTACTCATTGCCTGAAATAAGATGAAAAAACTTCAATACTACACAAGTACCATCGAAATAATTACTAGATTTTAACTGAACTGAACTTTGATTGACGGTCGTTTAATGCTAGTCGGCCAACGAGACATCAATCTTCGTGGGTTACGCTTCAACGATAATAGAAGTACATGAACTGGCTATTTTAAAAAAAGCCGGTTTATTACGAATTTCTCGCGCGCTGATTGGTTATTTTTTATCGTGGATAACAGGACTACAAGAAAAGCTGTCGTCAACGGGCGCGCGCTCTCCCGGGAGGTAGGGGGGGGGGGGGGTACTCCCTTATATTTACTATACGGGGACGTTCGAAATACGAAAGTTCGACGTTCGTAATACGAAAGAGTAAAAAATCGATATATAATGCACTAGAACAATTTTTTGCGCGCGCCTTTGTTTTCCTATATAATTCCCCTATGGTATCTTATGTCGCTCTTATTATATATACTCTTATATGAGAGGAAAGTACAGTCGCGATCTTTGACAAAACAACACACTTTAAACCACGATTCCATCGTCCTCGAACTCCACAAAAAACTTGATCAAAATGATCCCTACGATGGGGGATTCATTTTTTAAAAACTCTAGCCCTATATGGGGTGGCTGGCGGTGGGTCGTGTATGCGTTACAAAAATCCTGTGCGGGAAATTAGCAAGGTCGTCGAGATTCGATTATTTTACTCTTTCGTATTGCGGAGGACATTATCTTGACCTCGAATTAAAAATGAAATAATTATTTAGTTTTTCCGATTTTACTTTCACCATTCACTTTAATCTAAATTAGAAAACAAATTTACAACAGTTTTTTTGTCTGTTAGTCTGCTTAGCAGGCGTTTGGGGGTAGTTTTTCGCTACTTTCGCTTAAACTAAAAAAAGGGACACGTGGGGGCGGGGATAGAGGAAAAAACCCCTCCCTACCCCCTACCCCTAATTTGATTTTTTGTTCTCGCCCCAGTATTTACGCACCATGACGAATGATAACACGAAAGATAACTTATCACTAGTATAGATATCGATACCCTGGGTGCCAGAGGCCGTGTGGGGCACACGGCCTCTGGCACCCAGGGTAAGATATCGAGGAAATAAACAGAACACTACGTGGCCGCTTGGATATACGAATTTTATCTTCTCGTGTTAAATTTAGATATAGATATAGAGGATATTACATGGGCGCGCGAAAAGATACGAAATTTATCTTTGAGTGTTGAAGAGATCTCTCACAAGTGAGCGCAGCGAACCAGTGACAGATTTTCAACACGAGAAGATAAATTTCGTATCTCCAAGCGCCCATGTAATATTCTGTTTATTATATATATTTATCCATAAAATCAACTTAACAAGCTTTTTATTATTATAAAAAGTTCTTATTTATAAACTAATACCTTAAATACACATGGTAACGATATTATAACATGTTATTTTCACATGTGAAAATATCAGTTTTTCGAAAAGGAGAAATATAGGTATTTTATGGATAATTATATGATAATCCCAATTATTTTATAAATATCAATTGAACACTCGAAGATAAAATTTGTATCTCCGCGCTCCCATGTAATTCCTCTATATATTCAATGTAACCCAAAACTGCCTGCTATGTAGGCTGTGTCTGTCCTCTTATTGACGATAAATTTCGTTATCGTCGTAAATAAAGTGTATCTATCTACTGTATCTATCTTTACTTGATTATTAATTTATGCAATGCTCAAAATATGGGAACAATATTTTTGCATGAAATAGGTAAAGCTTTGTGGATGTCACCCTGACAATAGTCTCGCAGTAATTAAAAACAACATTAACGCTCCCAACTTGTGAGGGTTCTTATTTTATTTCATTACTTCCTTACTTATTGTTACTGACCTCTGCAGAACCATACTGGTAAAAGTATTTGATTCCAGGTTTCAGACCAGTTAACAAAACATCGTGAATATAACCAGGGTCTCTGAAACCTAAACCACTTGCAGGCTCTCCACACATATCCTCTGCTTTGTAGGTTGAAGTACTTCCAGTAGCCTTAAAGATAAGACTAGTTTCATTCAAACCATAGATCACAACAGGCATGGAATCTGGCAAGGAAAAATAGTTGATTATAAACATTATTGTTACAATGAAGGTTTTCATTTAGAGCTAACTGATAGAGAATATAGTACTGAACTGCAGGACAATGTTTTCCACTATAGGGCCCATGGTTATGTTATTTGAAAGATATAATTTAAGTTCTATTTATTTACTCTCAGGTAAGGTGAAGCAATAGGTATTTCGAAAAAACATTTTTGCCAAACCCTTTTATGTAAAACTTCTAATATTAGCTTACACACTAGATGCGGTGAAAGATCCCCAATAGGGAAGTCAAGCAGTGATTTTTAATGTGCATATCATAAGGTCTACAGGATGCCTTTGTTGTTTAAACCCTTTTAAAATAAATAAAAATGGTGTTTCTTATTCTTTGATATCTCTTTTCGTTGCTGAGACGTTCAATATAAAAAGTACAAAATGATGACGTCATTAAAGGACACTACTACAAAATTCAAATTATCAAATAGAGAATACATCCGGGAGAATTAGAACAAATTGACTGAAACATATGTTTGTTATGGTGGGGTAAAACAGTCAGTTTGTATGTTTGAAGGTGTTGCCATGAAAACACCTTTGGACAGAAATTAAAGAAATTTCAATTTTTGGTTTAATTTTTTGAATATCCTTTTCATTTCAAGTCAGATAAGAGGACGAATAATAACTTAAAGGGGGGTGCTAGTCACCCAATCCATCCATCCACCCAATTTGTTGTAAACTTTAATGAAATTGACATGATAAATGTATCATCTACAGAAAAACCTACAGATAATGTATTTATCATGTCAAGTTCACAAGCTATCAGGCTGGGGAGACTGGCTGAATGTTCTTAGAAAAAATGTATAATAAAGTGGTACCTCTATTAAGCGGCCAACCTCAGAACCAAGCCAAGTGGCCGCTTAATAGAGGTTGGCCGCTTTCACCAGATAACCAAATAATGGCTAGATAATGCTATTATTGATTGTGTATTAGCAATTTGACTATGATTATGACAACATTTGACTTAAATCATTTTGTAACTCTCTATAGAAACTCTTTGAGAACTTTCACTGTTGCACTGTAATTTCTGCTGAAACTACTGTAAAAATGCTTCTCAAAGAACCACCATTGAATTTTGACTCGTAATAGCATCTTGTCAGCTTGTCACAACAAAGATTAAAGAAGAATTTCCTGTTGTTATCAATTGTCACAACATTTTCTGTCACCAAAATGGTAATAAGAATCATTAATAGGATTTTGCGGTAGCTTAATAGAGGTAATAATAGCATTTGGGACCGGAAAATAGTGGCTGCGGCCACTTAATAGAGGTGGCCGCTGAAAAGAGGTATACAGTACTTGAGTGACAAATATTTTGGGACTTTGAAAAGTGGCCGCTAAATACAGGGCGGCAACTTAATAGAGGTACCACTGTAATAGAGTGCAATGTTATACTAAATCCATTAAATAAATAAAAATTGTTAATGATTAATATTGTACTGTAATTAAGTCACTATCACTCAACATACAAAACACATAAAACTGGCATTGGCTCAAGTGGTTCAACAATTTATTATTATTATTATTATTTGAATCAAACTGATGGGAGGGGGGGGGGGGGTATTCAGGCAAGGGGTGGGGATTTGACAGCAATCATGTTCTCCTGGTTGAGAATTTGATCACAACCTTGTCCCATAGGTCGTGATATTTGATTTTTGAAAGCGCTCGGGATTCCTGTGGTAACATTCTAAATCAATCAATCAATGTATTGCTCATTTCTCTTAGAGAAACATTCAGCTCTCACTCTACTCAAGTTCAACTACTTTGAAGCCAAGCTATTATGGTTGCGTCTAAAGCATTCTTTCAGAATCTGTGATGGTTGATATTCCTGAAATCTTTGGTAGGTTGTTCTTATCAATGTTTTTATTGGACGGCCTTCTTTTGTTGCTTGTATCTATAAAAGATAGCTTCTTGATATATCTGCGGTTCGAGGAGCGTATTATATGTGCAAACCATTTTAGTTCTTGTTTTACAACAAAGTCCTTCAAGGGTGAGGTCAATAAGCAAAACCTCGGACCAATGAGCTCAAAGAAAAAGGTGAATAAATCTTGTTTTTTCTTAATATTTCTTTCACACTCCATCGCAAACATTGCTCATTGCGTGGGGCTTTTTGAACAATTTGATTGACAATTTCTTCCCTACCCTGGGGCATTTTTAATTTTGGTAAGAGCTCTTTTTCAAATCCCCACCCCTTGCCCGAGTATACCCCCCCCCCCCCCCCGAACTTGAACCTGCCCCAACTTGAACCTGCCCCAACTTGAACCTGCCCCAACTTGAACCTGCCCACAAATTCATTCAAATTCAACTGACAATGAAATATCATGAAATATATTACATAAGCTTGTATATTATATATTTAGGTGCAAAAAAGGGAACATGAATTTTATAACAAACCTGAGCCTGAATTCCACATAACTCTCATCTCATTTGGTTTTCCGGTTAACGCCAGGCGTCCTTGTAATGGTTGCATGTCACCACCAAGAAATCGAATAGTATTACTGCGAGCTGCTAGACGGGTGCTCAAGCCATCATGTTCAAAGTAGCGCATTTCACAATTTACTCTCATATTGAATAACCTGAACTTGATATTTCCTTTTCCAGTCTTTAAATCCGAATCGGTTTCATTCAAGAAAAAGTAATCCAAATAAGCAGAGTTTATATCTTCTGGAGGGCAGTACAATGCAATAAAATCGCCTTCACTCGTATTTGAAGAGCTTCTCCATGTCACAACCACTTCTTCGCCATTATCGACAATTTCTGGTTGAATTCGAAGAAGGTTGACTTGATTTTCCGCCTCGACCTGACTTGGGTTCAAAGGGACGTCAAAATATTTCAGCCGATACTGAGGACTACGTACATCCCGAAGTGATCCATCCGGGTTCAATCGACCAAAAAACGTTGGAACAGAATGGCAAGTACAAAAATATGGAATTTCTAGGAAACTCCCTATAAAAGCAAAGAAAATGAAAGACTGACTTCCAAAAATCATGACCTTCTTATATAGTGATTGTATGCAATAACACTAAGATAAGTCTTAGACAGGGCGAGCGTAGCATCACGGGACAAGATCAACAGGCTTACCACAGGAAACCCATGCTCTGTATTATGAACTGTGTGAGGTCAAATTTCACAGATTCTACAAGTTTTTGATGCATGATACTTACAATCGTTTAGTATTTTCTTAGTGTTTGTTTACAAAACTATAAAAATGATTATAGTAACTTTTAAGCGGACCTCCATTCTTAAAGTGCCCCTAATGCCTGAGACGACACTTTTAGTATTGATTCTACATCAAGACTCAAGAGAATATGTATACATGAAGTGAATAGCTGAATGATAAAACATTTTCATATGTTTTGAGCGATGCATCTTGACGATATCAACGTTTACTCGCTGTGGTATCACTGAGATATACTGAAAAATGCAAATACTAAAATAACTTGTCCAAGCAAAAAGTATTTAAGAGAGAATTCTTTTCGTATTCAAGCAGTGAGCGCCAAAAATTATTTTCTTGAAGAAAGGCTGTTGTGCAAGGCCAAAATCTTGTTATTCAGAAAGTTTAAGAGGCTATGTCTGTAAGAATCAAACATCCAGCAGCCAAGTTGAAAAAATCGATTTTTTTCATATTTGGTCCAAAGATGTGGAATACCATTGCAATAAACGTGCTGATGTTCATTTTGAATAATTTCACTTTTATTTTGAGAAAATCGTGAAAATCGATTTTGGCCGTCGGTGCCCTCATTTCAGCCTAAATCCGAGGTGAGAATGGTAGGTCTGAGAAAGGCGCTCGCGTATAAAAATGAAGCAAACTAGAGAAGATCTGTTTTTGAAATAAAGTAAAGGAAAGATTAATGATTATTTTAAGCTAAAAAATGAATGGAAAAAATGAAAACCACATGCGTTGGAACTAAAGAAGAACTTTGTCAACAAATTAGAACTGCTAAAACGTTCAAGATTTCTACCTAAGGATATCTTACGGAACTTCTACTTTAGAGTAATTTTGCCCTCTGTAAAATATGGCTTAGTTTTATGGGGTTCGTGCTGTAATTCAGAAATTTTCAATTCCATTGAGAGATTACATTGTAGGGCAGCTAGGATTATCTTCAATTTACCCAAAGATATGGCGTCATCTGATGTACTTGCATTTGACAAATGGACAACAATTAAGTTAGATTATAAATTAGAAATATTTAAGATTTTTCATAAAGCAAGCAATCGTAGTCTACCAGAATCTTTATCAGAAAGTATTTTTATAAAGCGCAATAGTAAATATTCTTTACGCGGAAATGAAACTCTCGCAATTCCAAGGTTTGAAAGCAGATTTTTAAAGGACTCATTGGTGTATCGAGGCTCAGTTCTATGGAATCTAATAATTTGTAATATTGATAAGGTAACACATTCAAATTTTAAGGACATCAAAGTACAGCTCAGTGCCAAGGACTATTTTATAAATTTCAATTTTGACTCTACTGCCTCGACGTCTCGCTTTAGAAAAAAGGACTTTGTATATATGTAACATTATTTTTATTATGGAGTGAATGTAACTGCGCGGGCTGTTGGACTCGCTATGGGTGGCGGGTGCTGTTCAGATGAGGTGAATGCCTATTGACACGGTGTTCACCGCATTTGTCTGTGTTTTCTGCCCCTGGCGGGTCTAATAGCTTGCGCAGTTTGTGTATGTGAATGTGTGTGAGAATTATATATAAGATATTTAAAGTTATCTAAGTTAATTAGCTATATTTTTACAGATTCATACTTATATTATATTTATTTATTTAATTTATTTTATGCACGACCCCACAAGCTTTTAGCTTTAAATTTTATCGTGTTTAAATAAAGGTATTCTATTCTATTCTATTCTAATGGGGAAACGCGTTCTAATAAGCGAACACGAACGTTTTGTAAACTACATTTTTCGGGTTCTCAAATATTCAAATTTCACCCTTTGTTTGCAAAGCGCATTTTCATGTGCACCGGGTGTTCGGATTTATCTGAAATTCCAGCCATAATACCTTCGAATGTTCAGCAAAATCATATGTAAAATTCAGCTTGGGTTATTCAATGAGCGCTTTATACGAAACTCTCGAATTCAGAGAAATTTGCGTTGTTTGAGATCGGCATCCGACGAAACCTTTTTGAGGCGAGACATAAATATATCCTTAATATATTTTCTTGGTGTTCAGTTCTGACATTTGTTTTGATATTATTATTTGTCGATTGAATATTGAGCAATAAATTTATTTTTTTGCTCTTTTTCGACATTACTTTAAAATGCTGTTACTTAAAAATTACAATTTAAAACAAGCATGTAAACACACGCCTCGGCACGATCTATATGACACTTATAAACAAGCCCATATAACTTCAGAGTTCTAAAAAGAGTTACATTTATGTCCAGATTTAGGACATTTAGACTAAAAAACACCGTGAGATCCTACCTAAAAGATAAATTGCTTGATTATTGTTCATACCTAGTACTGAATTTCGGCTTCTTTAGTTTTTGCTCGTCGTATACTTAGACAGTAATGCTATGTTGGTAATCATAGCAAGGGCCGTAGCTAGGGGGGTGGGGGGTGGGGGGGGGGGGGGGGGAGGGGGAGGGGGAGGGGGGAGGGGGAGTAGTGGTGATCCAAAAGTTTGACTAAAGAGACTAAAGGCTCGCTACGGCCCTTGCAATGATTACCAAAACCCGCTTGACTAGTAAGAACATTAATTTTCTTTTTACTGCTTTCTTATTATTTGGATTTTCAATTATAAAACCGATTATGACAGCAGGAATTTTCAAGAGAATAGATATTCCATTTACGCCATTACTACATTTCACAACTGAACCAGCTAGTATTTTTACGATGAAGTCTGGAGCTGAGGTCCATAAGCAAAATGAAGAGCTGTTAAAATTGATCTTGGGCTTCCTCGAAATGAAATTTATGAATCTAAAGAAAATACGTTGCAAAATTAGACAATTTTCTAATCCTCAGCAAGGAACTGTACGTAAAATGAAGTCACCCGGCCTCTGCTGAAATGCCAGTTGGATTAAAGGTAAATTACGCATTACTGTCCAAGTATTATACGACGAGCAAAAACTAAAGAAGCCGAAATTCAGTACTAGGTATGAACAATAATCAAGCAATTTATTTTTTAGGTAGGATCTCACGGTGTTTTTTAGTCTAAATATCCTAAATCTGGACATAAATGTAACTCTTTTTAGAACTCTGAAATTATATGGGCTTGTTTATAAGTGTCATATAGATCGTGCCGAGGCGTGTGTTTACATGCTTGTTTTAAATTGTAATTTTTAAGTAACAGCATTTTAAAGTAATGTCGAAAAAGAGCAAAAAAATAAATTTATTGCTCAATATTCAATCGACAAATAATAATATCAAAACAAATGTCAGAACTGAACACCAAGAAAATATATTAAGGATATATTTATGTCTCGCCTCAAAAAGGTTTCGTCGGATGCCGATCTCAAACAACGCAAATTTCTCTGAATTCGAGAGTTTCGTATAAAGCGCTCATTGAATAACCCAAGCTGAATTTTACATATGATTTTGCTGAACATTCGAAGGTATTATGGCTGGAATTTCAGATAAATCCGAACACCCGGTGCACATGAAAATGCGCTTTGCAAACAAAGGGTGAAATTTGAATATTTGAGAACCCGAAAAATGTAGTTTACAAAACGTTCGTGTTCGCTTATTAGAACGCGTTTCCCCATTCATTTTTTAGCTTAAAATAATCATTAATCTTTCCTTTACTTTATTTCAAAAACAGATCTTCTCTAGTTTGCTTCATTTTTATACGCGAGCGCCTTTCTCAGACCTACCATTTTCACCTCGGATTTAGGCTGAAATGAGGGCACCGACGGCCAAAATCGATTTTCACGATTTTCTCAAAATAAAAGTGAAATTATTCAAAATGAACATCAGTACGGTTATTGCAATGGTATTCCACATCTTTGGACCAAATATGAAAAAAATCGATTTTTTCAACTTGGCCACGGATTTTCGATTATGTTTGATTTTTACAGACATTGCCTCTTAACTTGTTTGGAAGTGTAGATGACCGATGAAGGTGTAGTTATACTAAAACAATTAACTGCCTCAGCCTCAGTGAATATCGAAGACTCGCGTCTCGGTAAATATTCCCCGATATTCACTTCGCCTTCGGCGAATAATTGTTAAATAATCTGAGTTTCTCGACCAATCAGCGCGCGAGATTTTCAATATTCACTTGCGTATTTTTTACTAAAACACAATAATTACCTCCAGCGATAATCCAAAATGGCGACCAGCCGCTTTGTTGCTGTTTCCTAATTTTAAATGTGTCTTTTATCTACTTCTTCTTCTTCTTTTTTTTATTTTTTGTTGAAAGAATCGCCTGTGTATTTATATTAAAACAATTATTCACCTCAGGCTCGGTGAATATCCGGAATAATAAGCTTAATTTCGTTTCGGTTTTGGTTTGTGAAAATAGAATAGGTAGCCAAGAATGCTTTAACCGCTTTGAAACAAATGGGAAGTTCTAAAACACCGGGTAATTATGTTTCGCCGAGGACTGGAACTAATTGCGCGGACATGAATCCCGTCCAGTCCGATTTGTACGCTTTGAAATTACTTCTCATACTTATTAATAATTCGAGAGGTTATTTGTTTAGGATTGAAAGACTTAAGAGACAGATATGTCCCTGAACTGAATTAATTTGATCCAATCCAAGGACTTGAACAAAATTAATTCAGTCCTTTCACAGGACTTTATCAGGTTTCAAGTACCATCATGTGACCCAAAAAATAGCTCAGATAGGCTAGTTTACATATGAATTATTAATGAGTATGAGAAGGATTGACAAAAGTAATGAATTCTAATGGATCATGTGAACAATCTGAGACTTCAGGATAAAGATTTCACGCGGTTGGCTGGATTAGTACACGCAATGATTCTGAAGGAATGGAAAAACGCGCTGAAAGAAAGGAACATAATGCATAGTGCGAATGGACAACCAACGAGGTTTTTGACGTTAGACAAAAAATTTAAGTTGGAAAAGGTAGAAACAAACCAAATTTATCAATGTCTTATCACTCAAAGGTTTAAAACCCCGTCATCCCAAACAAATGTGAGTAAGCGTATAAATCAGGACATTAAAAACATTCAACTCGATTGCAAAGTAATATATAGAAGAATCTATAAACTTTCAATTACAACTCATACTAGAGCTTTTCAATTTAAAATACTTAATAATATTTTATACCTAAACCGCGACCTCTGTCGTTTTAATATAATTAATTACCCTACTTGCTTATAAGCTTACTTTTCTTCACAATACGTGTCACAAACCCTACATACAATTCAAAAGTATCCTTAATCCAACAAACTATAAACGAATAAAAAGTCAAACCACTAGAAACTTATTTCATTCAACTCAAGAAAGCCAAACATGCTATTCCACAGTGCAGATAGTGTAATTTTCTTTAAAAGATCAAATTTACAAAAAGCTTAAAAGTTCAAATGCAAAGGCAAAATGATTCGAAGAAAATACTCGATCGAAGAAAATACATTATATATTTTTCTCAAGGGTAGATAAGCAACAACAAACTATGGAGATTATAGAGGGAAATCGTATATAACATATAATAATTTTCATATATATATTCATAAAATAATATTCAACTGATTTCAACTTGGGCTGACTGAATATTCCTGAGGAGAAAAACTGGAAACTACAAAAACTAAACAGTTTGATTTTATTTCATTATGAAGTTGAATAAGAAACATCTATAATCTATCTATAACATCTATAACACGACTTGGTTTTGCATGCTGTTATCAATGTCTATTATTTTCGAGTACAGCAAATCAATAACTATATCATATTTTTATGCTTAAGGTGACTGCCTACTTTTGGAAATTGATTTAAGCTTTTTTTAAAACTTCGATTTTCCGAATTGAAATTTAATGCTGATTCCAAATCTGGAAAGAAAAATAGGGTGTCCCGAGCTCGTTTTCGAGATAATCAGCATTTAATGGAAGCCTACGCACGAGCTTTTGGAGTAAAAATTGCGCCACCGGAAGTGATTAGAAAAAAATTAAGATTCATAAGATAATAGTTATTTGCAGACTCTATGATTGCACGAACGAAGGCTAGTCAATCCTTCTACAATAATACATGGATATTTTCGACAAAAAGACAGAGAAATACATTAATTTGTCATATTTTGTAGTTTCGGTGCTCTTAAAAAATCTCATAAAGTCGAACAAAAAACCCTACAAAAATCTATTTTTTCACGTGTTCCTGATTTAAAATTTTCCTAAAATGTTGATATAACCTAGATTTTTATGAGTTTTTTTCGAATGAGCTATCAAAAAATATAGAGTCCCGTGCAAAATTTGAGGGTTTTGCCCTGTTGAAGCTCAAAACGCGTATGGTTCTTCAATAAAATCTTGTAGATTTTTCAGCGGTTTTTGAGCGCGCGCACATCGTGGGCTCAAATCGAACGTTCAAAAGTAGGCAGCCACCTTAACAAAACTTTACGGTAAGGTCGGGTCACGTGTTTGAGTGCGATAACATATCCCATAATGGCAGCCATCGTCGTCGATTAATTTCCGCTGACGTAAGTGCGACATGACCATAAGTGAAAGGACTGAAAACATGGTATGTAATAACGACAGCCACACATAGCAGAGTACACACTGTCAGCATGACATACCGAATATAACGATTCCTGGAAAACAAAAACATTTTAATGCATTAGTTCGCTACAAAAAAAAACTCTATCATAAAGTTTCCAAGTACACCAAACAAATCTTGATGAGTTCTATAAACACGATGCATTGTGGTTTAGTTTCGGTATAAGCGACACCATGGTAAACAAAAGATGTTTACAACGAAGCTAGAGCCCAATCAATGTTTGCTATCAAAAAGGTCTATGGCGTCTTTGGATTTCGTATTTTAAAAAAAGTAGCCATTGCATGATGCAAGTTTAGCAATTTCGCCGGTCTTTACACAAGCCAAGGCCACCGAAACAAAATTTCATACAAAATTTGCCAATCACAATTGAATATTTAACTGTAAAATCTGCACACATATTCACATATTCATGATATATTACTTAATCATATCCTTTTTGTAATCACTACCAAATCCTGCAATCTGATTGGTTCAAAGGAGTGCGATTAATTCCCAAATCCATCCATCTTTTTGAAATAACCAATCACAGAAAATAATTCTTTTATTCAGCCAATCAGAAAAGAGAATGAAACAAGCCTTTTCAACGCGTTTGCAAAGTGTTTTTCTCCGTGAATTGGGACATTTTCACACTTTTTGATAGATTTTTTAACAAAAGAGCAGAAAAAAATATATATTTGTCATGTAGTCATGTAGTCATGTGTATGATTACAAAAAATAAAATGATTAAGTGGTAATTGAACTTCGTGTCGTGCAATTTTGGACCAAAATTATACTTAAAAATCAAAATAGTGATTAAGAAATTGTAAATATATTGTAATCACTCGTATGATTTTGGTCCAAATTGCACTCCACTCAGTTCAATTACCATCATTTAATAACGAATAGATTAAGCCAGGGTTCTTTTGTCTACTCTGATGAATGGTAAACGTACCTTGAAATCGAAATTATCTTATGAGAAAAAAACAACAACAGAATTTTGGAAAAGGTTTTGGATATGACATTACTTATAAGTAATCCAGCAGTCCGACATTTTTAGACAATCCAGTAACAGACAATAGTTAAGTAATCAAGCTCGACGTATCTAACACGTTCTGATTGGCCGACAGCTATATTCAATAAGAAGACAGACACATAGATGACGGAATGTTTTTCGAAGCGACCCTTTGGATTTTATTTTTAAAAATTTCGAAAAGTTAACCTATGTTTGCACAAAACCATAAAACAAAAAAGCTAAGGTATGCTAGCCCAAACGTGACAAAACTTCAAGTTGCATTTTTTCATGATCAAGCAGTACTTTTTATACATCAAGTTGATTTTCATTACACCAAGGCCCTTGTGTTCTATGTCTAGTCATTTGTTTCGCTTGTCTAGTCATTTGTTTTTGATATCAAGCGCAATGTTTAAGTTGACAAGCAGCCAGCCATCACAATCAAAAGTCATTTAGGTCTTTGCGATTTGCATACAAAAGGAACGCTAGAAGCACCCAGGAGAAGATTGATTTCGATCAGCTTGCGATCGATGAACGCGCTAGGTCTGGAAGCTAGTCGCAGGGCGGGAGGAGGGAGGGCGTTGAAAAGGGCATGGGCACTACTCTGCCTGTCAACAATGGCGGACCGTTTGTGGAGGAAGTTCGGCTGACAAGAAGATCTTTCAAAGGTAAATTTAGGCTTGTTTATCTTTGTTTTTAGCCAATAAAACAATTTTTAGACATGATAAGAGTCAAATGTAGACTAGCGAATCGATAGCGAAGTTGACATACGTTGAACAAAAATGGAACGAAATGATCGGAAATTGTGACATTTCTCCAGACAAATATGCACACACTGCTCTTCAGCACATTCTTTTTCACTTTTGGACCGTTAAAGGTAAAACATCTAGCAATCTTCAGGTCAATTTTTATCTTATCTACATCATATAGAAGGTGTACATACTAATAAATTCCCTAGCGCTTCGCTAGTCTACATTTGAGATGTCAAAAAACCAATCTTGCTCAAATTTGCTAAGTCTGATTTTTTTCACATAAGTAGAACACTACATAAACATTTCAAAAAAATATAAACTAGGTTTTGGAAAACATTGTAATAAAGCCAAAGATGCCCTGCGCCCGGATCTTGCTATATAAAATCTAGCGTAAACACCACGAAAAATGGTTCTTTGAGTACAAAAACTAGCGAATTCTTCGTAATGAAAACTCTTATCATGTTTTGGGTGTTCTCTAACACCAATAAAATTGTTTTATTGGCTAAAAACAAAGATAAACAAGCCTAAATTTACCTTTGAAAGATCTTCTTGTCAGCCGAACTTCCTCCACAAACGGTCCGCCATTGTTGACAGGCAGAGTAGTGCCCATGCCCGTTTCAACGCCCTCCCTCCTCCAACACGTGTTCCCTCCTCCCGCCCTGCGACTAGCTTCCAGACCTAGCGCGTTCATCGATCGCAAGCTGATCGAAATCAATCTTCTCCTGGGTGCTTCTAGCGTTCCTTTTGTATGCAAATCGCAAAGACCTAAATGACTTTTGATTGTGATGGCTGGCTGCTTGTCAACTTAAACATTGCGCTTGATATCAAAAACAAATGACTAGACAAGCGAAACAAATGACTAGACATAGAACACAAGGGCCTTGGTGTAATGAAAATCAACTTGATGTATAAAAAGTACTGCTTGATCATGAAAAAATGCAACTTGAAGTTTTGTCACGTTTGGGCTAGCATACTAAGGCAATGTGTTCAACAGCTAAAGACTCTCTGAGATTGTTAGGGGTGTTTTTCAATGCATTGACGGCTTCAAAGGGAAGGATTAACGACCGAGATCAGGAAAATAAAGTTATCTTAAGTTCGAGGTTTAAAGGGGGGGGAGGCGGGGGTGGAGGAGAATATGTTTTTGATGCAAAAAAATGTCCAGACCCCAGCCTAATAGCATTCATGTCTTTCGGGTTCCCCCTTCAATCGTTTAAAAAATTCTCCAAATCCTCCTTTTGACCTTTTAAGACCCCCCATGTTCTACTAAAAAAAATGAGGGCCCCCCCATTTTCATGGCTCCTCCACCCCCTCCCCCCTCCGACTTAAATAATGACTGGTCCCTCAGAGTATATATACATATCAACGACATTAGATACCATAGGGGAATTATAAAGGGAAAAAAAGGCTCGGGCGAAAAAAAAAATCAGTTGTAGTGAATTTTTTATCCATTTTTTTTACTCTTTCGTATTACGGACAAACATTATCTTAACCTCATACTAAAAACATAATTAATTATTCAGGTTTTCAGAATATATTTTCAACTTTTACTTTTATCTCAACTCCCTGTGGTAGACGTTACGATTCTTGTAAATATACTTACACGATAATGTAATTGTAGAAATGCTCAACGACCACACATAAGAGGATTATTTTGAATAACAATCCGGGTAGGTAATGATGAATGAATAGTGTACGCTCCATAGCAAAGTACGGGAAATAATGTAGAAAATAGCCAATGACCAAAAGATGACCAAGAAAACAATAATTGTCCCAGGCGTCTAAAATAATCAATATAATAAGTGTCAGATTAACCATGATATGGATTAAGGAAAAGAAACTGATATTACAAATAATATTAATAATAATAATAATAATAATAATGATCATGTGATAATAATGATAATGATTTATATTTACATATAAATGAGATATGAGGTGTAGGCACTGAGGTTGGTCAATGATAAGTGTTCTTTACGTGGTTCTTTTAAGTCCCTTTGATATTGGTTAGTAATGTTCAGTTGTGGAGAGATGGGGCAGTCATTTAAAGTGCTCATCCGATCACTAGAAAGTCTAACCATTTGTAGATGTAGTCATAAAGGCAGTACTTTACAGTAAAATGCGACAAAAATAAAATAGACAAAATATAAAAATTACCATTATCAATGTCATACACTGCTCTTCTTCTTCTTAACGAATAAAATATCAGAACTAAAGCATAAGCAATTACTGAAGAGGCAGACATCCACCATACGATAGGGTTACCAATACAGTAAATCTGCATCTGTAGAAAAAGTAGACACTGATCATAAGACATCGTTATTTCATTGATATTCTTAAAGGTAACTTGAACGATTTGTAGTTTGGCTGTTGGATGCATTCTTATCTTGTTAACTACTTAAACATCAAAAAAATTGGTAAAAATGCACAACTTCGACAATACAAACACTTTGAAATTTCACGGACCTTCACTGAAATACATGAATATTCAAAGTAATTCCATATGGAATCGAGGCTAAGACTGTAGAACAAAGAATTCGAAACTGGAGTGTTACTCACATTTAAATTTTTGTGTATCCAATATGCCACGCCTCTTTTCATGGTTGGCCAATAGGATGGCGTGGAACTAAAGGTATGTTCACCCGACAGTTCTTTATTCGACTCAATCATTTTTTTCTGCGTACGAAATCAATAAAGATCTTCTTAAACAAACTAAAAAAATTGATATACAAATGTTTTTTTTCTTTTGCCTTTTTCATCTATTAATTATACAGCTTCTCATTAATCCCATATAGGTAACTGTCCAATTATTTTCTTAATTGGACAGGTCTTTTTAATATGGGATTAATTAGGCAGCAATATAATTAATAGTTAATGGGATTTCATGCTCCCCAATCAAGAAATAATTAGACGCGAAAAATTCCTCTGACTGCCAAATTGGACTTGGCCTACGGCCTCATCCAATTTTGGAAGTCCTCGGAATTTTCCTCGTCTAATTATTTCTTAAAGTGCACATGAACCCTTCGACAATACTTTCAGTACTGATTCTACACGAAGTAAATAGTTGAATGGTAAAATATTTCTTGATTTGAGTGATGCGTTTCTAAGTTATGAAGGTTTATACTTCCAATATGCTAATGAGTGTGACGTCTATTAAGGCTTAATCAAATATACAAAATCGAACTGGTTCATAGAAACAGTATTTAAAAAGCATCATTATTTTACTCATGGTTTACATGAAAGCTATTTACAATTTTTATTTTCAAAATGGCCAGCATTTAGTATTACTAGTTACAACAAAAACACTCAAATACCTTACCTGACGTCATCATCATTAACATATTGGAAGTATAAACCTTCATAACTTAAAGACGCATCACTCAAATCAAGAAATATTTTACCAATCAACTATTTACTTCATGCAGAACCAGTACTGAATGTATTGTCAAAGGGTTCATTTGCACTTTAATTGGACAGCATGGAGTCCTATTAGTATAGGAAATCGCACGATCTCGAGTACAATTTGTATAGGAAATCGCACGATCTCGAGTACAATTTGGAAATTAATAGACACGAGTAATGTTTTGAAAGTTCTTATAATTGCACGAGCCTTTAGGCGAGTGCAATTAAAGAACTTTCAAAACATTACGAGTGTCTATTAATTCCAAATTGTACGAGAAGATCGTGTGATTTTTTGTTTATAGTTCACTCAACAAAATTTCAGTAAAAAATTCGAAGCGACGCCGTTCATCTTTGTCTATTTGGCGGCCGATTTTCAGTCCATCGTGCAACTGAAATGCATAAAAAATATTAGTTCTTACGGCTTTAAAATTTTATTTATGTTTTTTAAGTACAAAATGATAGAAAATAATTGATTTGACATTGTTTTGGCCTTGTTGCCATAGCGACTTAATTCGGTACTCCTACGGAGTACAATTAACACTATAATTGTACTCCTCTCGACCAATCAGAGTCGAGTAATTTTGTTGAGTGTACTATAATAAAATATACTTATTGAAAAAATTGAAAACGCAAGAGCGTGCTGTGTGCAGTTAGAGTGAGATTGGGTCGGGAGACCCCAAGCGGAGTGCTGTTCAAAACTTCTCGAGTGTTCTGCTAATTTCCACATGTCTAACTGCACAAAGCCTGTTTGTTGTTACATTATACAAGTTTATGTTTCTTTATTTTTTCTCAGTCTCCAGGATTCTCTAAGGACGTACTTGCATTTCCCAGAACTTGCGAAAGAAAGGCATTGGTTTAGCGGCAGGTACATCTGTAGGACTTTCTTTCTTTTCAGGAATATGACCTTCAGCTAAACAACAACAATAAAGAAGTATAAGCCGGGCAGGATATATTTTGTTGAAAAAAATTAAAGCCGCAAAACGTGTCAGTCTGTAGTAGATGACAGATCGCCATGAGGTTCATTTGTCTTGTAATGTTATAACGTCACAGCATGTTTACGCGATAAAAACAATGAAAATTTCGACTAAATCTTCTTTCTCTTCAAAAGTTTGGTTTCAAAATATCTAGTTTCCATATATGTTATGTGTCAATGTTTATCCTCATATATTAATGGTATTTTGTTTTTATTCCTCCCTTCTTCGTTTTGTAAATGCAATTTTATTTAGTTGTTTTCTTTGTGTTGTTGTCATTCTGTCGGGAACAGGTATTCATCGAGTTACGCGCTTCGAGTTATGCGCTTCGAGTTACGCGCTTTTCGAGTTACGCGCTCGACCACATTCAAAATTGACGTTGTCACGCAGTGCGCGTACCTCGATGATATTTCAGCAAATATTTTAGCTGTTGACGAGGATGTCATATCTTCTGCTGATCAAAATATCAACTTCCCTTCAGTTAAGGCTTTGGAGCAACTACAGAATACCACATAAGATATTCGTCTTTTGAGAACGACACATACATACAATAGAAATACTTAATTAATATTCGTGTTGCTGTTGAACTTATAAACTCCAACTATATATTAGCAGGAGTTAATTTTGCCAAACAAGGTAACGAACAAGAAGATGATCGTAAAATTTTGTGGTAAAAGTTTTTCTGATTTCAAATGACGATTTTAATTATAATTCATTGTGAAAAGTATCATAAAACTAACCAATTTGAAAATTGTTAAGTAGATAATGACTAGACTTTAGACTAGAAATTAACTAAAATGAATATACTGAATAAGTAAATACAAAAATTTTCTTTATTCTTTATTCATTAGGGGGTAAATCGGACTACGAAAGATCTCTTTCTGCAGTCGAGTGCGTAACTCGAACTCACGCAACTTTCTTAATGACATAGAACTACGCGCACTGCGTGAAGACGTCAAATGGGTGTGAACGAGCGCGTAACTCGAAAAACGCGTAACTCGAAACGCATAACTTGAAGCGCAAAGCTCAATGAATACCCGTTTACCATTCTGTCCCCCTCTACCGACCATAATCCTTAGCGTTAAAACAAGAGACTGTTTTAATGTGAATACATACTGTTATAGGGCAATAAATGATCACAAATATTAAATATATTTTTTTTTAAACGATATTTTTTAAAACGAATGTTCCATTCTTATTCAGTCCTGTGCTTTTTCCAATTCTTCTAGTGTAACCATAACAACAAAGGCCACTTAATTACAATAACCATCAAACTTTAAGGGGGGTCTTACCTATTCACCAGCTACGGTTGCTATGGAAAAGATTCAAATCTGTACATATTAAACATTTGTGAAATAGATCGTTTTTTGATTAAAGTTAAGCTTTATTTTTGAAAACGGTGAAAAGGCCAGGCTACAAAGTCATGTTGAAAATTTTAAATTTAAATATTTTACGAACCGCTTAACGAAGAGTAAAACCCATGCTTAACTTCGTTCCAATTCATCTCAGCTACAATTTAGCTAATTTTTGATCAATGTTAGAGCTCCAAACACATTTATGCCTCTCCCGTGGTCTACACGCTGGCGTGATCAAGAACTGAAAATGCGCAATGTTTTTTACGCTCTGAACGAATTAAAACGAAAAAAATCGATCAAAACTTTAGATTCTTAGTAATTAGATTGTTATTGAGATATAATCCTTTCCATAACAACCGTGGATGGTAAATAGGTAAGACTCGAAATCTCGATATATGCTCCATGAGTCAGTTCATGCTAGGTAATCAACATAACTTATTAAAACATTATTACAACTTACGATATGAAATATTCTGTTGATGTTCCTCCACATTCCAGGAAGTATCCTTCTGGTTGATAACTCGATCTGTTGCAACTTCCAACTGCTTGAATCCCCAATCAGGTAACTGAAGTCCTGTAATCTGAAATGAGGAATTTCATCGGCAGGTGAAAGAGAAGCAAAAAACACCACATGCTTTACAGCAGTACTGGTTATAATGTAATGTAATATCAACTTTATTTAGGCAGGGCGGCCCATTCAGCCACTAGGAACCAAACTCATGCATCAGTAAAGTTGGACTGAGTTTGTTTACCTTAAGTGCTTGTGATGTGTTTACGTGAATGAATCGGATTTCAGACTGTATCGTTATCCATTTGTTGGTTGAATCAGGATTAACTATTTCCTGTTACAAAAACAAAAAGATAAAAATTAAGAACCCAGCCTCTCACACAGGCCGTTAACGATAAAGGTCAAAGCGTCGACAATTAAAGGGAAAACTTCAATGCTCAATACTCAAAAACCTACTAGTCTCCATAGATTTTGTGGAGGCATGGATATATTGTAGTCGATATAACAAGATACTTCTTGGTTTGTTGGTGATAAAGGTGCTGCTACATCATGGCTAAAAGGGGAGAAAAGTAGTCAGTCATAAAGATGCAAAAGGCTTCGTGGAGACCACTTTATGCGCGAGCCGAATTAAACATTTTCTGAAGTCCATAGTTCTGAACTTCTGACATTTTCTTGAAGTTAATCGATGTTTTCGAAATACATTTCAAAAATATCCTGGGTTCCAGAGGGAATTTTTTTCGCGGATTTACTGAAAGTGGCGAGGGGCGAAAAAAATCCTCTGGTCACAGCCGTTGCCAACCTCAGTGACCAGGTCGGCTGTTCTGAAACTCGCCATTTGACATTTCACGGCACGCTGCGCCACTTGCAGCATTACCAAAATAAACAATACCTGAGCTGCCCAGACAAACACCGGTTTGACAAGAGGATTATTACGAAAGTGAGGCGGTACTGCACGGAACTGAGGTTGCCAACGGCCGTTACCAGAAGGGTTTTTTTCCGCCGCTCTCAGTAAATTCGCGGGCAAAAAATCCCTCCGAAAGCCAGGGTATTTCATCAATTGTCTAGGAACACAAAAACTTATTGGGTTTAAATGTTTTTGTTTTTTTTAATGTTTTTTATTTAAAAGATATTGGCTCTTTCACAATCACAATCATCGAAAAATCAAACGTACGAAATTAACGCGTAATTGCGCTTGATCTAAAAAGTCAAAAATCTGAGACACCGCTTTGAAGTTCATAATCTACGGAGTATGCTAATGTGTTAATGTGTTAATGATGATCGACATATCGGAAATTGCGATCCTGCGGGACGTTGTCAAATGAGGTGCCTCGAACCCAATAACTTTGAGTTTCGCATTCAAAAACAGGCAGTTCTAAATGGAATTTCGAAAAAAAAGGAAATAATGTGTGTGTGTATGGAGTGGAGTGGAGTGGAGGGGAGGGGGGGGGGGGGGAAGGGGAGGGGCTTGCAGAAACGTACAACTGGGATCGTTGAGTTAACGCAGGTATCAGAGTAACACACCTGTTTAGAGTTCTTCCAGACACACCATGGATAAGCTGTATAATATCACCATTAACAACTGGACGGGGTGGGAAGTCAACGTGGAGGTTGTTGCTGAAATCAAGTATTAGAATTAATATGCAGTTGTAGAGGATTTTCATGCAGACTATCGTAGAAATGATGTTTCCCCCGAGCCCGCTAAAAATAACTGAAAAATTGGAGCGACGAGTCTATTAGCAGTCTGCGGTTAGCAATTCAATAGCAGTTTGGTAGCCTTTAGAAGAACTGCATGTGTCTATGAGCTGTCTGTGAGCAATTCAAGAGCAGTTTGGTAGCCTTTAGAAGAACTGCATGTGTCTATGAGCTGCCTTTGAGCAATTCAATAGCAGTTTGGTAGCCTTTAGAAGAACTGCATGTGTCTATGAGCTGCCTATGAGCAATTCAATAGCAGTTTGGTAGCCTTTAGAAGAACTGCATGTGTCTATGAGCTGTCTGTGAGCAATTGAATAGCAGTTTGGTAGCCTTTAGAAGAACTGCATGTGTCTATGAGCTGTCTGTGAGCAATTGAAGAGCAGTCTGTGGCCTTTAGAAGAACTGCATGTGTCTATGAGCTGTCTGTGAGCAATTGAAGAGCAGTTTGGTAGCCTTTAGAAGAACTGCATGTGTCTATGAGCTGCCTATGAGCAATTCAATAGCAGTTTGGTAGCCTTTAGAAGAACTGCATGTGTCTATGAGCTGTCTGTGAGCAATTGAAGAGCAGTTTGGTAGCCTTTAGAAGAACTGCATGTGTCTATGAGCTGTCTGTGAGCAATTCAAGAGCAGTTTGATAGCCTTTAGAAGAACTGCATGTGTCTATGAGCTGTCTGTGAGCAATTCAAGAGCAGTTTGGTAGCCTTTAGAAGAACTGCATGTGTCTATGAGCAATTGAAGAGCAGTTTGGTAGCCTTTAGAAGAACTGCATGTGCCTATGAGCTGTGTGTGAGCAATTCAAGAGCAGTTTGGTAGCCTTTAGAAGAACTGCATGTGTCTATGAGCAATTGAAGAGCAGTTTGGTAGCCTTTAGAAGAACTGCATGTGTCTATGAGCTGTCTGTGAGCAATTCAAGAGCAGTTTGGTAGCCTTTAGAAGAACTGCATGTGTCTTTGAGCTGTCTGTGAGCAATTGAAGAGCAGTTTGGTAGCCTTTAGAAGAACTGCATGTGTCTATGAGCTGTCTGTGAGCAATTCAAGAGCAGTTTGGTAGCCTTTAGAAGAACTGCATGTGTCTATGAGCTGCCTATGAGCAATTCAAGAGCAGTTTGGTAGCCTTTAGAAGAACTGCATGTGTCTATGAGCTGTGTGTGAGCAATTCAAGAGCAGTTTGGTAGCCTTTAGAAGAACTGCATGTGTCTATGAGCTGTGTGTGAGCAATTGAAGAGCAGTTTGGTAGCCTTTAGAAGAACTGCATGTGTCTATGAGCTGTCTGTGAGCAATTGAAGAGCAGTTTGGTAGCCTTTAGAAGAACTGCATGTGTCTATGAGCTGTCTGTGAGCAATTGAAGAGCAGTTTGGTAGCCTTTAGAAGAACTGCATGTGTCTATGAGCTGTGTGTGAGCAATTCAAGAGCAGTTTGGTAGCCTTTAGAAGAACTGCATGTGTCTATGAGCTGTGTGTGAGCAATTGAAGAGCAGTTTGATAGCCTTTAGAAGAACTGCATGTGTCTATGAGCAATTGAAGAGCAGTTTGGTAGCCTTTAGAAGAACTGCATGTGTCTATGAGCTGCCTATGAGCAATTGAAGAGCAGTTTGGTAGCCTTTAGAAGAACTGCATGTGTCTATGAGCTGTCTGTGAGCAATTCAAGAGCAGTTTGGTAGCCTTTAGAAGAACTGCATGTGTCTATGAGCTGTGTGTGAGCAATTCAAGAGCAGTTTGGTAGCCTTTAGAAGAACTGCATGTGTCTATGAGCTGTGTGTGAGCAATTCAAGAGCAGTTTGGTAGCCTTTAGAAGAACTGCATGTGTCTATGAGCTGTGTGTGAGCAATTGAAGAGCAGTTTGGTAGCCTTTAGAAGAACTGCATGTGTCTATGAGCTGTGTGTGAGCAATTGAAGAGCAGTTTGATAGCCTTTAGAAGAACTGCATGTGTCTATGAGCTGTCTGTGAGCAATTGAAGAGCAGTCTGTGGCCTTTATGAGCAGCGCATGAGTCTATGAGCGGCAGCAAAAAAAAAAAAAAAAAAAAAAAAATTCGCAGTTCACCTCTTACTGCCGAGTTGCAGAATATCGAAAACCGCAGTGAAGTATTTTAACATAACAAAATATAAAATTCCAATATAGTTATTGTAAAAGTCTTTCTTCCACCTTTGAAATTCACGTCAGAGTAAAGGTGTTTACTTCAGAATGAATTTTTTATGCTATAAACCTGTCTCGATGATCGAACTTTGGACCCGTTCAGTTCTGATTGGCCACCCCTCCACCAATAGAGTGTTTTCCACTCACGTGAAAAGGCAAACAATATCAACTTTCTGCTCAGTATTTGCATAAAAATAAAGGGTCCATCCCACGAGGATAGAAAATGTATTGTTTTGGTACACCAACATGACCGCTGTGATGTCATGTGAAAACGCTCTATAAGGTGTCATACTACTAAATGTACTTGGATTATATTATATCTCACCTTTTAGGATCCTTAACGATCCACCAATTGTTAACATCTTTAAAGCTATAGCACGTGACCTGTTGCTGGTGGGAACTACCACGCCCGTCTGGATATTTGATAGGGTAGTTATGGGCATGTGAATGTAACCAACACTGACGACCTGTGTGTCTTAACGTGATTTGAGAACCATAAGCTATTTCTGTAAAGAGTAAAAGGAAAGGTTACAATATGTAAACCGGTAAGAGACTGCTGTTCTGGAAAGAGGTCGCGCACTTCACTTAGTCCTCTTTACATCTATGGATCCCTATTAAAGATATCTAAAGCCAAAACCCCACGCATACGTGTATGCCCATGAACAAGCTACATATGTGCTAGCAGGCAGCAAGCTAAAGTTAGCAACACTTCAGTATTACATACTCTCAGAGTTTCTTTGATCATAAAATAAATTCATTCATTCATTCATTCTCTCACTCACTCATTCACTCACTCACCCACTCACTCACCCACTCACTCACCCACCCACTCACTCACTCACACACTCACTCACTCACTCACCCACTCACTCACTCACTCACTCACTCACTCACTCACTCACCCACCCACCCACTCACTCACTCACACACTCACTCACTCACTCATTTATTCATTCATAATTACAATAAATATCCAGAAAGCATTTCAGTTGTATGGTTTAAAAAAAAAGTTTTTCATCCGGCAATAAAAGTTTCTCCTTTTCATGCATTTTTTACCTCGTGCTTGTCCATGAGTAATCTTGGCAAGACCACCCTGAAAAGTATTTATTTGATGATGAGAGATAAATTTTTCAACGGGAGGAAGGTTGTGGAATTTACATCAATTATGTTAAAATTAACGAATAGCAGGCTTAGCTATGTTCTGTTCTGTGATATAACGCCACTGGAGCTTTATACACCGAATAAAGTTATAGAAATAACAAGCCGTAATAATAATTTAATTACTTTTAAATGAAGCGTTATTTACATATGCTGATCAGCAGCCCTTTACAACAGTTTTGTTTATCCTAATACTAATGATAATAATTAAGGTGGCCAATTACTTTTCAACATGCGATTTGAGCCCACGAGGTGCGCGCGCTCAAAAACCGCTGAATAATTTGCACGATTTCATTGAAGAACCATACACGTTTTGAACTTCAAGAGGGCAAAACCTCAAATTTTGCGCGGGACCCTATATTTTTTCGTTATTTTCTAGAGTAACAGGTAATATCCCATTATTTTTCAAAGCAGACAATTCTGTTTATCAGAACAATGTAAGAAATCGTTCTGTTTGTGTTGTGCTCAATTTTTACGACAACTGGTACACCGCATAACCTGAACAAAAAAACTTTTTCCATTGTCTACAATAGTTTATCAAGACAACTTTTATCAGTATCTTATAAATATAGTGTAAGTTACGTGTTCGGAGAAAATTACTCATGTTTCTTCCTTAGTTTCGGTTTTATGATTTTTTTGTACAGAGGTTGATTTTCGCTATTTGTCTTTGGAAATTGTACAAACGCATGTCATTCCGGAGTGATTATCTCAAAAACAAGCTTCATTTTTCTCTGCATTTTTAAAATCAGCATTAAATTTCAGGTTAAAAGAGTTTCAATTTTCTGTTTATCATTTACCAAAGAAGTCAGCCACCTTAAGATAACTCCTGCCCAAAAATGTTTCACATGAAAAATCTGACCGAAAAAGGAAAGTCTTCAACTGCTGTTTGAAGACAGTGAGTGATTGGACTTCACGTAATTGGACAGGTAACTATGCTATCATGACAGAACCGCCGCAAAAAAAGATCTGACTCCGTATTCCGTTTTAGGTGGCTCCAGAAAAAAGACGACCATTAGATCTAAGATCATGAGAATTTAGATTAACACTAATTAAGTATCTAAGATAGGATGGACATATTCCATTAATTGCTTTAAACGTTAAAAGTGTAAAAGCTTCAAATGAATACTCGACCGAATTGGAAGCCAATGAAGTCTATTTAAGTGCCGGTGTAACGAGTCTTGCTGCAGCATTTTGCACGTGATCCGGTGCAATTTCTTTTTTGCAGATAGGGGTTGCGTCCACACGTGTCCGGAAATTTTTGTATCTGTATCCGGAAATTTTGGAAAACGGTCTCCAGAGTGGAAATTTTCGAATACGCTCCGAATACGGATACGTGTGGACGGTCGTATCCGGAAATTTTCGAATACGATGACGTAAACACGACTTTGCGCATGCTCAATAAGAAAACTATCCGTCAAAGGGACTAGGCACTAGCGTGCATCAGGGCGAATCAAGAAATTTCCGGATACGTGTGGACAGTGAAAACGATTCGAAAACGATTCGAATACGATTCGAATACGCTGCGTGTGGACGCAAACATTTTCGTATCCGCAAAAAAAAAAATTGTGGATACGAAAATTTCCGGATACGTGTGGATGGGGGCTAAGTTTCAGGAAAAAAAGTATACCTTTATAGACAAACCTTGTTAAGCGTGCGCAAATTTTCGGATTCCGCGAATCAGATTTAAAACGTATCCTGATACCTTAAGAATTCAGTGCTTGCTTAACTAGTGCTTGCAAACTTTTCCTGTTAGCTCTATACATTTCTGCATTACAAATACCTCAAGGCTGGCTTGAAATGGACTTGACATCATGTCATCGTGTGGACCAGTTTTGTATAACACAGCGAATAAAATATAAAATTGAAGTAGATACAGGAGCACGGGAATAACACCAAGGCAGAATACCCTAGCTGCAAAATGGCTTGTCAAGTCTTTCTGAAATCAACCAACAACAAAACAAAGTTCAGTATTATAAAAATGCCTTAAAAGTTTGTCCACATGAAATGTCCTCAGTATAAGTTCTCGATTTTTGATTGCATGGATAAGATACTCTCAAACAAATAATCGACTGATCATAACTAATAATGTTTAATCTATTGTCAACGATGGTTAAGCATAAAGGTCAATGACTACGAAAGACTATTCAGTATGTTCACATAGGTATGTGTGAGAAAGTATGGCAATTATCAAATAAAGTTAATTTGAAACAATTATACATGACTTTTTAACAAATATCGTCTTACATTTGAAATCGCTTTGTCACCAATCATTCTCCAAAAATCAAGGCACATCACAATTCCTAGAGTGAGCAAGGTCAGCACAGCACAATACTTTGAACTAAAAATAGCAAATGCAGTTAATATTAAATATGAATAAATATTATATCCTTTCGGAAAGCGCGCGTAATTAGAAACATGACCTGACGTTTCGGCTATGCTAGTCAGATAGTCTACTTTAGAATGATGATAAACATACAGGCCCTAAGGTAGTGTGTAACTAACCAACATGCTGGCTCAGATATACAGACGACATTTTCGTCACATGGCCTCATTGACAAAAACTCCTCTTTTCTCCCTCATCTCAGGTGGCGGCCAACTCGAAAGTTTTCAACTACTTTGGCCATCACACAAAGACCTCTCTCCACATGCAATTTCAAACTCCTAATAAAATTTATACCTTAGAAAATCATTAATTCATTAATTCGTTCCTCACAGTTGTAATAAATAAATAAATAACTGTCTTACTAGATGTGTATAAACTTGAGTCTCAACCACCAAAGCGCATCGCTAATATTTCTCTTACGCAAGAATGACATATTCGTAAAGACTCTACACACAAATTCTGTCACAATTTGGACCTTAGAAAGACTCTCTAGCCACACTACAGCGGATTGAAGGATTTATCTTATCAAATATGATAGTGGGAAATGCTATTGTGGACAGACAGGCCGGCCGCATCAAAAAACAAAACAAAACAAAACAAGCAAGACAAAACAAAAACAAAGACAAAAATCAAACAAACAGACAAACATATGAACAACAACAACAACAACAACTAACAAACAAAAACAAACAAAAAAAAAAGACAGACGATCAACGGACAATACCTCTCTATCATTGCCGAACCTGCCTACTCTAAACCCGACCACAACACAGGGACTTATTTACTTAAAGTATTTAAGTTCTCACCAAGTACTTCTGCTGTACCTAGCAAAAGACGCAACAACTTTATGTGGGTATATGACGTGTGTAGTGGGTGTATGCCGTAGTTGTAGGGTACCCTCCTTTCTGGATAAATTATGATACAGGAATAAATAATATGTGCTTACCTGCAAGCTCCTGTGAGTGACACACCCAGCAAGATCAGCCATAACCACCAAGAAAATGTAAAGGCACAGCTTGAAAAGACAGACCAAAAGTTATTAAAATGCAAGCAGTGTGTGCTGTACATTATTAATTTTTGCTACACGGAAACTATAAATACTTGTTTCAACAAAAACTCAGAGGGCAGGGTTTTAGGTAAGAGCTAGATGAACCTGAAATACAAATCTAATGCTACTACCTTTTATTTTTATTTTTAAACTTGAGGTAACACATCAATGAAGACACACTGAAGAAGAGTAAATAAGCATCTAAGAACATGAACCTTGTCTGTACAATCAGCATATTATCTATATTAAAAGAAAAAACATATATTTAAAACATAGTTTGAATACATTATTTATTTTTATTGTGATATTAATAAAACAATTTTGTCATTGATATTTTAGATGAGATTTACTACGAAGAAAATAAGTTATGTATTCAAACTATATATGGTTGTTACATTCATTCATCATAAGCTTCAAATAATATTACACTACTACGAAAATCCCCGATTTATGGAATAGCCCTGAGTTTTTTTTATGACAGCCACGCCCACTTTCATATTATTTCCCCATCCACATTCTTTGATAAATTCCAAAGATTCCACGTTTAGTCTTTAGCTTGCCGACATTTTGGCTTCATTTTGATCACATACATGTGGAAAGTTTGGAACCCATCAATAAAAAAGGCTGGGACAATCATACAAAAGTGAGCTTGGCTGTCATAAGAAATCTCAGGTCTATAACACATTCCTATTCTACATTCCAAATAAAATGGAGTATAAACCTAAGCACAACTTACTACTAACAAGCAATTTTTTGAATTTCATTAGGGTAACTAAAAACCCAAATTCCTTGTTTTGCATTTAAAGTACAGTAAGTACTAGATGACAGGCAGGCATATAATGGAATGTATGGGAGTTATGATGAAGATATGAAAATTAAATGTCAACCATTATATTTGTTTTAAAACTTGCTTCAGTAGTTGCTTGTACCTGGGAAAGCACAGGTGGCAACGTTAAAGCACAATTTTAGGCTGATAAGTGTTTTTTTTAAATCTGCTCTTCTCTACTTAAATAATGGGAGGCTGGAGCACCCAATATCGACAACATCACACTAGGAAATCCAAAAAAATCTCAATCTCTCCCCTCGAACGTCATTCAAAACGCACCATATCAAAAGAATAATTACCGGGTAACCTGTGGTAAACCAGTCATAAAATACCTTTGTTTTCTTTTTTTCCTGACTGATTCCAGCACTACAAAATGGAAAAATTGTGCAATAGTACCCAGAGGTCTTCAGGGTCTAATCCAAGAGACCTTCGCGAGCATCTGCTAAAAGGGTTCAGTCTACAGTCCGATCAATTAGCTTGTACCAGGTGTCAATCAATGTCACTATGTTGCCAAGTGATCATGAAAGGGCGGAGCTACAGATCACATGATAGAGAAATGCTCTATCTCGTTGATTACTGTAATTCCAGACGAGACGAACTAGAAATATTAATTAACCATCGTAATCGTAAACAAGAGTTTAAGGGGAGAGAGTGAGATTTTTTGGGATTCCCTAGCATGACTTGGTTGATATTTGAAAGTCTCAAGCCAAAATTTAGGTAGAGAAGAGCTAATCTTGAAAAAAAAACATTGAATGGCCTCAAACTGCAGTGAAACTTCACCTGAAGACTGAACAAGGTACAAGCAACGACTGAAGCAAGTTTTAAAGCAAAACGTTGACTGAGAAATTCCAGTTTATTGTCATATCTTCATCATAACTTCCTTATAAACCATACACAGGAACCTTGTTTGGACTGCATGTGACTAGGTAAATTTTTTTTTTTTTTAACGCGAAACAGTTTGAAAAGTATGAAATAACTAAAATCTTAATGTATTAGAACAATCTCAAGTAATTATGTAAAAAAAGTTTTACCAAAAATAACAAGGAATGCTCCAAAAGATGCTGCCCAGTGAGTACATCCAAGCTCCAAAATTATCTAAGAAGTAAGAGAGAGAACATATATACATTCATAATAAATAAAAATACCTGTTTTTCATACAAACAATTTGTAAGCCTTAAATTAATGCTATCAAACAAACCGTTTTGAATTATGATGTCTTATGTAGTAAATAAAGGTGATTGGCATACCTCATAAATACAAGGTGCTATAAGACTTCCAAGAAAAGCAGGCACAAATCTTAGAATCCATACAAATGCTTCGTAATCTCCTAAACCTTTTAAAACAAATAAGAGATATGTTTATCAGGATTATATATAGCAGCAGTTAGGCGGACTCGCGAACTGCCTGCATCGCCAAAATTAACAAGTCGAAAAATGCCATGGGGGGGTGGGGTTTTGGAGGTCGGTAATCCGCCCTACAGGGGGTCTTGCGTGATCAGCCTGCAGCGCGACTTGTTGCCTAACTGCTGCTCTGTTGGGGTCGCAAATGGAGGGTAAAATATTTGTCGGATATACGATGCATGAATGTAAGAAGTTCACCAATGACTTTTGCATAATTTGTCTAAGACCTAAAGTTGTCATACCGAAGCCAGAATCTTTTTGGTGTTGTGGTAAAAAAATGCAGATAGAGGAGGACACGTCAGCACAGTGTTACGAGTGTGGTAAGAATATTCGTAACGCGGTGCCAAATGTTACCAAAGAACAGTATTACGCCAATGGAGGTCGTAAGAAAACGCCATATAAGAGGTTGAAATACTTCCGAGACTGGATGAGTCATATCCAAGGTTTACATCCGGTATATTTAGACACGCGGGAGATTATGGACAATTTGGAAGAGCCCTCGCCGCAAAGTCTACGAAAGACATTGAAAAAATTAAAGCTAGGGAAATATTACAAAGCTATTCCCTATCTTTTGTCTGAAATTACCGGTAGGCGTATTCCTCATGTCCCAGATATGCAAAGGGCCGAGTGGTTATTCTGTCGGCTGGATAAGGATATTCCTTATTACCCCGACGTAATTTACGAAATATTCCAGCAAATAGACCCCAACCACCCCCTATTAGAATGGATTCCGAGAAGATGAAATGTGCAGTCGAAATCCCCCTACGTTCTTTTCAAAGCAGATGTCTACTGAGCGAGTTTTCTTTGTAGCTCCTCTTTTGCCTCCTGGTAGATCTGTTTGCGAGATTCCTCGGAAAGATCTTTCACGATGGTTTTTTTATTGCCCGACTTTAATTCGCCGTATTTCTTTTCCTCCGCGAGGATCAAAGAAAACTCCGTGTCGTCTATGCGGCGGTCCTGCAGAGCCTTGGAGACTAAGTCGGCGATGGTGTTAGCCTTTGCTCTTGCTAGGGCTATGTGTGTGTCGTGCTTGGATATCTTACCGGACAATTGCTTCATAATGCCTGTCGTAACAGCGGAAACGATGCCGCAGACGGCTCCAACGCTGGCCAAAGGAACGCCAACGACTATTCCAGGTCCGGTAAGCGAAGTAGCAACGCCAGTGCCTGTTAACGCCACGGACATGGAGCCGGAAGTTATCGCGATTTTATGTAGTATGCTTCGGGCTCTGGCGTACTTTTTCCTGACCTCTTCGTAGTGTTTCGCTTGCCCTTCCAAGTAAGCCAGTATTAAGTTCGCCTTGTTTAAACGAAAGTTCTCGGCGTTCAATTCGTTGGGAACATCTGGGTACAACTGAGGTGCTGAAGGTATAACATCCATTATATACTAATGTACGACGCTTTTGGGAATGACGTAGCGGCGCAGCCACATCATGACAACAGGGATTATGCCAACTGGAGAGCATTTAGGAAGATGTTTCCGCACGCGGATGCTAGTAAGTTCGAAAGAAGATCCGATGGGATTTACTATAAAGGCTCCAGGATGTACAGCAATGCGGACTTGGAGCCAAAGAACCCAAAACCCGAGCATAAAGAAAGGCAGCCTAATTTTCCAGAGAATTTATTACCGGCAACGGAGGATTGCCCGTTTTACAACAACAAAGGCGGCGCAAATGACTTTGCTAAGATGGTTACCTCCTTAGAAATTCCCGTGGGTTCTACGACTTTCGAAATAAAAGTCAGAGACATCTTTAGAGAAACTGCCATGAAACATACCTCAGGGAAAGAATCCAGAGAATGGTTATCAGGTCCCAACATGCGGTATTGGCCGCAGCAGTTAAACTTTGCCGTCTGGGCTGCTACTAAAGGATGTGGTATAGCCGCGGACATGTTCCACATTCCTTTCCTGCGATTTCATGTTGCTTTTACTATTCGTAGGATATTGTTTGAGTTAGGAGCACCGCTTCCTAGTGACACTATCTTTAAGCCGAAGGATAACAAATATGACAAAGTCGCATGGGAGCGATTAAGGAATGAATTCAACCTAACGAATCCTGACTTTCGTAATAAAGAAGGTGCCGCACATGGTTTAGGAGAAACGTACACTTATGCTTCATACGTCGGAGCCAGCATAGAAAGGGCCGGAATGGGATACCCCAGCAGATGGGAATTCTCCGACCTTGGTGGTAAAGCGTCAAAAGGTGACTTGATTTACTTCATAGAAAGCAAAGAGAAATATCCTTGGGCGCCTTTCTTTGCCGCGAAAGGTATTGGCCTGAAGAACCTAGCAAGGATTAATCGAAGCATTGAAGCCTTTGTTTACTGCATTCTAGGGGCCCAGGTTAGCACTCGCAGCCCCATCGTAGATGCCTCCGGTGCGTCACAGGAAACCCAACAAGTATTCCTCGTTCTCTTCGAAAGCGCTGTTATCGAGAATGAGATTTCTAAGTCAGTTCAAAGATATCAACTTGCGGTGCAGCAATCAAAGGTTAGACTGGATTATGCCTTGAGTCCTGGTTGTTGGTTAATGCCAAGTAATTTGGTCATCAACGCCGATTCCGTCGTGGGTTATAACAACAAACTTCAACGAGCTACTAAGGATATGAAGTTTGGGGTGAATGACGTGAACTCTGACACTCTTAGGAACATTCCTCACTTCGTAGAGAAGCCAAAAAAGTCACACGAAGCGAAGCTACCCGCAGTTAAGAAACCATCAAAGAAGGCCCATGTTATGCCTACGATACCCGAGGAATACGACCATAACTTACTAAAAGCCGGCTTAGCCACCGCGGGTGTTGGTCTGAGCTATTATATATGGCGATGAACAACCCCTACGTAGCTGGAGTAGATTGTGTTTATACGACTTACACAGGCGAGAAAAAATACAACCAGAGCTCTTGGGTTGATGTCACGGGCATGTCCGTGAATTTGAATTACTCAGGAAAGAAATTGATCCTTTGTAGTATTTGCATTGGCACGAGCAGTCACGCCAACGTGGGCTTTAGGTTCCTGGATGAGAATGGCATACTGCAGCCTATGCGTGCGAAGACAAACAACAGGGAGCCTACGCATTTCTCCGTAGAGCCCAACCCCAGCAGCGCCGAAAACATCTCGGTTTGGACTTTTCACATGATTGCTGATTGCCACGGGAAGGTAAAGCTGCAAATGAGAGTAGACGACACGGGCGTAGTAACGATAAATAGCATACATGACCAAAGAGATCGACCTTATAATCACGCTACCATTAGCACTCTTACGGTGCTTAGCCTTTAGAAGCAAATTTATTTACTGAAATATATGAATCCACACGCGAAGGAAGATTGGTTTCTTCATTATTTGGAGGAGAAGGAATACTTAGAACAGCATTGGTATGACACGGGATTGTGGGCGAAGGTTGGGGGCCTGGGATTGATCGTGTGTACTATTAGCATTAACACGGGGCATTCGTGCAATGCTGGGTTTAGGATCGTTGATGAGAATAACCATCCATTACTGCCTTACAGAAAAAAAGATAACAATAGGAACCCAGTCCATTTCTCGTCGGAGCCCCCACCGCAAAGCTCAGAGGACATAACGTCGATAACTTTTCATATGATAGTTAATTGTCAATACGCGAAGCTTCAGGTTCTTCCCAATGACGTTGCCTACCTTCGAATAAATGGCCTTGGTCCTAGTTCCCCTAATGCTGCCTGGTGCCATAAACCCATTAGCACCATGACCGCCATACCACTAGTTCCGCATTATCAAGGCGGTGCGAATACCATCTTTACTTATCCCCAGTCGAGGACGCCTCGGGCGCCCGACGACGATAAGCCACCAGTAATACACAAGGATAAAGTTAACCCTTCATCTTCTTCAGGAGTACCACTCCAATAGCTACTACGAGGATCCAAATGTTATTCCCCACAAACTTTAGCAGTTCTCCGCCGGCCCTAAGCGCTAAGGAAACGACCGAACCCAGCAGCCCAGGAAGACCGGCTGCCATCTTTTTTCCCAAGTCCGTTAGTCCACTGCCTAATTTCTTTACGCCCGCGCCCGTAGCTTTAAGCGTGCTAAGGATGACTCCTACTACGCTCGAAATAGCAACCGCAAATACCAGCGGCACGCCATATTTCACCAAAGCTCTTTTTATCTTTTCCTTGGTGGTAAGCCCCAGCTCCTTTTCCTTACCTTCTATTTGCGTTCGTAATTCCGCCAGTCTTTCCTGAAGGGTTTCTACTTCCTTTTGGGCTGCCTCCCTTTCTTCAGTGCTAGTTGGATCTTCGATTATTGCTCGCTGTCGATCTATTTCGTACTCCAAGTCTTCGACGGCCTGTCGAAGTTGCCGTATTTGTTCCTCCGCCACTGCCTTGTCCACCATTACTTGCCTTTCTCTGTCAACAGACTCCATTAATTCTTGTCCTAAGCGCTGTAGTTCCGTGTCTTTTCCCGCCGCTTCATTCAAAGCAGCCCTTAGCTGATTCCTTGCGTCGCTTTTTTCGTCCAACGCCTTAGAAAGTCTATTCCTAAAGTCTACGATTTCGTCTGCATGGCTTTTAGTAGTTAGTTCATTTTGTTTAATGAATTCGTCTTCCATTTCCTTAAATCTTTCTTCGAGGACGTCGTTTTCCAGCTCTAGATTCTGGAAAGACACCTTAAGAGCCGCCAAATCCTCACTTGCCCTTAAGAGGTCCTCGCGCTCCCTGGCGATTCGTTCTAAGTCGTTATTAGCTGCCTCCGTTCGGCTAGCAATCTCGGCCAATTCTCGATGCGCTTCCGCTAAATCGTATGCAGAAGAGGCTTGCTCGGCAAGGCGTGCTGGTAAGGTCCGTATTTTATTTATCTTGGCCTCCAATTCCTGTTTTTGAGAGTTCAGCGTAGCAACTTCCTCTGTCTTGGTTTGGAGTGACTCACTTAGCGTTCCTACTTGCGCCCTTAATTCTTCGTATGTTCCATGGCCGCCTGCAAAGGCCGGTAATTTAGCTGCCGCCTTAAAGATCTTATTGAAATCCAGTCGCATTTCCTCCCTAGTCGAGCCTCGCTGCATGGTCAAGTTGGGCGTTCCCAGCGCATTTGTGACTCCTTTTGGAAGCTGGTTGTTAAGCAGGTGGGAATTCTTCCTTTGATACAGGTTGTGCCATTTTTCCCTACCCGATTCTCTAACTTGAACCTGCCCTTTGTCTCCTATTTGGAAGTCTAAGAGAGCCAGGTTTAGGCTTGGGTATCGCTCCCTTAGGTCCTCGATGAGGTCCGCTATTAAGTCCGACCGCACGCCAAGAGATTCCATTTGTAAGTATTCTGGAATGGGCGTGTGGGGGTTCTTAGACCTAAATTTATCTCTCAAGGAACGCATAGCATCGCGGGCCCTGACGCCATACTTGTTCAGCAATTTATCAAAAAGGCCTCGGGGGTCTACATTGTCATCAGGAAGCAGGGTTTCATATTCTTCATCGTTAATATCGACTTGACCTTCTTCGGTAAGGGGATCAAAATCCGTTCCTTCTACTTCCATTATATATGATAAGCTCAAAGTTAAACCCCAACGTATTACCTAAGCAGGTTGGCGGGCTGAAAGCAGAACGCACCTTTCACCGGGTCACATTCACGCCCAGCAGCGCAAAGCCAGGGGAAACCCTGTACGTAGGCGTGCCCCGCCTAACGGATAACCTAGTGTTGGTTCCTGGTACCTTGGCTTTAAGGTTTGACCTAGCAATACAACCAAGCACCAAGGACAAGCGCTATACCGTCAATAACGTGGGTAGGAACCTCGTCTCTAAGATGAGAATCAAGTTTGCCGGGGAATCCCTCTTGGATTTGAATAGGTACGACCTGTACACCACGTACAAAGATTTATGGTTGACGGCCTTTGACCGTGAGCAGAAGATAGAGCAGGGAATCGGAAGCGTTATTCTTCGTAAGCTTCGCAGCGATACTAACCCGGCGCCTACTGACTCCGGCGGAGCAACCGCAGTAGCAGACGCAACAAGGGTAGTAACTGCGTACGGTACCAAATACGTTATCCCTTTGGACTTTGAAGTAATTACGAACCATGGCGTGTATTACCCCAGGCAGTTATCCGAGTTACAGTTTGAAGTAACCTTGGCGGACACTACGAACATTCTAGGAGGCATGGACAGCGCAATCAGTGGAGCCGTGGATCCTTATTCTATCACTAATCTAGAATTACAGTACGAAACCGTGTACAGCGAAGAGCTCGCACGTAGCGCTGGCATGGAATACAGCGCCGGAAAGGCGTTCTTATACGACCACGTAGTGATGTATAAGACGTTCAGCTTCCTGGATAAGACGGATGAGGTTATCAACCAAAGCATTAACCTCCCGCGAAGAAGTCTCACGGGGCTGATGTTGGTGTTTGCCAAACCCTACGAAGCCGGTAAGCGCGACTCCGAGGCCTTTCACAACCCCAACATTACTAACGTGGGGGTCAACATAAACGGTGTTCCAAACAAGGTCTACTCCCAGGGGATAAAGCCCGCAGACGTGTACAGAGAGGCAATGCGTAAGTTTGGCGACCAAATTAGCCCCGAGGAATTCTTTAAGGATAAATATGCGCTGTGGATTGACATGCGCACCATTAACGACGAAGACCTACATGGTCAAGGCCTCCGTCTAGTAAATACGCAGGATGGTATAACATTGGAGATCAAGCGCACCAAGAACACCAGTGCCGGCGACAGCGACAAGATAAACTGCTACATCTTCGTCGTCTCAGACGCGCAACTGAGCGTGGAAATGAACCAACTTAAAAGTGTTGCATATTAAGGTTAAAATATTCCTTAGATATACAATGCTTCGCGTATTCGAAAACAACGACACCAAACTGCAATGCATAGTGCAAGGCGAAACTTTGTACTTTAAGGGAAAAGAGGTGGCAGCTGCATTAGGATATGAAAAAACGAGAAACGCAATCAGGGAGCACGTTTCTGAAAAGTACCAGAAAAGGTCGAGTGAGTTAGGAAGGGCCCTAAAACAGGGCGCTTCTATGCACCCACATTCTGTGTTCATATCTGAGCCAGGTTTGTATGAACTGATATTTAGCTCTAAGTTACCCCAAGCCGTTAAGTTTCGCGATTGGGTCTTCGAAGAAGTCCTACCCGCGCTAAGGAAAACAGGTAAGTATGAAAGGCGGTTTGACGGTCCAAACAAGTTGGTATTCAAAATAGAAAATGAATTCGACCTACATAAGAAAGTCGTTGATTACATCCGCAAGTTTTACCCCCAAATGCTCATAGCCCCTGGTCTAGGCGAACTGCAGGATTCAAACGGCAAACGCATAAAGTGCTGGCAGAAAGGATATCAACGCGGTCAACCCGACTTAATGATTTTAAACGCGCACACACATTACTGTGGATTCTGCATAGAGCTAAAGACCCCAAAAGGCAATGGCAGGTTATCTGAGGATCAGCAACTGCTCTTACAGAGGTATGAAGAAAACGGCTATAAGGTGCTCATAAGCAGCGACTACGATGTCATTTGCAGGGAGATCACTGCGTATGCTGAACACCTACGAATTCCCTGCAGGTGGTGTTGTAAGGTCTTTAAAACCTCGGAGACTTTGGCAACACACTTAAAGATATTTCATAGAATATATGGACAAGGATAAATTTAACGAGTTAAAGTTCATACAAACGCACTGGAGGGATTTGCAGGTGGGGGAGATTTACGAGATAAAGAATTATGTGGTCTTCGAGGATTTAGACCGCCTGCGTTTGGTCTTAAAGAATAAAAAAAGAACATACACCCTTTGGGCGCCCGATAGGATAAGGTACGCCATCGAAGGGCAGGACGTTACCCATGTTATGAGTCATGGTAAAAAGGATGGCAGGTGGGTATTTGACGTGGTTAATTGGGAGCCTGAGAGTCCTCTGCATTCATAAGGACGTCTGCTAAAGTCCGCTGCTCCGCGGAGCACCAATGCCCCACAAAGGATCCTTCCAGGAATACCTTGCCGCAATGAAGGCAAGTGTATTTTTTACGCGGTGGAGGAGTGGGCGTAATGCAATCTGCAGGTGGTTCGCACGTAATACAGTCCATATATTGAAAGGGTAATTAGAATGCCTCCCAGAAAGGCAGCTGCGTAGGCTAGCATATACCTCTAAGAGGGGTCCTTATTTTTATTTATTATTATTAGATTATGCAAGCGCCCTTAAAAGGGGTCTTTATTTTTATTTATTATTATTCATTATCCTTAATAATAATAAATAAAAATAAGAATGGGATTTGAGACTCTTTGCGCAAACCCTACTTTACTATCTTAGGTCCTTTCTAACTTCTACGGGCTTTCCTTGCCGCCTCATTGCCGGCATGCCAGGCCTCAAAGCGATCTAAGTACTCCTTAAAGCCGCCTTGACCGTCGTAGAGGCACTGCCAAATATGCTGGTCACTTCTTTGACAGCCGCAACGCTCGCAGGTTGCCTCCCAATATTCCCTATCTTCCCACCTTACGCCTTCGACGCAGTCAAACTCCGCAAAGCGCTGGTCAATTTCCTTCTTCCGGCGCGTTAACTTCCTTTGGGTTTCCTTTGGGCAACATCGTGCAGCAACGTCGCCGTGCTCCTCGCAAGCCACGCCCAGCAGATCGTAATTACCGTAGCACCGATGTCGATGCCATTCGTCGTTCTTGTCCTCCTCGCAGCGCTCACATACGTTCTTTAGGCAAACGCGGTTATCCACGTGGTAATCCAACATTTGCGCGCTGCTAAAGAGGCGATTACACTCCTTACAACGCCTTTCGCGTGCCTTCTTAGCGCATACCTTCTTTTCCAGGTGGTATTTTAACATTTGCTTGCTGCTGAACTCCTTGTTACACCGCTCACACTCCATATATAATAAGGATTTAATAACCCTTATATGGGATACCGCATAAAGTCCTTAACGGCCAGAAACTATTTCAAAAAGTGTCTCAGAATGTTGACGTTTAGGTTAAATCTTTGTTAAGGATGCCTGGAAACTATTTCAAAGAGTGTCTCAGAATATTAACAATAAGGTTAAATCTTTGTTAAGGATGCCTGGAAAGCCCGTAATGGTTAGTAGGCGGCTTAAAATAGTAAAGTAGGGTTTGCGCAAAGAGTCTCAAATCCCATTCTTATTTTTATTTATTATTATTAAGAATAATGAATAATAATAAATAAAAATAAAGACCCCTTTTAAGGGCGCTTGCGGGATTCAAAATAGTAAAGCTAAGACACTTTTGAAATAGTTTCCAGGCATCCTTAACAAAGATTTAACCTTATTGTCAACATTCTAAGACACTCTTTGAAATAGTTTCCAGGCATCCTTAACAAAGATTTAACCTTATTGTTAACATTCTACAGGGGATATCGCATGAAGTCCTGCACGCTTTCTTTTGCCCAGCCCGCCATCGTCAAGAGCGCACCAAACCTTTCTGCGCGCTTCAGACCGCACATTTCATCGTACAATTCCTGCACGCGCTCTTTTAACCGATCGATCTCCTCCCTTTGCATTTCTATGGTGTCTCTTTTATCTTTTGCGTCGGTGGCAATCCTTCTTACTGCGTCCACTGGGTCCATCGTATATATAATGGATCCGAACCATATTCCCTGCAATGCTCTCATAGTAGGACCCACCGGCTGCGGAAAGACCCAGTTCGTGGTAGAGCAGCTATTAGGACCCTTTAGATACCGCTTCGACTACATCGTGCTATTATGCCCCACCTACGTGAATAACCGCACCTGGACGGGCATAGGAGTGAAAGACGACGACTTCTTTGTAGATATCTTAGATCCTAACGAGTTATCCAGCCATCTTAAGTTCTGGCACAAGCAATTCCCCAAAGATACACAGACTTTACTCATATTGGACGACATTGCCTGTGGGGACGACGTAAAAAAGCGCACCTCCGAGCTCGTTAAGCTTGCCTTTAGTGGTAGGCATGACAATATCAGCGTTTGGTTGCTTTCCCAGCAGCTTACCAGTGTCTCTAAGCCCTTCAGGGAAAACATAGGCTCCCTGGTCGTATTTTATACTCCGAGTCGGAGTGACCTGGAAACCATCTTAAGCGACTACGGCGGTGAGATATCCAAGGAACAGTTACACGAATACATGCGGCATTTAAAAACGCACCAACATTCCAAGATGATCTTCTCTTTGAGGTTTCCGTATTCCATTAACACATATGGATATTGAGCAGCTCTTAGATGAAGTCCCCGCGCAGTTAGATGAAAGTAACCTTAAGGAACAACTTAACATTCTTGTGTCTTCTGGGAAGTGTAAAGAAATGATAGGCAAGGAACTTACCCATGAACAGGTTAATAAGTTGTCGGAAGAGGAGGTTAAGAAGTTCCATAAGAGGTACGAGGCCGCCCTTGCAAGTAAGACCACGGACGCCGTAGCAGACTCAGCCATTAAGCTGGCCACCAAGCTTCTCGGACTTGCGCTGCCCATAGACGACGTGGAGCAACTGCGGAAGGACATTAGTGATGACTATGTCATATCCCAAGAACTTAAGATAACCTGCGGGTGGTTGTCTTTGAAGTGCGGTAAGTTAATGGCAGTCGCCTCTGCGGCACTTCACGTAGCTCAGCATGTCGACTTGAAGGAGGTACTGGTGTCTTGGAAGGACTTCAAGAAGGACAGAGAAGTCGAAAAGGTCTTCCAGGCGGCACTTGCTGAGGTACCTGATCAAGTCGCCTCAAGTACTTAGTCAAGTCGTTGTCAAGTCGCCTCAAGTACTTAGTCAAGTCGTTGTCAAGTCGTCCGTAAGTCATTGTCAAGTCGTCATCAAGTTACTTGTCAAGTCCTTCAAGTCCCTTAATATAAGATGAGTGGCACCGAAGAACAACCACCCGTAGAAGATACCAAGATGACCAAGGCTAAATCTCCAGGCAGAGTCGCTGCCGGAAAGAAGCTCGCGGAGATGAATAAAAAGAACAAAGCCAAAAAAGAAGAAAAGGTGGAGGAAAAAGAAGAGGAATCCTTTATTAATCCGGGATACGTCATTGGCGCGTTAGGAGTCGCTATAGCAGCAGGCAGCCTTTACTTACAATGGCGGGCTACGAAGCCAAAAGTAAAGTGGGAGGCCGCAACATATCACGCACCTGTGGAGGTTAGAAAAAGTAAGATCCCTGAAATGGAGTAAATTTATCACCCGCGGCGACCTAGATTTTCCTTCTCGCTTTGTAATATAATGTCAACCGCGTTGTTGAAAACTGTTGAAGAAGCAGCTATTATTACTTCCATCGTTGCGGGTATTGGTTGGGTAGGTAAGAAAGTGCTCAAAGAAGACTTTACTGAAGACCCAAGCAAGAGCTTCGCTAATTTTGCTAAGATGACCGCTGCCGTAGGCGGGGCTATCATGGCAAAGAATTACCTACAGAAGGAAAAGTACCTGCCAACGACGTAACTCGTGAAAATCCCTGTGATTTTCTAATATATAATGGCTAGCGTGGTCGCAGGTGGAGTTATTGCAGCTTTAGCATTCACTGGAGCTAATTATGGTGGTCAGTATTTGGATAGATTAGTCAGAGGTGATCGCAGTGGAGATTTAGCCGCCGAAAGGAAGAGACACGACTTAGCGCTGGAGAAATATCAGCGAGACGTGGCGGCTTGGAATGAAAAAAGACAAGCTTACAGGGATTGGTTGGACAAGAACTACCAAGACAAGATGCAGGCGGATAAGAACTTCGAAAATACAGACTACGCCTTTAAGCTTTATGTGCAGGCGCACCCCGCGGCATCAACGGGGTTAAGAAAGCCTCAGTTCAAGAATTACTACCAGCCTTCTAGGAAACAAAAAGACAATGAATTGGTCTTTGTAGGAGTCGCAGGGCTGGCGGGAGGCGTAGCTTTGGCGTATCTAATATAATGATCGTCTTTTTGGAAAGCGACAAGAATAACTTTACCACTTATCTGAATCCCCCCATCAAAGCCCATAAGGTTAGGCTGGTTAGTTGTTCTTTGTACAATTCTTGGTATAATTTAGTCAATGCCTTGATCACTGAGCATAAAGGCGGCGGCAATTATCAAGGCGTATTGCTGCCCGATGGACATTACACGCCAATCACCCTTGCTAAGGAATTAGCAAAACACGGTTATACGCTCACCACAGGATTGCCGCACGAAATGACCTTCAAACATAATATGCCAAACTATTCAGTAACTTTTGGAAAGTCTGACCCATTGGGATCTTTATTATGTGCTTCAGGCAAGACAATTACCGACACAGCCATACCTGTGAAATGGAAAGTCGCATCCTCTTACGAAGTCTATTGCGACTTGGTCAATAGTTACAACAATGGAGAAAAGTCTTCTCTTATGTCCAAGTTTCTACCCAAAGGTAATCCATTTGACCTGGTAGAATACACTCCCATTTCTTTGAGCTATGACTTGTCTAATTTGGTAGAAAGCATAAACATCACCATTAAGGTGGACGGAAAGACGGTGGATTTTAACGGACGCAAGATCAATCTTGTCCTATCCTTCGCTTGAATCAAGCGAAGCGCGATTCTATTCATATAATGGGCCGCGTAGAGGATAAACTCAAGAGGATTTACTATGGGCCTGAAGGCTATTGGAAAGGAGCGTCGGCCATCAAGAAACTCGCGACCGCGGCCAGGGTATCAGAAGAAACGGCTAAGAACTGGTTAAAAAAACAAACCCTCTGGCAGGTTTATCTTCCCGTGCCCAAGTACATTCCCAGGCCCAGCTTTACCGTAAATGTCCCCAATGAAGTTCATCAGGCGGATTTGCTTTTCTTGCCGCACGATAAGGTGAGAAAAAAGACCTATAGATACGCTTTGACCGTAGTGGATATCGCAAGCAGATATAAGGACGCCGAACCCATAACCAGCAAGGATTCTGGGGAAGTCGCAGAAGCCCTAGGTAGGATTTATAAGCGCGTCTTGAAATGGCCTAAGCTGCTGCAAGTGGATGCGGGGACAGAGTTTATGGGCGTGGTTACTAAGACCCTGAAAGACCACAGCACTAAGATTAGGAGAGCCGAAGCAGAGTACCACAGGGGTCAGAGCATCGTCGAAAGATTTAATAAGACCCTGGCAGAGCGTCTCTTTGGATACCAGTATTGGAAAGAGCTGGAAGATCCCTCCAAACGCAACAGGGAATGGACACAGCGGCTCCCCCAGGTCATCGTGGCTTTGAACAACGAGGCGGCCAGGGCTACGGGAATGAAACCCAAGGATGCCATAAAAACGAAACACGTGGAACACAAGTCCTACGTCAGAAGTTCAAGGGCGGTCGGACTGAAGGAAAAAAAGCTACCCCGCAACATAGTGGTCAGATACCTCTATCAGCCGGGGGAACTCGAAGGTGGCAGTAAGAGAGCCACGGATCCTAACTGGTCTTTGGAAACGTATGAAATTTCGAAGTCCGTCACCAAGGAAGGGCAACCCGTGTTGTATTACCTAAATGGCCCAAGTCGTGGATTTGTCATGGAAGAGCTGCTCATAGTCCCCAAAGACTCAGAGTAGCGCTGCTCCACGCGCCCGATTGCACTCTAGGCATGTCAGCCTTACGTTGCCTCTGCAATGGCCGCGTTTATTATTTATGCGATCCACAGAGAACTGCTGATCGTCATTTGGGTCAAACCTCCATAGTAGAGGTATGTTACACTTGGCACACCGTGCCCCTTCCTTATAGACGTCGTCCACGCATAGGTCGAACGCCATGCCTTTTCCTTCGTCGTGCCGCTTATAGCGAAGGAGTTTCTTAGCAATGTTCTCCTTTGCTATATCTTCTGGCGTTTTATCGTAACGCAATTGCGGACCCCAAGCCCTCCGCAACTGTTTGGCATGCTCCACACGGCTCACAGCGGTATATATCAAATTACTCCAACATAACCGCTGGTCTATAATCCATAAGGTTTCCTTTACGGTTAGACCTTGCGCGCTGTGGACTGTCATACAATATCCCAAACGCCAATCTGGATGGGAGGTTATTTTTTCGACCTTTCCCATAGGCACCCAGGCTTTATCATGCGTTACCGCGTTTCGCAGTTGGACGTCGGTGCCTGGCACCCACACGTTTCTCTTCTGCATGCGGGTATCGTGGGGCTTGTAGCAAACGGGCACCAAATGGCCAGGGAATCTTTTGCGGTGTACGCTTAACAAATCTTTCTGTATTCGCGATTGTGCTGCGCGCTTGCTGCTCAACACCAAATCCTTTGGATGCCATGCGTAAAGGAAGTCCTCGTAAGACTTCGCTCGGATGCGTTTACGCAGCGTCTTGTTTTGCTCGGCATCGCTGAGGCCCCGAAGTTCCGCCTTTAAGTTTCTTACTTGATCCTTACTGCGGTAGTCAGCGTTGATTTCCTCTGCATGGTCTACCATTCCTTTTAACCATTTATGGGGCATTTCTCCGCAAATAGGAGGAGGTTGGCATGGATCTCCAGCAAATATAACTTGACACTTTCCGCGGAGGAAGTCTACGAATTCCTGTAAGATTTCTAATGGCACGGTGCAAATCTCATCCCATAATATAACCGGAGGTATGTCGCGTATTGCTTCTGGCACCCACTTTTGACCATTCCAGCGGAAGAAGCTGTGGTACGTTTGCGCGTCGTAACCCATCTCCGTCAATTCTCGTTCCAGACGGTGCGTCGGCGTTAACACCTTCACGCGGGGAAATAATTCCAAAACCCTGGTGGTCTTACCGCTGCCTCCCGGCCCGTATAGGTACGAGAAGCGTTGGTAAGAAATGGGGTCCACAACGGATGGCAATGGTTCCTCAGTGGGGACGGTGGCACCTTTTACGTGTTTCCCGTGGTATTCCACGCGTTCTCTCCAGGCTTTTATCTCTTCATCTTTCACACGCCATTGGCCACTTTCCGCGAGTTCATCTTCAGTGTAGAATTCTTGCATTTTTTCCAACACTTCAGGCTTCACGTAGAGGGAATCCGTAGCCACGCGCGGGATATCCTCTTTGTCAAACCGCAACAGCATTGACAATAGATTAATATGCGCATACGCGAGCATGCTGGCGCGCAAATGGTAATATTGCGGGCGATGATCTTGGTAATAGCACAACGCATTCCATTGTTGCTTGCCTTTACCTTCTATGAAATGATTCCACTTCTCTACGGACACCATCGTTCCTTGCTCATGCGCGCGTTTCACGAGGAAGCTCAACTCTCCGTCGTCGGTTATCAAACGCCGCTGCATGTGCTTTTCTCCTTCTTTTGCACCCTGGGTGAATTTGCCTATGACAATTCTGGCAGTGGGATTATGCTCCGGCAACCATTGCGTAAACGCGGAGCGACACAATATAGCTTCATGCGCTGTGTATGTGAGCAGTTCGCGCTCTTCGAGAAACTTCAGCAGGGGTATGGGAATCCATTCTTTCTCCTGCAGATGTTTCCCATACCACGCGTAAATTATCGGATGTAAGCCCTTTGCTAACTTCCATGTTGTCAACCGCACGAACCCCGTAGACTTTGGAGCATCGCACTTACCTGGCAAAGACACACGAAAGAACTGCGAATCCGGATGCCCGTAGCGGTCGTAATACTCCTTGCAATCCCCGAGGCCTTTAAAACTGGCAGGGTAACAATGTTTCATATCCAGGGAGACGTATTCGTTCTCGTCATACTCCATGTTCCACAGACCTCCATGGCCGTGCTCTACGCAGGCTTTGGCTATGTCTCCAAATTCCTTAGGCGTGGACTTCCATCCATTCCTTTTCTTCGCAGCTAGGAAGTCCAAACTACGGCTGCTTAAGACCTCGTCTGAAAAGTCTTCCCCTAATGTCGCACACGCACTTTGAATACGTTGATGCTCTACTTCAGGCCGGTAGAGAGTACCATCCTGCGTCATGAACTGACTTCCTTCCGCGTCCATCAACCAAACGGAATTCTCGTGGACCAATTCTGCCAACGGCGACGTCTTATAAACTTTGGTTTCCTTTTTCTTAGGGAACCCAAGTTCTCGCCAAGCATGTCCATTGTGTTGGTGGATGACAATGGGGGCACCTCTACCTCCATATTTTTTCGTCCCTTCGTAGATGTAGCCGCCCGTGATATCCTTCACGTGTATGCGGCGTTCTAAAGCCGTCTCTAACTTCTTGATGTTCTCAATAGTACCTCCAATCCTATTCGTGTCGCATTCCCATTTCCTTATGGCTTCTCTCCTCTTGGGCGTAAGCTTACCGCCACGAGCAGCGTCTTCAAAGAACTCTCTGACCAATTTCCCAACGCAATTACCAGGATGTCGCATTGGTCGCAACTTCTCGACATCTGGCTCCTCGATCTCGTACGCGTTGTAAATGACGACGGTAACCGGGTAAGCGACCTCATAGAAGAGCATGTCGATTCCCTCTAATGCCCCTGGTCGCGTATGCTTATTCAAGACGAACAAACTCTGCTTACCAGACGCCCTGATGGGATTACGGCCCTTTTCTATCACCCACTCGCCGTCCAAATACTTCACGAACGTCAACTCCAAACGGTAGTCGCCGTCCGGCATTCTGTCGATTATCTTTTCAGCCATCTCGTGATTCATCGTCTTGTCTGTCTTTCCCTCCATAAACGTCGCGAAGACAAAATCCGCATCTGAGTTATCCATCACCTGATTTCCCAGCCTGCGCACAGTTTCGTTTTGAATCTTGTTGACGGATGCCATGTATATCTAAGGAATATTTTACCCTCCATTTGCGACCCCAACAGAGCAGCAGTTAGGCAACAAGTCGCGCTGCAGGCTGATCACGCAAGACCCCCTGTAGGGCGGATTACCGACCTCCAAAACCCCACCCCCCCATGGCATTTTTCGACTTGTTAATTTTGGCGATGCAGGCAGTTCGCGAGTCCGCCTAACTGCTGCTTATATATTATACTTATTCGTTAGGAAGGACCACGCGGGCGTTTTGACTGCTACTGCTAGTCTTGATTAGGCAATGGTGTAGACTGGAAGGTGGTATTCTTATGTTCGTACAGTATATATGAAGACCACTTTGCAGTCTACGCCATTGCCTGATCAAGACTAGCAGTAGAGGTCGAAATGTCGCATTCCTCCGAACTGCCACAATTGTTCATTTTAATAATAAACATTTTATAATTCTCAGTTTACGATTATTATTATATAAATTATGTATGGCTATAGCCATAGGCAGATAAGACAGCTGACTCAGTCTTAATAGCTTATAATTATAATATTATACATGTAAGCTCATGCAACCTTATCCAGGCTATATACGGCTGATGCTTGGCTGATAGATGCACATGACTGATAGGCGGGTGGCAGCCGAGCGACTCACAACTGACAGTCAGGCATCAGTTGACCAACACCTGATGGCTGGTGATAAAATACACGGTTACCCAACTAACTTCATCCAACTTATAATTGTTAATAATATTTCTATGCTGTCCCCCCCTCCCCCCTCCCCAATATTAGTGAAGGTGTTTTGTAAGACCATTGTCATTCTAACAAACAGACCTCAGTTATTTATGTGTCTGTCCTCTTACGGACGATAAATTGAGTCATCACATTGTCAAAGTAGTGTGGATCGCCGAGTGGATCTGCACGCTACTTTGACAATATGATGACAAAATTTATCATCAATAAGAGGAAAGAAACATTAAAAAACTGATGTCTATTTGTTTTTCACAATAACAAAAACTTCTCATCTTTAGCGATCAAAACCAATGGAAAGAGCGCATGCTTGTTGACGTCAGCTTTATCTGTCTGTCCTCTTATTGATGGTTTTCATGGTGGCCATGTTGGAGGAGCTTAACAAAAGAATTGTCAATGAATTCTTTTTGTTATATCCTCCAACGTTGAAAACCATCAATTAATGGTAAAAAATAACCAATCAGCACGTGAGAAATTCGTAAGTTATTGTAAAACAATTAATATTGTTGGTCCTTGCCTTGTCCTATTTCATCAAAGGAGAAGCTTCCATCATATCCAGACAAGTAAGCTGTTGAATTCATAATGCATTAATAGCATTAATATTAAAAGAAGCCATATTAAAGCAAAAATAACTGTAAGCTGTCTGCCTTCATTGCGGTTGGTGGACTATCTAAGCTAATACAATAACATAAACATATCTCTATTTAGTTTGATTTAATATCTCACCTGTTATTGCAAAAGTGAGTTTTCCTAATGGTGGGTGAACATCAAAAAAGAATTTGTTTTGCATAAAAAAGTTCGTAAATTTTCCAAAGTGTACTTCATCAAACCTGCAAAATAAAAATAAAAAGTAGCTTTTAGTCCTGGGGGGTACTCCCATATATGGACTATACGGGGATGATCGCTGAACAGGGTATGGTTTTTCGAGCTTCTTGTCATAAACAGGGTATGCAATTTCACTCAAGTTCCAAATTTTTTCCTGAGTTTCTTGTCATATTCAGGGTTTCTACTTTCGAATTGACCCAAACTGGTTACTATGGTCTTCAAAAAGCGATACCTGAGCTGGCATGATAATTGAAACAGGAACTCAGTGCAATCAATTATCCCTTTTGTCATAAACAGGGTCTACGAATTTGAGTTTTTTTGTCATAAACAGGGTACCCCTTTCAGAATCCCAGCGGAACACTCCTACCCAAATCCTGGGGGAGTACCACCCCCCCCCCCCCGGGCTTTTAGTGCTACTACTCCAATTACAGGAACACAAAAGAAATGCCTCCTTGCGAAAATCTGAACGTTTGTTTTTTTTTCTTCAAACGTGTGAAGCAACATTAATTAAAAGCACAATATATTTTATTTTAAGCATTTTTGCTGTGGGCTCCCTGTGTCTGGAGCCAAATATTTTTCATTTATTAGCAAATAATGTTGGAAAAGCAAATATATGTATTTTTTAAAATAAAAATATGAAAATATTTTAAATTTAAAAAATTAACATACTTTTACTGAAAAACCGAGTTCCTGTGACATGACATCTATGTTTAATTTTACATAGCAAACATGGTTTTGACGCCATATCTATGTTTCTATACTCTGATAAAACAGCTTTCCAGCCAATCAGAGCGTGAGTTCGTAAAAATCTACTTTATACTGTAAATCAATTTCCACCCATTTTCATTTTTAAAATTTATGGACACAAAACTAGCAATTTCATGTGTGTGAGAAAGAAGATCGACTTACATTCAGTCGACTGCGGTATCAGATATCCTTAGACTCTTATGGCTCACATTATTTACCAGTAGCTTGCTCATTAGCAATTGATGGTTTTCACGGCTGTCATGTTGGAGGGATTTAACAAAAGATTTGCCATTAGTCTCTTTTGTTATATCCTCCAACATGGCCGCCGTGTCTTTTGTAATTACATTCTCTTGGGAATGATTGAAAACCATCAATACTCACTGACAATCCATGATCTATTTACAAAGCAAATATTCTACCACTTTAAAAATGTTGTCAAATAATAGGCCACTTCGCGTATCCCGTTACTCAACCTCAGCCTCGTCAGCGTGTAATTATTCTTTAGAATTTGACTACAGTCCGCACTAATGAAAGGAATTTTAACATCAACGAACAATTGAAACACTTAAAAATTTCACAGGTTGAAGGCAATTTCTAAAGAATATATTACATGCTGACAAGGCTGAGGTTGAGCCGCAGGATCTGTGAAATGGTCTATTGCACCAAATAAGTTTTACTTACACCACATATTTTGGTATAGTTAGCTGCCATAATCGTGTACCAAAGGAAAGTCCTAACAAGACCAACCATACAACATTAAGCTGCATGTTCATGACAAAAGGTGGGTCAGGTACACTATTTATCTTCACAGTTGAAACCTTTTCCTCAACAACCAAGCTGGTACCATTACCCTAGACAAAAAAAAAATTGTAAAATTATAAAAAAAATATGTAACTAAATGCATTTTATAGTTACTAATAGTTATATATCTTTCAAACTAATCTTAGTAAATAATTTACATGAAAATTTGCACAAAAATTTGCAGAACATTCAACCTGTTAATTCAGCTACATGTATAATACCCTCAACCTTAGTAGCAGTAATAATAATAATAATAATAATAATGATAATGTAAACTTTATTATATTTTCCAAATTCAATCTTAAATCTCACTATAATATATAGGCAATTTACAATTAGCTACTTGAATCTTTTAAACATAAGTACATGAAAAATACTAAAAACATTAATTATACTTTTTTTTCATATTTAGTTGTAACGAAAAGTTAAAACTTCATCAAGTCAGGGTCATCCCAGACTTTGTTTTTACAGCAAAATATATAATAGCAGTGCTTCAAGCCCCATCCTATGAAAATATAGGGCTAAATGTATAGGGCCAATATAGGGATTAGTATAGGAAATCACACGATCTCGAGTACAATTTGGAAATTAATAGACACAAGTAATGTTTTGAAAGTTCTTGTAATTGCATGAGCCTTTAGGCGAGTGCAATTAAAGAACTTTCAAAACATTATGAGTGTCTATTAATTCCAAATTGTACGAGAAGATCTTGCGATTTTTTGTTTATAGTTCATTCAACAAAATTTCAGTAAAAAATGCGAAGCGACGCTGTTCATCTTTGTCTATTTGGCGGCCGATTTTCAGTCCATCACGCAATTGAAATGCACTTTGTGTGCCTCTTTTGATGCATGAAGAAGCCCTTTTGTGATATGAACATTATGTGGCGCTCCACACACCTTCACATAATCTTTGACGGGATACAGACCATTTATTGTCAAGTAACCTCAAGACACTCTGTCTGGAGATACTATCCTCGGTTTGCAGAAAGTCTACTTTCTACATCTGCATTGCCATGAACTAAAGATGGAAGGCTTTTGAAGAGCGGCTTACTTGAATTCACCCTGTTGAGATTTCTCTTTGAAAATATCTGCCCAATAATGTTCATCAAGGCTACTGTCTGTGTCAACCTCCCCTGCCTGGTATACCTTCCACTCCTCTGTAACCAAATTAACTTCCTGCTAGTCTACTAATCCATCAGATATCATATTATTATTATGTATTATGAAATAATTTTGATCTGTCAATTCTACTTATTTTATCCAATGACATAAAATACTTTTTTCACACAGTCAGGTCTTTTCAAACAGATATATAAATAAAATGACAAATTATAAAATATACAGTACTGCTATATATGGCTGAAAAAAATTAATGGCAACACCAAACATTATGAAGAAATGGTAAATACTATATGCTGATAGTCCAACTAATATCTTATGGGAGTACAATTTGACTACCATGAAATTACAATAAAATTGAGATAGAACGTTATAGATCTAAATTTAACATGTCCTGCAAAAATACAATATAGACTAACACTTTAACATACCTTCAAAAACCTAAAGAAATTGGTAGACCTATATATCTTCAAGAAATTAAAGCTAGAATACAGAGTTTCAAGTGCATTTTTTTTTTGTTTACAAACCATGATCATAACCTGCTAACAGATGGTTCAGATGCTTTGTTATTGCTTACCAGTGCATGAAACACAAGCAAACATGAACATTTTGGCTGGTCTCACTTTTTTAAATCAGAGCTAAAGAATATTTTCACTGCCATATTTGAAAGAAAATTTTTTCTTTCTTTTATCCTTTTAACAAGACCCTGATCTCTATGAGCATAAACTGGTTTGCATATCTTCAACATACACCGTTGGCTCAAAGCTAGAACTAGTGCAAGGGCTTACCAAAATATCACGTTGTATTTTGCACCAATAAGACATGTTTATGTAGCTTGTAATACAGTGTCTCTAGTTAGACCTTAACAGTAAAAATAGAGACAAAACTCTCTCTAGGAGAAAACAGCATTGTGTTACTGTACATGTGTATGATGTGTACGTGCCACTACAATTAAATTTTTGACTTTTTTTTGCCTGGATTGAGAACCTTTCATAGTGGAGTGAATTGTTAATTCATTTTTGAAATACCTTTTTTATTTCAGAAAATATTGGAATTTAAAGAATGGCAGTCATTTTTCCTGATAACGTCATATTTTTTACAGTATGATGCTTGATCAGCCTAAGATTATGATAAGCTATATCTGAGCCCCATTTCAATCAAAATCAACCAAAATTAGTACTATTAAAGTACTCTAGCTTTGTTCTCTCCTATCCTACGAGGGTTTTCTCCTGATTCTCTGGTTTCCTCACTCCGTAAAAATCAACATGTGAGTTGAGCATAGAACATTTAATGTAGTGCGTGTAAACAAAAAGTGTCCCCAATTAAGTGCGTAAGTGCTAGAACGACTAGACACTTAAATAAAAGTGATATTTTTGTCTTAAGTTCATATCCTATTCAGCTTCATTTGATAGCTTACGTAGTTCTCTTCAAATGTTGGGAAACTGAAAAGTGTACTACTTGAAATCAAGGTATATTCCACATCAATCATTTTTCATGTATTTATATGCTAAACTTAGCCAATGATATTTCCACTTCATGTTTAGTTACAGTTATTAGATACTATAAAAAAGGATTTAAAGCAATGTCCTACTATTTAAGACAGTTGGAAGGTGTTTGTTTGAAAAAGTCTGTGACATCACCGATGTAATCATCATGCCCAGCCAATCAATTCAAGCTCATAGTAGTGCACCACACATAGTTTCAATTTCTTTTTTGATCAAAATCTCTTAATTGTTATTCATGACAACTTTTTAACTAACTCTTTTACATTTTGCATGTACAAAGCAAATAGGACTAATTGTTATATGCTTTAGTTATATATGTGGATCGAAAGTGTATATAGGTGGGTCGAAAAGACCTAATCGAAAAAACTTTTGATCAAAAAGACCACATTTAGCAAAAGACATTTCAGCTACTGAAAAAATACGATGTAAAGCATGGATAATAGCTCTAGGTCAAAAGCATCGCGAGATGTCTTATGAAGAACAATGTAAATTGTTAAATATTGGAATATCATTCCAATTATATACATTTTATTCATTGTTATTTAGGGGACCTTACTAAAGGGCTTACCTCATGGTCTTCCTTTTCTAATTATTTTTTTCTTCTTTTTCTTTTGAACTTGAATTTGACTAAAGTATTATTATCAAATATATTTGTGCTATACAAGCAATAAATTATCATTATTAACTTCTCTCAGAATTGCTTGACTTTATAATTTCCTTTGTTAATCAATATTTTGAAATTACGGTACTAATCTTATTTTGGTATTGAATTTATTTAAGCAAAAAGAATGAAGGACACAGGATCTAGCAGAATGTCACGCTCACAGATGTGGTCAGCACTGTACTCCATTCACTAATAAAGCACAGTTTTCACACCAATCAGCTGGCCCGTACTATCTTAACTATATAATAAAAAGGGCTAAAACCTTTTACGGCAAGGATTATTTAAAAATCATTACTATTGGTGAATTGATAAGAATTTACTGAGCCATGATTCATTGGGCTGAGAGGTATAAATATTCACCATTATTATACACTCAATGAAGTTGCTTGATTCTGATTGGACAAGAGGAGTACAATAAAATCCAAAATTGTACTTTGTAGAGTCCCAATTAAATTGCTCAATTATTTTAGTGTATTATAAACAAAACACTGCACAATCTTCTTGTACAATACAGAATTTATAGATACTTGTGATGTTTTTCTTTACAGCTCACCTTTCACCACTGTGGTCTGGGCTCAAGCCCTTACTCATACTGGATTATATGTGAGTTGGGTTTGTTTGATGTGTTGTTCTCTCCTATGCCACTGGGGTTTCCTCCAGGATATCCGGTTTCCTCCCTCTATAAAGAGCAACATATGAGCTGAATGTTGTATGTTGTAAGTATACAGTGTAGTGGTATTGCGAAAGGAAGTAACCTCACGGAAGTGGTGGTTGTTGTAAAATATAAATTGTAAAGGCTCGTCCAATTTTCAAAACTTTTAAAACATCACTAATACCTATAAATTCCGAAGTGTACTTGAGATCGTGTGATTTGCTATACTAAGGAGGCCATAGTACATGTAAATAATTGTTTGAGTATAACTTTGACTTGAATATCAGAGAAAAGTCATCATTCAGGATAAGATATGTTTATAATTCAATTTACTTTGAAGCTGTATTTTTTCTCACCCTTACGGGCCTCTAAATAAATACAGCAGCTTTCACTTTGTAAAATTATCTGGCCCATAGTTAATATAGTTAATATTAACTAGGTTTGGCCATAATACATAACTAGAAGTTTAATGCATATCCTCTATGCAATCACTGATAGCTCAACCAATCACAGCGTGCGAAAATCTATATTCAAGTATAAAATTATACTTATATTTTTTGGTTAGTAATGGGTCTTGTTATTAATTCGATAGCTTTATTTCTGAATAATGAAAGTACACTTGTTGAATAAGCTGACAGAAGGCGGCATAATGGTTATAATAAAATCAATCGTAGCAGTGAAGTCATTTTTAAAGAAACTGTGTAACGAGTCTTTTATAAATCTTTCCTTCAACTTTATCTTGAAACAATCTCAAGATTGATGACACTACATACTGTAAATTCAATATATAAGTCCCTGAATGCTTTACTGAATATTTTCCTCAGAAGTTTCAATCGATTATCCAATGAATAAATAATGGATGACAATATTTTACCTTAAGGAACGATGATTCTGACGCGTGGCTTTCCTTTAGTTCCCCTTCTTCGATGATTCCTATTTGCTTCTCATCCTGCAACGTTCCACCTCTTCTACTTGCCACCTCACTTACCATCATTTTCAAGATAAATTGCCATGGAAAACGCTAGGACTTTGAAAACACGCATAAATTTAGACAGAAAAAATTAACATATGATAAATGGCACACCTTGCAAGGCCCAGCAGACGTAAACTCAAACAACAGCAATCTCGTTCCCAGGGCCTTCTCTTCTCGCTTTTTTTTTTTTTTTTTTTTTTCATCCTCGTTCCCAGATCTTTGTCGGTTGTCGTTGCTCTCCGACAGTTCTGGCTGCGGTCAACGTCAGAGGCTCTAAGAAACCCTGTAAATTGTTGCAATTTGACAATCGTCTATTCACTATTGTTTAACGCAGCCACTACGATCAAGATGCTTACTCAGACGAGCACAACTCGTTTGTGACCCACCTGACAAACTTCAAGTTTCTTTTCCATTGTACTTTTTCTATACATATGTTTTTTTTTTTCCTTTCTAATATGTTACATGTAATCTCCCACGATGTAATCTCCATTGTGCTTTTTCTAAATATACTCAATTGAAGAATCGTTGTCGGGTTCAGAAATATAGAACATAGAAGTGGAGACCGAAATGGCACATGGGAAGTACGTTAATTAGAAGCATTGCTGTGACCGGCGAACCGTGGCATCATCCACTGTTTCTAATGCGCGTTTGACATTCTAAACCGACTGCATGGATGGCGCAAATAAATAAATGAATAATAATATAATTATGTCATTTCCCATGAGCCATTTCGGTCTCAGCTTTTATGTTATACTGTATGTTTCTGAACCCGACAAAGATTCTTCAATAAGCCTTTTCATAGTTTAAGAATCGATTCCTCTGCGCATGCGATTTTATCCCGAAATTCTCACCTTCTTTTGTCTAAACCTTCTTTTGTTCTTAATTAAACAAGAGGTGAGAAATTCGGGATAAAATCGCATGCGCAGTGGAATCGATTCTTAAACTATGAAAAGGCTTATTGAGTGTATATGGTTTTTTTCCTTGCTAATATGTTAAACTTATTTTTCTTTTTCTTTTTCCTAAAAACTCCAAAAACATTGTAATTATGTTCTGCGTAATGTCCCACGATGAGCTTAGCTCTTCGAGCGAACACAGAGAGTTAATATGTTTAGATAAAAATAAATAAATAAAAAACTTCACGTCTGCACTTCTTCGACTTTTGCCGTTTCTTGACGATAGCAATCAAAACAAAAATGACTGAGGAAAAATATCAATATCACGACTAAATTAAAAGAAAAACTTTAATAAAAAAGCCCAAATTTAGTTAAATAAATCGTAAAAACTGAAAGGAAGTAAATTTACGAATAGTTTCATTCAATATTTCATGGAAGAAAATAATCATCCTTCACTGAGAAAGCTACCCACACAAGACACATCTACGTGCTAGATAAAGCTCTGTTTTCGATATACTCCAGTTTCGAGTTCTCTTGTTTTTTTATATATTTTATATATATTTTATTTATTTATCTTTATTTGTAAACAATTGAATGATTAAGTTAGATAATTATTTTACAATAGTAACATATTGATGGAGATTGGGCAAGGATATAGATGAACTAATTAGTTGCCCATATAAGGAAAATTGAGAGAAATAGGAATTCTCTACTTTCACATCCCCATAATACTTTGCGTATTTGTGGGGTAACCAGAGGGTAAAAGCCCACTTATTTTGCTGAAGGTTGATCAGACAATGTTGAAAATACCTTGTTTGGTATTCAAAGATAAAATGAAGAAGTAAAAAATAGAAAAAGGTAGAAGCTTGAAGATGTTTAAGGTAAATTTTAAAAATTTTTTCGCAAGTCAATACATTTTCTGTAAGACCAAAATTCTTCATGATCTGTACACGCAAAAATAACTTGCAACAAACTGATAAACAGTATTGTACAGATAAAAGCAGGTATACTATAAATTCAATTAAGAAACCTTTCAATTTGGGACAGTTTTTCGATTGGTTACCCCCAAAGACGCAAGGCATTATGGGGATGTAAAAGTAGAGAATAGACTGGAATAGGGAAAAAATCTAGGTTATAATCTAGGAGTGAATGATATAGGTGCTAGAAGAATTTAGAATAAGCTATAATACAATAGAATTAAAATTGATTAAGGTAATGGTTATTCAGAAAAGATTTAAATTTATTTCTAGTTGTAGCTTTTCTAATTGGGAGAGGAATATCGTTCCAGAAATGAATGTATCAATGTTTCGCTAGCGCTGGATTTAGTCGTATTCAACAAATCTTTCATTCTCCCATACCACGTCTTCTTCAACACTTGTTCTTTGATTTTCTCTTGCCTCAACAAAATCCCACAATCTGAAAGTATATAATCATAACAATAGCATCAGATCTTGACCATAATCAGTTATCTTAATTAAAAATTAAACAACTACTTCTAAATATAAGGGACTGAGCCTTATTTATCGACTGAGGGGATCGGGGTATCGTGGGGGCCGAAAGGGAGCTACGCTATAAATTAGATGCCTTTTGATGTTCTCGTTGCGTCAATAAAGAAGGCCTTTCCTCAAAAAGCATCATAAGTATTGCAAATTCTATTATTTACTCGGGCTTCCGCAGGAACCCGAATCTAAAAATGCAGGCCGTTCTTTGTCGTCGTATTTGGTCGCCAAAATGGGTCATGGTCCAAGACGTTCCTAACTGAGTCGCTGGGAACTGGGGATGAGAATCTCCTGCTTCCTTCGTTCCTTCTGCTTTGGTTCGTAGGATTATGAAGTTGTTGTGGGGTAATAAAGTTGTTGCGCGAAGAAATGTTTGGAAAGTGCTATGCCTTTTACGATCATCCCACATGCAAACGCACTCGCCATTCGTGGTAGGCCCACACTAAAAAATGTAGAGCTTTTTCGGAACGGGTCGGTCCACGAATCTTATAGCTTGAAGGCGTTGAAATCTTTGAAATCATGTAAGCTTCCTAGCCAAATTCATAATAGTTCTCACGAGGTAACAAATGAGCTATATTCGAGCACAAACCTCGAAAAGACTGCCAAAACCATGACAAGTGACTCAACAGAAAACTATGACGCTGAATTGAACAACTCAGATGTTGAAATAACAGAAAATCTCCTTGAGCAGAACTTCAAAGGTGAAGCAAACAACAAGCAAATCGCCATATTGGATAAAAAATATAGTCAGCGAAGCAACTTAAAAATCCTGATTCATGTGTTTGTTTTTGCTGTATTCAATAGTAGTAAAAAACGATTTGATTTTGCACAAATAATCATTTGTGTTATCGTACAAGCGATTGCGAACATTGGTTTGAATTACGTATGGAGTTGCACGTGCTTAGCGACGTGGTAAATACTCTTGATGACTGTGACATACTAGAAAAAGTTACCCATTTTACAAATGTACATGAACATAATGATGTTTAAGTGTCAATAAAGGTACTGTATTCTTTAGAAATTTATCTAAAGAAAAAACAGCAAGTATAGAAGTCACGCATGTTTGAATATTAACTATAACAAGATCACGTAATGCAATCACCGCGCGGCGTTTGTTATGCAAGAAGTACTGAAATGCTTTTGCAGCATCTCTTCTAATTATATCTAGGGGTACAAATGACGTGGTCGGGCTTTCTTGCACCGTTCTTCCTCAAGGAAGACCGAGAAAACGCTGCAATAGCGCCACCCGGTTAGCTCATTTGGGAAGAGCGTCGGTCTGTTGTGCGTGAGGTCGTGGTTCAAGCCTCGGCCGGACCAACACTCCTCAATAACTGAGGAGAAGGTGCTGCCTTTGTAATAATATCAAGTCTTCTCGGACAAGGACTTTAAAAGGTAGGCCCTGTCTCCTAACCCTTCCTAACCTACAGTAAAAATGGGGGACATAAACGAACCACTGAGGACGTAAAAAAGAAACCCTGGCAGTGACCACCCTCAGTACCTACACTTCATACTAACCATCTCTCATGCTTGTAAATTGCATAAAAATCAATCTGTCATTCACAACTCCATGTAAAGCGCCTTTGATTATATCCACATATTAAAGGGCGCTATATAAATCATAAATCATAATTTTTAATTTGAAATGCAGTACTATTACCTGCAGTTGCTGGAGGTCTTTACACCACCATCTGCGGTATTCAGACGTCTTAACTTGAATTCTTCTTTGCTTCCATCAGGATATGCTGTATAAATACGACTGTTAAATGCTTGCACAGAAGTGTATTCAAACAAGTGTAGAGAAAATTAACAATTAACTTACCATGATGATAGAAGCAGCTCGAACCAAATGGGCAGGTACCTTTGCCTTCATTGAAGTATTTACATGGTTTGTTGCTACAAAATAAGACATAGGAAATGCATGCTGAAAATCAAGATTATTGTGCCAAAAACGAAAAGTTGCAAAAGTTCTTTCTTTTGTTATATATTGCATATTGTTGTTTTTGCTGTTCACTCTTTTGTTATATGCCGTGGAAAACTAAGCACTTTGATAAAAACTTTTTTGGAAGATTTGAAGCTGTATTTTCATATACTCTAATTTGGACTTATTCATCTTAAACCTTTTTTTAGAATAGCCGAAAATGACCTGTCCACCCAATTGGTCGCTCAAACGCGAGTCGATAAGGGACAGGGACAATACAAACGACCTCTTCTCTCCCATTCTCCAAAATCAAACTGGCTACGTGTGCCCTTTTTCATCCTTTCAGTCGAAGAGGTGCTGCCATTTCTCCCACTGCCTCCAAGGGCCACATGGGTGTGGTTCTCTAGTACAAAAGGCCTAGGCAACATCCAAAACTACGCCAGTTTACTCAGGTGACGCCAGGGGAATTGGTCAGGTTCATTGTCTTCTATTAGGAGATTATTCTATTATTTATTCATTTTGTAACTACATGTGTAGTTTTGTATTGTACGTGTATTGTTTCTTTGTTCTATAGAGGCTTTGCACCGCCACGTGATGGCAGCCATGACAGGAGGCACAACAATGGGGTATCTTTCTCCTGGGAAACTGAATTCTTTGTCATCTAGATCAGATTAGGCCGTGTTGTGATGGCTGCCATCACGTGATGGTGCAAAGCTGAGGGTCCACTAGCAGTCGAGGAGGAATTTACCTTCAGTACAGTAAATTTGATTAACTTATTAAAGGAGAGTAATCGCAAACGAAGCGACGCCAGCGCTGCTTGACACGGATAGTGCAGCGGTAAATACTCAGAGCGTACGGCTGATTCAAACCAGAAAGACCGTTGGTTGGAAAGGACATTTATTTCTAAAGATAAGTGAACACTTTTTAGTATCCATTTAGAAACAAAGATTTATCAATTCAATTTAGAATAACTGAACCAAATTCGTCTGTACTGGCGCCCTTGCTTTAACGGATACAATTGTTAACGAAACTTGGCAATGATGTTTACGAAATGTTGGCAATTTTTTCGGTAAAATTTGCTGGCACGAAAAAGTCAACAACAACAACAACAACAACAACAACAAAAAGAATCGAATGTGGACTTTAATTTAAATCTTAACGCTCAATTTCGTTTTGAATCGTAATTTAATGAAAATAATGATGCTTAGTTTTTGCAAATGTGTGCACAATTCACATAAAATTCCAACATATTTTTAGTTCATCGGCGCCTGAGACGCGCTGTTTATTTTGATCGACCAACATTGCTTACCTCAATGCTTTTGTATATTCCGTAATTAGGTTTTGCTTTTCCTCTGGATCCTCCACCCAAATTGAACTCTAAATAATGAAATGAAATGTTAGACAATTGTATGTACTTTCACAACTATGCTTATAAAGGATTTGCAGAAAGAATCCAATTTAATAGAATATTTAACAGTGCTTAATGTTGTGGTTTTTAGTACAGACCGGTATGACAAATCCAGAAAATACACGACAAAGTGGGCATGTCCTGTAAGGTAAAGGAAAGTAAATAATATTTAGAATAAAAATACACTTCTTTAAAAGTTTTGCTCTTGTTTTATGAAAAAAGGGAAAGGAGTGTTGTTCGAACGTTAGCAGCCGTTAGTGGAAAGGAGGGTTGCGTGACGACATTAAGAACGGCTGCGGGGATTGAAAAAATAAACGCCGGTCACTGGCGTTTTACTACTTTTTATTTATTTATTAATTCAGTTACAATCTTGTATTTCATAAATAACATACAACAACAACAATAAAAACGGAAATAAGTAAAGAATTTAAATTCTCTATTTGAACTACTTTTAGACTCTTCCACAGTCTCTCGCTCGTCCGTTCCGTCTCCACGCTTAGAGACTGTAACGGTACAATGACCGAAAGGACTTATGGGTCCCGAAAACGTGGACCCAGCGTGCTTTGGGAACCAAAATACTCGTCCACAGTCTCTCTCGTTTCAATATTTTCAAGATGGCGGCGAAAAAGAGAGAGACTGTGGACGAGTATTTTGGTTCCCAAAGCACGCTGGGTCCAAGTTTTCGGGACCCATAAGTCCTTTCGGTCATTGTACCGTTACAGTCTCTAAGCGTGGAGACGGAACGGACGAGCGAGAGACTGTGGAAGAGTCTAAACTACTTTTAGAGCTTGTCCTTGTAGATTTTCCCACTTTCTCTGACAAGGACAAGGACGTGATAAATAATTTTTGATGTAATTTTCCTTGCTGTTATTCTCTTTTCGTCTTTTCTAACAAATCTCTCCTCTTCCAACTCAAATTGTGCTTTTCCTTACTCAAAGTCTTCACTGTCTCTACATGCCACTTCCTACTTAAACTTTAAAATGTTATTTATCACATTAATCCGACTGTATGAAAACCTACACCGATAGATCTCATGAAAGAAAACAAATTTATAATATACTCGACAATGTGACACCAATGCAATGCATATTTCATTTCATTATTTCTTCGCGCGATATTTGGTTATTTGTAAAAAGTTAATTTCTGAACACTATGACCAGAAATTATCATCCTATCAGCCACCTCAGTAACTCATTATATAATCAATTAGTCCAGTATTTTTGATAAAATATGTAATGTTATAACTTTTAGACCTCTCCTCTCTTGCTATTTCATACTAATTTTTTCATAATGCAAAATTGTTCTAAGAAGTACTTCCTGGTATTTTTTCAGTTTTACTACAATAGGGGAAGGTTGTCAATTGGGACGCAAGTCCTGTATCCTCCTCCTGTCACGTTTCATCATAATAACCTACTTCTTTTTCACTATTTTTTCCTTTTTGTCTCTATATAACTATACTTAGCTCACTTAATTTATTAGATCACATATTGTACCTCAGGTTGTAAATAGTGACGAATAAACTCAACTCAACTCAACTCAGCTCAGCTCAGCTCAACTCAACTCAACTCAACTCAACTCAACTCAACTCAACTCAACTCAACTCAACTCAACTCAACTCAACTCAACTCAACTCAACTCAACTCAACTCAACTCAACTCAACTCAACTCAACTCAACTCAACCCAACTCAACCCAACTCAACTCAACTAATTTCAATATGTTCAGTTATTCAGTTATTTCTATCATTTTAGGCTCATGCGATGTACTCCTCACTAATTTATACGCTGTCATTGTGTAAGCAAAACAAAGATATGACATACAGTCAATTCAAAAACCGTTGTCGTCGACCGGCTCAAGCCTACGCGACTGGACCGAAAGGACCGCTCAAAAACCGCTAAAAATCTACAAGATTTTATTGAAGAACCATACACGTTTTGAGCTTCAACAGGATTAGATTTTTGTAGGAAATTTTCTTCGAGTTTATGAGATTTTTTAAGAGCACCGAAACTACAAAACATAAAAAATTAATGTGTCTCTTTGTCTTTTTGTCGAAAATATCCACGTACTATTGAAGAATGATTGACTAGCCTTCATTCGTGCAATCATAGAGTCTGCAAATAACTATTATCTTTTATATAATAGATTCAAAACCACTTTGAAAACGTTTTTCAAACTCTTCAGTATTTGAATTTTCATTTCTTCTAGCAGTTTCTTTGGCTTTTTTACTAAAATTTACAAGCAATTCTCCTTTCTTGTTGAACAAATGCGATAAACCAGTTGTATGTCAGCCTGTACAGATGTCATTACCTGTCAAAACTGGACCAATCAGATAGCCATAGGTCGCCTTTTTAGCCAATCACCGCATAGATCAAATTTGTTTACGTGAATTTGACGACAGACGCGCGCTCTTTTTGTAAACAAATATATTTTTTGAAATTTTTTTCGTAAAAATCTATTATATAAAGCGAATAGTTAGGCTTAGATATGTTCTGTTCTCTGATAAAACACTCCTGAAGCTGTAGAACACTCAAAAAATCTCGAGCCGTAGGCGAGTGATTTCTATAACTTTTTTCGTGTCCTACAGCTCCAGTCGTGTTTTATCAGAGAACAGAACATAGCTAAGCCTGATCTATTTGTTAACTGATTATCTCGAAAAAAAAGTTCGGGACACCCAATTTTTCTTTCCAGATTTGGAATTAGCATTAAATTTCAATTCGGAAAATCGAAGTTTTAAAAAAAGTTTAAATCGTTTTCCAAAAGTAGGCAGTCACCTTAACTCATGAGATAAAGCTCTCTGCAAAGCGAAGATGCCTCGGCACAGCGAAAATCAAATTATCTTCGATAGAATCGAACTCTTTTTGCAAATCAGCTATGAATATAGACCCCTCGCATGTGACGTCAAAGTAGCTCGTTCTGGCGAAAAAGATCAATTTCAATCCCCTGAATATCGGAACCTATTGTTTTGTCCCCCAGATCAATCACCATTCCAAAATGCTGCAAGGGGTCTATTCAATATAATATTACATACCTTACTATCTTGTTCTCTGTGTGTGATGAGTTTCTCCATTTGCGAATACAAGACAAGCAAAATGCATGGCTACAGTAAGCTGAATACATAAGAAAAAGAGAATTATTCGAATGAGAGACAAATTGAAATATTTGTCGGCGGTTTTTTTTTTTTTTTTTTTTTTTTTTTACTTACGCAATATGCCAAATCTTTGTTCACTTTTTCCAAGTTTAGATTTCACAACTTCTAAACATATTCCACAGGCTACACCTTCACTTCTGTCAAGAAAAATGTTTTTTGTACTATTTAATAAACAAGCAGGACTATTTTAGTAATTTCTACTACGGTGGCCGAGAGCGGACATAAAAAAGTCAAAGTCAAAAATGTCAAAAGTTCAAAAGTCAAAGTGATTTAGGGCCATATTACGAAGTGAGTTTGTCTTTTTGATCAATTTCTTCTTGCTATTTTGTCACAAGACATTTTGACATTTTGTCATCCAGCATTTTGACATGAAAGACTTAATAGGAGTCAAAATGTCGCTTTTGACATTTCTCCGTTTGAATCAAAAAATGCTCGCACACTTTTATAGTTGATTTTTTAATTACTCACAAGGTGGAACTGTATGCGCTTACACCACGTCCATTGATTCGCCTCTACTGGAGGAACGTGCCCGATTTGTGTTTAAGAGCAATTGTCTGTAAGCGTCGGCTGGGCCATGAAGGATAGAAAAATCGAAAATTTTCAAAACTCATTCGAAGAATACTCTCAAAGCCCTTATCACAAAAATATAACTTTTAGTTTCATCCGATCTTTTTTTGGCGAGTTATCGAGCATTTTATGATTTGACGTTCATCGACCGATTTTAACGGCTCGAGAAGGCCGATTTTAAACAGCTCTATACGACAACTAAACAAATACGAAACTTAGTCAATGCTTGTTTTCTCAATAAAGAATTATGTCTTCGAAGTATTCCAGTCGCTTTATCAAGTATTTCGAAAACTGGAATTTTTTCGGGTTTTTTTTACTTACCCCTCTTTCGACCAACTTTGCCGTAGTCAAAAATTCACATCATTCAAACCCCAAAAAACCCAATTGGTACATGGACTAGCCGGTTGGTTTTATACTCGACAGATAGACTGATATTTCGGCTACAAATTTGTGAAATAAAATTCTTGGGCACTTGAAATTGGAATTTTTAAGAGCGTCGAACGTTTACCCTACTTTCGTAAATATCGTGACCCTTTAACCTTATACATTAACAACACGAAGTCAACAACTTGTCTTTCAAAAATTGCGAACTTAAAAATTTACCGAACAATTTATTGCTTGTAATAAAAAACTAATACATTAGATCATATCTCAAAGTTTTGAAGGGTTTTCGAAGCCAAAAAATTCTGTTATTTTTTTAGGCCAATTCAAACACGATGACATGAACTTCAATCCGGTAAATAAACAAGCATAACAGAAAATAAACTAGCAAAAGCTTTTTACCAAGTTAAAAATGGCCTAAAAGGAGTTGTTAATCAGAAGTCAATAACTAAATCCAGCTAGAAATACCAGATCGCATCAGCGGCTGAAGAATAAGGATTACATCGAATTAATATGAGCAATCTCTGTCTCACTTCTCGAGCTCTATTGTCGGGAAGTCGGACGATCGCAGACGTCGATTACTTTATAATTAATGTCAAAGTGATTCCGACCAAGGGTAAAAGGTTTTTTTTTGTAAAAAGAAAAACCCATAAATTCAAGAATAATGTATAAATTAATGACTGGATATTTGAAAACCACAAATAGCCGAGAGTATTGGAAAGTTCGGGCAAAGTTTAAACTCATTTTGAAACAAAAAACTCGCAAGACATCAGCTTTAAAACTGGTTCCGACGGGACGGCGCAGCGCAACCTGTCATTTGTGATAATCGTGCAGACCGGCCAGCGCTCTCCAGAAACATGGCAGCTTGTAGCTATTCGACACTCGTTGGTGGTGATTGTGGTTCGAGTACTTTTAATCCTGGCAATGCAGAATGTTTGATAGTAAGCCAATGTAATAGAGACATCAGGAACCATCTGAAGTTGTTTGCCGTGTCAGATTCGGCTTTAGACACTGAATCAAAACTTCTATTAGCTCGAGCAGGTAAGAACTCAAAACATCGAGCGCTTGCATGAGAAGCGATTTCTCATAAATATTTCCTACTAGAATTAATGTTTCGTGCATTTGATTTCGATCTCAAGGTGTTTTTGACAAAACGGAAGAACTCTCTATTGGATACAATGTATGTCCCAGGCATCGTGACCAATTTGGTGTAAGATGGCGCTGTAACAAGAAAAGTTGCGCATGTCCCATTGACTGGTCGGGTCATGGAACTCAACCCCCAAAAGGTGATCGAGGCATTACCGTGGAACAATCCAAACGCCTTTTCAAGTTTACAAAAATACTGATACCAGTTGGCTCACGTAAGTCTTTATTTATTACACATTTTTGGTGGGTCTACAAACGTGGAGTAAACAATCTCCCACCCCCCCTCCCCCCCCCCACCCACCCAATCTGAGTTGTGGACGTACATGATGACGAGGATAAACCAAGAAATAGTACACAGTTTTTGATGCTACTCCCCCCCCCCCCCCCTCCCCCCACACACTCACACACAGAAACAAAAAAACACAAAAACAAAAAAACACAAATCTAATTATTTTCTTGCACACTGTTCTTAGCATATTGCCGAAGATGTAGAGAAAGATTGCGTAAGGTTGAGGATATGAGGTTGTCGTACCAATGCAAGAAACTGGAAGAACAATCTGAGCGTCAAGAACAAGACACTGCCTTTCAGGAGGAAGAATCTCAAAGTGATCAAATATCAGAAATGGAAAACACGGAGGTACAGACTTCGTTGATTCACTGGTCGATAGATTAAAACCTCCGGTCCCCGGACAGGGCGGGGGATTAACCCGGCGTTACCAGGGCCTTGACTCGCATTTAACAACGTGAATGCACGGAGACAAGGGACACTAAAAGCGTACTGCAACAGTTTTGCCACTTTAACAGCATCAACTTTAAAAATGTCAAACAAAATTCTTTTCCCGCTTGTATCTGGGATAGGGCTGGAAATTTAAACTAGCTGAATGTTGAATTCCTCACATGTCAGGAATGGGGGTTTCAACTGAATAGTGCAATAATTATAACCTGCATTTCCAATAAGATTTGTCTTACATTGTAGATGACGTCATTTTTTCTTTTTAACTAGGAAAATGATTTTAAAGAATTATGCGCAGTCTTCAAGAACATGTCATTGGCGAATTTGTTGGACGAACCTACATCAAGCCCTTCCTCTAGTGTTGCTGGTAGCAGTCATGAATCGCTAGCGTCTAGTACATCAAGTGATGCTTGTTTGAACACAGCATCCCTTGCTGTCCGAAGAAGGAAACTAAATGAATTCCTGTCTTCTTGCGATCTACCATCAGTTGGGCCTTCTAAAAATAATTTTGGTAATATCACTTCAAGAGCCAAACAAGATCGCATCATCAAGACAAAAGATGCAGTTGTGGCTGTCCTCAATGTCATTGCTCCTGGAGAACCTGGTTTGCTGTGGGACGCACTCAAAGCGTCTCGAGCTGTTGAACAACTTCTCAACATAGAGAGTGATGACAACAAATACCTAGACGCCCTTGCTGAAACATACAGAAACGCCTCCACATGTGATACAAGGAGACAAATCTTGTCAATCATGGCGGATTTAACGACCCTAGAAGGACTTCGACAGTACATACCAGGACTCACTGAGTACAGGTTCAAAATAGCAAGAATGCATAGACTAAAATATGGACGGGGCGTTCCCTTACCTTTAGACAAAAGTCCAAGAATGCGTGTCAACATGGATCAACTCGATCATTTTCTATCCTTTATTACCAGCTCACACGTAATTCAAGACCTTCCATTTGGACAGAGATACTTACACCTTTCGTCCGGAGAGATCCTCGAGACTCCAAATGTCATTCGTACAATCATCCCTCAAAGAATCGTACAACAATATCAACAGTATTGTCAGGAGTCGAATTTCAAACCGTTTGGATCATCTACCATGCTACGCATATTGTCATGCTGCAGTGCAACAGTCCGGAGGTCATTGCAAGGTCTTGATTATTTTTCAGCTGAAGGGGCTAAAGCCTTTGATGATCTCTATGGCTTGCTTGACAGAGTAGAGGCGAAGAGTGGTGTTGATAGGAAAAAACTGATGTTGTTAAAGAAGGATCTGAAAGAAGGTAAACAGTACCTGAAGACGGACTATAAGGTAATCCTTTAATAAAACAAAATTGTAAATAAACCCGTTCTGGGATACCTTCTGATTCCGTCTTGTGTAAATGTTGCGCTTTAAACCAATGACAGCACGCGAAAAATGCATCCTGTCGTTTGGTTATAAACCATATACAATATATAATATCTAATGAGATGCAAACAGTTTGCATTTGCAGTGGCGGATCCAGGGGAAGGGTGCAGGGGGTGCGCACCCCTCCCTGGTTCGACTTTGTGCCCCTATACTTCGAAGATAACCAATACAAAATAATGTTTGTTCCCTTTGATTTTAAGGGGTGCACCACTCCCTGGGTTAACTTTGTGCGCAGCACCCCTCCCTGAACAAATTCCTGGATCCGCCCCTGATTTGTATGATATCAATGATGTGACTAGTCCTTTTTATGTTCTTGATTGTAAAAATGATGTTTAATGAATTTAATGTCTTCTTTTAGGTTCACATTTCAAAGGACTCCCGAGTCGCCGATCACTGCATGGTATACGCCCTAGGTGACAGTAAGAATAACAATTTAGAGTCGACTTGCTCACATGTCCATGATGAATTCTGTCAGCAGTGCAAAGCAATACAAAGTGCCCTAGAAGAAACAAAGAAAGTCTTGAAGGAAATTGAGTTGTCAAATGATGAGCGTGATGATTTGATGTATCTGTATGGTCAAGCTACGCAAGCCATCCAGGCCTGGAAATGCCATCAGCTCAGAAGTATCAGGCAAGATATGAGTCGTACTTTTATCCTAGACACGAGCCTTGATGAAAACTCTATCTTTTTAACTCAAGACTGGGCGATGCAATTTCTTCCTCAACGATACAGGGAAACCCAGGCCGATTGGTATGGAAAACGAGGAATCTCGTGGCATATTAGCGTAGTTGTCACCAAAGTAGGAGGGATTATAAAACAACAAGCATTCATCCACATCGCCAAAAGCTGCTCCCAAGACAGTGTTTCTGTTGTGCGCATGCTTGATCCTACTCTAAGAACATTGAAAACTGAGCATCCTGAATTATCCAAAGTCTTTTTGCGCCAAGACAATGGTGCATGTTACCACAGCTCCCTCATGCTGTCCAGCTGCCAACAAATGAAAGCTCATACAGGAATAGGTGTTGCAAGAGTTGATTTTAGTGACCCGCAAGGCGGTAAAGGAGCGTGTGATAGGAAGGCGGCAATAATTAAAGCACACGTTCGAAGATACATTAATGAGGGCTGGGTCATGATGTTAACACGCCAGAAGAGTTCCGAGAGGCCATCCTTTCTAATGGCGGCATACGTGGTGTCAGGGTAGCGGTTATCGACGCGAAAGTTCCACCGGATATTGACGGTGTTGGCCCCAAATGGGATGGAGTGAGTTTCTTGAACAATTTCGAATATACAAAGAAGGGTATAACGGCATGGAGAGCATACGATATCGGAATAGGGAAGCAGATTTCAAGTAAAAAGTTTTGTGAAGGTAATGTAATAACCGTGATATCTATGATTGATCAAAGTAGTAAGTTGTTGCTGCAATATTACGATCAGTCGAATTCTGATGATGCATGGCCATAGCTTGATGGCCGAAATGTCAAAACCATAAACAATGAAATATCTTCTCATATATTCGTTCATCATTACAATTAAACATATTTGCTTTGTTTTAGCCTTGAAGCTAAATGATTGCCAGTTTACCGAGAAGTTTTCACCAGGAGATTTTGTTGATATTAGTACAAAGAAAAAAGCAGAAAAGCCTTCCCAGACTGTGAACTCCCAAGATTCTGAGCCTGAAGATCAAGGAAATAATCTCTTCACATGTCCCAACGCAGGCTGTACCAGCGAATATCAGCGCTATTTTGGTCTTGAAAAACATATGAGCTATGGAAAATGCCATCTAGCTCCTGAAAGGGAAACACTGATGGACAAGGCTAAAGTCCTGTATACGTCAAAACTTATCGAAGGCACCAGTGCAAACCTCAATATCAACCCCACAGTATTGCAAAAAGAAAGCGAGGGTGGAGCTGTGCTAGCACTTGGTTGGGCCCTGAAGACCTCAAAAAAGGCCAACCGTTTCAATGAAAAACAAACATGTTATTTAGATGACAAGTTTAAAATCGGCGAGGAAACAGGAAACAAGGCCGATCCTGCAGCAGTAGCAAAAGATATGCGCTTTACTCGGGATTCCGAAGGCAAGCGCCTTTTCAACATTGATGAGTTCCTAACTGCTCAGCAGATTAAATCATATTTTTCAAGAATGTCGAAAAAAGCGCGCCAAGGCGGAATGGATACACCAGATCAAGCTGATGACGATGATGATGAGTTAGCAGCAGAAGATGAAGACAGTTATCACAAAACACGTGAACATATCCTGCAAGAAGTCCAGCTAAACCACCCGATCGTCTACGACACCTTGAATATTTGCTCTTTATATTCAACGAAAAAGCTTACACACCTAGGTGTCTCAGTGTTGCGTTCTGTCTGTGGGCATTTTGATCTTGAGGTCGACCATATCCAAGTTCGTCGTAAAGCGCCTTATATCAATCTGATCAAGGAACTGGTAGAGTCTTGTGCATGCCAGGGACGGATCTAGAGGTGCCGAGTCTACCGAGATGCAACGGCCCCTAAATGAGAAAAATGCGATGGTCTCTCTTGATGGTCAAAATTGTTCTTCCAGTCAGTTCTTGCATTCAGCACATTCCTTTCGGCACTTGAACGACGTACTATCTCCCTTATACAATTTTTATCTGAGCATCTTCGGAAAATAAGTAAGGACAGAAGACAAGAACAAAATGGGAATTGCGTGTGTGGAGTGGGGGTGGGGGTTGCGCAGCCCCCAAAGTTCAATAAAACAACCAAATGCAATGAACCCTCATTGGAGAACTTTTGTGGTTATGAATGACAGGCGGTTGCGTTGTGCCGCCCCGTCCGAACCAGTTAAGCTGATGTCTTGCGAGTTTTTTGTTTCAAAATGAGTTTAAACTTTGCCCGAACTTTCCAATACTCTCGGCTATTTGTAGTTTTCAAATATCCAGTCATTAATTTATACATTATTCTTGAACTTATTGGTTTTTCTTTTTACAAAAAAAACCTTTTACCCTTGGTCGGAATCACTTTGACATTAATTATAAAGTAATCGACGTCTGCGATCGTCCGACTTCCCGACAATAGAGCTCGAGAAGTGAGACAGAGATTGCTCATATTAATTCGATGTAATCCTTATTCTTCAGCCGCTGATGCGATCTGGTATTTCTAGCTGGATTTAGTTATTGACTTCTGATTAACAACTCCTTTTAGGCCATTTTTAACTTGGTAAAAAGCTTTTGCTAGTTTATTTTCTGTTATGCTTGTTTATTTACCGGATTGAAGTTCATGTCATCGTGTTTGAATTGGCCTAAAAAAATAACAGAATTTTTTGGCTTCGAAAACCCTTCAAAACTTTGAGATATGATCTAATGTATTAGTTTTTTATTACAAGCAATAAATTGTTCGGTAAATTTTTAAGTTCGCAATTTTTGAAAGACAAGTTGTTGACTTCGTGTTGTTAATGTATAAGGTTAAAGGGTCACGATATTTACGAAAGTAGGGTAAACGTTCGACGCTCTTAAAAATTCCAATTTCAAGTGCCCAAGAATTTTATTTCACAAATTTGTAGCCGAAATATCAGTCTATCTGTCGAGTATAAAACCAACCGGCTAGTCCATGTACCAATTGGGTTTTTTGGGGTTTGAATTATGTGAATTTTTGACTACGGCAAAGTTGGTCGAAAGAGGGGTAAGTAAAAAAAACCCGAAAAAATTCCAGTTTTCGAAATACTTGATAAAGCGACTGGAATACTTCGAAGACATAATTCTTTATTGAGAAAACAAGCATTGACTAAGTTTCGTATTTGTTTAGTTGTCGTATAGAGCTGTTTAAAATCGGCCTTCTCGAGCCGTTAAAATCGGTCGATGAACGTCAAATCATAAAATGCTCGATAACTCGCCAAAAAAAGATCGGATGAAACTAAAAGTTATATTTTTGTGATAAGGGCTTTGAGGGTATTCTTCGAATGAGTTTTGAAAATTTTCGATTTTTCTATCCTTCATGGCCCAGCCGACGCTTACAGACAATTGCTCTTAAGGCTCCGGTAGCGTTTCAAATTAGAAAGTCGCATTTCATAATGTTAGTTTCGAAATCTTTAGCATTTGACCTTTAAAACAATATATAGTTTATAGGGTTTTGTTGAAGGTCTGAAGGTAAACAGTAACCTTAAGCTTGACAGGTACAGCTGGAAGGGGTCTCTTTTGATTACCCGAAGCTAAGGAAGCCTGCGCGCAACTTTTCCGCCATTTGTAGCGGGGTAATCAGAAAAAAAGTAGTAAGAACGATGGTAATTTAAGACTGGTCTACCATAGGTAAAAGGAATATCCAGTAAAAGGAATCAATCTAGTTTAAGAGGCTACATACTATCCAGCTTACATACTAATGATTACACCAAACATATTTAAATAACTTCTTAAGCTACAGCTGGAATTCGGTCACATTATTCTTTTAACCGTCTTCACCACCACCACCACCATCATTACTATCATGAACAAGAGTTTGAGCAAGTGGCACACTGCTGAAGTATATTTATTATGAGAAGCAGAGTAGCTTACATTATAACTTTAACAGAAATAATCGATCTACTCAAATTAAAACAAATATATATATTTATTTACCTTTGTACAGCAAATGAATATTCCATACACCTTTCATGTTTTCCGATGCACTCTATTCTATGATCTATTAAGGAAATAATAATTTTAACTTAGTATAATGTTACACAGATTTCGTTATAGTTTAATTAACAGCCACTGGCCAGAAAAGGGAATTGAATCTTAACTGTCTTTTCACTACCCAGGAGCTTTCTTTTGAGTGAGGGGAGGGATGAGGGCATGTAGTAAGGGAGGGAAAACTTAAGAAGAGTCCTTCAATTTTTCCTCCACCCCCTCCAGTCACCCTCGGCCAACCACACAGAGGTCCGCAGCAAAGGCTTGGATGCTATATATGCTGTACTTAATCCTGGAAAATAGCATGCTGTATGTTTTTATCTTTCCGAGTCAATAACATAGAGGTCATTAGAAAAAAATGTATGATCACCTGTTTGTTGCTCTTGATTGTAGGGATGTAAACAGAGCTTACCACACAAGTCACATTCAAGACCGTGAACATATGGACATCTAGAGAAAAAGCGAAAGGAAAACCACTAAGGAACGTGTCACAGATCCGGCTCTGATATTTGTCATAAACTGTCATTCAGCGCATCTAATACTACTATTTTTTTTTGTCAGAGCATCATACAAGACAATACCATACAATAAAAACTGGTGTCTAAAAAAAATCTTATTTTTCTGCTATATAATTCACATAGACATGTTGCTGACTCATCCAATTAGCAGTATTACATTTATTACGGCAATTAAAACTGAGCGAGGATTCTTTTGAAAGATTTTGTTCATATCGGACGGATGCACTCGTAACCCGATGACATAATGGCTACGTCTATTCGAGGCAGTAGCCCAAAAAAGCATCATTATTGTACTCATGGTTTACATAGAAATTATTTTAAAGATGTTTTCTCAATGGCCAGCATTTAGTATTATTAGTACTATTACCAGAAAATACAGAAGCTTTGGGATGAACAAGACGAATAATGAACGTAAACTGGGTTGCCTGGAAGAAACCGTGTTGCGTAAGGCATTGCGTAATTCATGTCAGACCAATCGACAAGACGAAATTGACCAGACATTACGCCGAAGCCGAGGAGTCAACAACGCAGTGTGAACACGAGTGAGTGTATTTCACTCAGAAATTTTTTTTATTTACTCGCCAAAATAAGACCAGCTTTTTCTACAAATTCCTTTGTTATATTATTCAGAGTGTCTTTAATTCGGGTCAACAAAGCTTTGAGTTTTTGACCGAGTTTGATATCGATCAAAGCCGTGGAATAAAGTTCACTCTGTAACGCTTGATTTTTATTGTATTGCAGGCCGATCTAAAAGGATTCATTTAAAGTGCTAGTCTTACGAAAATGACACCATCCCTGGAAATTGTACCATATAAAACTAAATTCTTTTTCGATACGAGACTGGGAAGATGTTGCATTTAGCCGGTAAAGTTTGGCCAACTGAGTCCGCCATTAAGCGATCGCGTTCCTGGCAACTTTTAGTAATTCGAAGGAAGTGACGTCATACGCGCCACCCTTCAAAATTCGCGGCTTTTTACAATGTGTAATTGCAACTAAATTTCGACTATTTTTGATTTAAAAACAAGCCTTAAACCAAGTCATGCCCTCTTACAGAGAATGTTGTAGAGTCAGTGTGGATAAAAAGGATGCCAGTTGCGCATATGACGTCACAGATAAATAAAAGTGCAACGACGAAATCGCTGCTCATAGAAATGGCTGAGGAGCTTTTACCAATTTTCGGAAGTAGAATTCAGACGGGAAAAGATTCTTTTTCGAACCAATTATTGTTTATTGGTGAACATTATAACCTATTTGAGCATATACAAAATCGGGGATTTTTTTGCGTCATTAATATTTTCGTAAGACTAGCACTTTAAACAGTAAAATGATAAGGCCTATCCCTCCTCGGCGATCGTACTCGGCGAACTCTATTGTTTCACTGGCCATATTCTTCGACCAAAATCCTTTATAACAACTTCAAGACTCGCCCTATTTAGTTTTGTTTACGAAACGACTATAAAGCTAGAACTTCTTCAGAAACAATCACTTCTAATATACGGTGAGGCAGGCCTATCTATTTCCTATCTTGGACCAGAAAGGTTTTTCCTTTTGTTCACTCGCAAAACTATTTGTTTGTTTGCATGAGAGCCCACATGAAGTTATTGACATGTCATCAAATCCATATATGAGTAGTATTGCGCAATTTTTCCATTTTGTCGAGGAGGAATAAGGGAAAAGACTGATTTGCCACAGGCAAACCAGCAATTACCACCGCCTACCCACCTGGTAATTGAAGGTTCCAATTCCAGCACCATTGTATTACAATGTATTTTGGTGAAGATGGAATGAATTATTCAATAGGCTTGAGGATTCTGAAAGGCAGATTTGCTGATGCTGGCAAGATTGTGACAGCAGTTATATCTCAACTAAAGAAAGCACCTTCACTTCGTATCAATGACCATCAAGGGATCGTGAAGCACACTTCACTCTTACTACAAGCGCCAACCAAGACCCCGAGTCAAGTAATAATGGTAAGGGAACAAGATCTTGCCCATGCTGCCGAAGATCACATTCTGTATATCAATGTGATGACTTCATCAAGTGGTCTGTCTATGCACGTCAAGAAATCGTAAACAAAGGAGCATTGTGCTCTAACTGCTTAAAGGCCGGCCACAGAGCTAAAGATTGTAGTTCAAAGAATCGTCGCAAAGTTGAAAATTTCAACAGAATTCATCATAGCTTGCTACACGCAACCAAGGACATAAAACCAAGAGAACCAAGCGTCACTGTAACTCAAGACTCAGTCAACCAACCGAGCGCACGAAGAGCCCCGAGAGCAACAAATGCACCAAGTGTTTCGGCGAACGCCAAAGGTCACGTAAATGCGGCCAGCACGAGTATCGAATCATCACTATCATCCAAGGAAACAGTCTATTTCCAGATCGTCCCCGTAATGATAGGTGTTAGCGGGGCGGGACCATTTGACACATACGCAATTCTAGATACTGGAAGTTCAGACACCTTGTTTTGTGAAGATATCGCTGACAACCTCAGATGGAGTAGATGGCACCGAACATCGTCTTATGCTCGGAAATGTAGAAAATGATGGAGTTCAGAGGATTTCACGATTAGTAAACATTCAAGTGACGCCAACAGGGAAAAGGTGCAGTAGACAAGACAGTTAACATCGAGCGCATGGACAGTTCCAAGGCTGAACATTCTACCAAGACAAATCAGAAAGGAAAAGGACAAATCAGAAAGGAAAAGGACAAACAACGTCGGACACACCTCAACGACCTTGAAATCCCAGCGGTATCAACGAATTAAGTGGACCTTTTGGTTGGAGTGTCCAGGAGGCGATGTTGCAGCACGAGTACAGAAAAGGACCAAAGGGACACCCATACGCAGTTCGCACAGACTTTGGATGGACCGTAGCTGGAGCTAAGCGAGGAACACATGACACGCTAACGTTACCATCGACGAGCAGCTAAATAACCAACTGGAGCGGTGGTGGAAGACGGGGTCATTTGGTACCAAATAAGCTATACATGAACAACGATCCGTAGAAGATGAAAGAGCGATGCAACACCTTCACACGAAGTACAGGGAAGACTTAGGCCATTATGAAACGTGCTTATTATGGAAAGCCGAATTCACAACGCTACAGAACAATCTAGAAGTGGCTAAAGGAAGACTTGCTTAACACCCTGAGACTGAGACTGACAGCGACAGATAGAATCAAGAGTTACGACCTATCGACACTGTACACTATACTATATTAGATGACGTCTTAAAGTCCGTCGAGACAGAAACGGAATCAATTCGAATGTCACAGCAACTTATAGACCTTCTAAGCAAGCGTGGATTCAGACTTACAAAATTCCTTAGCAACGGTCGGAAGGTTCTAGAGAGTCGTGGAGTGGGAGTCGTGGAGTGAATAACTAAAGAAGCTTGCAGACTTCACGCTCCCAAGATGCTACATAGATGTCACGAAGGAGGTCGCTGATGTTCAACTACACGTATTTGCTGACGCATCCGAAGACGCGTTCGTCGCGGTAGCCTACAAACCACACGAGTATACTGATGGCACATTTAGCTGCTCCTTTGTGTTCAGTAAAGCCAGGCTGGCACCAGTAAAGCCACTCACAACGAATTCCAAGGCTTGATTGCAAGCTGGCGTCCTAGCCGGCAGGGTAGTTGTCTAAAGAACTCAGTATACAAAAGGATCAGATAATATGCTAGACCAACTCGATGACGGTGCTGCAGTACCTAAACAAGACAAGAGCAAGGTTTCACAGAGTCGCTGAGATTAGAAAATCATCGAGTCTACGCAATTGGAGACATGTTCCTGGTAAGCTGAATGCGGCTGACGATTTTTTACGAGGATTAGCTCCCGCACGCCAAAAGCAGATGGATCTACGGACCAAGTTTCCTGAAACAAGACTTACTGGCCGGAGCAGAAAGCAGTCTTAGCCTCACAAGAGAGTTGCGCGGAAGTAACAGACATATGGTGTGCCTTCACCTTCAGTCAAGATGAACATTTCATTAATCCAGAGAACTTAATCCTCTTGCCTCCTCTGTTGAGAGTTGCCGCATTGATACAAAGATATGTAAACAATTGCCAACGGCACTAAAGCAGCACGCAGTGATCTCAGGACCGCTGACTGTAGAAGAGATCGAGAATCTGGGTCAGGACAGCGCATACCTCATTAAGCTTACTCAGATGAGATGACAAAGCTCAAAACAGGTCGAGAGATATTGTCACCGTAGTTCTCTCAAATCTTTAAATCCAGTTCTAGACAAGGAAGAAGTCCTACGTGTAGCTGGTAGAATCAAACACGCTCCTATACCGTACAAAGTGAAGCACCCAATAATATTGCCAAGAAATCACGGCATAGTAAACTTATCGTTTCAAGCCTGCATAAGAGCTTAAACCATGCAGCAGTTCATTGGACATGTGATATCAGTGCTAAGACAGAAATACAGGATCCCACAAGTAAGAGCGATCGTGAAGAAGAAATCCTTTCAAGTCTGCAGGAAAGAATCCAGTAGCATTTTAGCCCTCCATCATCGCCATACTTCAAAGGCGTGTGTAAGAGACTCGTTAAGTCTGAAAAGAAAGCTCTGAACGTCACACTGAATGGAAAACTAGTTAACGATGAAGTTCTCCACACCTTTATGGTCGAGGTAGAAAGTCTACTCAACGGCCGTCCGATTACCCCCTCAAGACCCAGGGCCAATCACTCCCAACCATTTTCTCATTGGTAGAAGTAGTCAAAACATTGCTCCCGGAACGTTCGACGACCAAGACCAAGACAAATTCGTACTTTGATCAACAGAAAAATCTTAAACAATGTATTCAGTTCACATTAGTATGCATGTACCGTTAGTAGGGACCGTTGGTCTGATCCACAAAAAGCAAAAATTGAAATGAGTACGTCCGCTTTCCAATTTCCAGATCAACCAGTTACTCTTTTTTTTTCGTGTTACTCAGTTATTACTTGAATAGAGCAAGGGCAGAGGACGAAAAGAGCATCGCACGGTCGCCTTGTTGTTGTTGATACGCACAGACTCCAAGTACGCAACGGCCTTTACTAACTGGCATATTTAAGTTTATAACATTTGACCTTTGGAGTTAAACAACTTTTCAGTAAAGGAACCAAAAGATAGTCAAGACAAGATAAGTAAACACATGTATAACGATCTTTTGATTCAATCATTCGGGGGAAAACATACAAAAATCCAAGCACTTTAGGTGTGCTAGTGCCCTCGAATAAAGACTGCAATTATTACTTGAATGAAGTCTCCTACATATTTTTTTAAAATAAACAATAATAACTTACACTTCAAATGTACATTTTCCCATTGCAGCAAAAGGACACAACTAAATGATAATAAAAATGTTGCACATGTAAGAACATTCCTAACAAATCAAACTCAAATTATGAAAATACTTTAAATCCCGGTTATAAGCCCACCTCTGGAATGTTGTGTTTATTTCGGTGTAGTGAAGCATAAAAGTTAAAAAGACTGACTGGAAACATAAGAGAACGAAATAACTGTTGCCACTTTATTCCAAACGCTTTTTCCTGCCGACACCCCCGCCGTCTCCTGAGTAAGTCCTCTCCAAAGTAAAAACCTTACGAATAGGTGAGTATATTGTACGTAGTGAGTGTAAGTCCAGGGCTCATAACAGGGATTTTACGGTATATTCCAATGTCAATCCAATCGGCCCTCTCCCAAACGTATCTGTTTCTTACCATATAGGATGCTTCTTCATCATTTAACTCATCCAGTACTTCAGTTCCGACAAGTACAGCTTCAGAATAGCTCATAAGCGAACTTACAGCTTTCCCTTTACAGATCTAGAGATTAAGAATAACCTAACGATTCAGTAACTGATAGGACATGCGAAAGCATCAATGTAAGTGACCCGCCATAATTTGTATTAATAAATGTCACATCCGGACAAATACCCCGGTAAAAGGTTCGGAGTAAACTGATCGGGGTTTTTGTCCAGCTGCTAATGTTGCAAACTACTAAAATAAATGACTAATTCAAAATTATTCGGGAAATTTTGAATGTAACAGAATGCAGTCTTTAAATAGATCATACAGCATACACAATAAATTAGGAAAAGTTCATTTAATAGGCCGAGGGGGAGAGGGAGGAAGATGAAGATATGTGGGGGGTACCAAACGTTTTTGAGGCATGACAGGGGGTCTCTAAAAATCCGTCATGCATACAAGGGTGGCTCTCAATTTCAAAATCAAAAAATGGGTTGTTTGGAGAGCTTCGAGAATTAAGTTAAGTCCAAAAGGGGGCCTGTAAAAAAATAAGGTTTTTGAGGTTAAATCTTCATGGATATGGATATAGATATGGATATAGATTGTGTGGTTATAAAGCACGCAGGTGTTGGCAGAACACGAGAGGTGTTAGGAGAGCGTAGCGGAGTGCTCCTCGACACTTCTCAAGTATTCGGTCAATCTTCAAGTGCTTTATGACTCCACAAGGCACAGCAAAAGAATTTTGTATTTCTTTTATAAAATACAAATTACAAAAACCGTTATTTTGGATAGGAATGACGCAACTGAAAGTGCGCGAGCGTACTGTGTGCTCTCATAAAGCACGCGCTCTCAAACAGAAGGCGAAATTAATAACAGTTATTTTATAAAGATATATATATATATAGGTTGTAGTATACATATATTAAAAATCTCATAAGCAAGATATCAAAAACCTCAAAAGTAGCTTATTTATCTATATATCTTATTTATCTACATATTACCTATGTATCTCAGCGCTCAAAACTTTCTCGCTATGAGCACCTGAAGAAATAGAAAACGCGCGCGCGTGCTGTGTGCTGTCATAAAGCACGCGGGGGCTGGCAGAACACGAGAGAAGTGTTAGCAGAAGCACGACGCGTAGCGGAGTGCTTCTGGACACTTCTCGAGTGTTCTGCCAATCCCCAAGTGCTTTATGACTGCACACAGCACTGCAAGCAAGTTTTTTATTTCTTTTATAAAATACAAATTACAATAATAGGAATGACGCAACGGAAAGTGCGCGCGCTTGCAATGTGCTCTCATAAAGCACGCGCTCCAAACCAATCAGAACACGACATTCATAACAGTTATTTTATAATTATAAATATTCATCATCATCATCATCATTATTATAAAAAATGGATTGGCTTGAATCTTCACTAATTGTTCATGACTTTTATAAGAACAGATACACAATGCACTTACATTTTCAGAAGGAAGATGATTATCTGAAGTTGAATTAGTGAAACCTCTGTAATCCTGTCCCTGAAATTAAACAAAATCCTTTCAGCTGTATAAATCTTAATTTCTAATTATTGTCACTAGGTATAACAACAACTGTCACTACGTATAACAACAACTGTCACTAGGTATAACAACAACTGTCACTAGGTATAACAACAACTGTCACTAGGTATAACAACAACTGTCACTACGTATAACAACAACTGTCACTAGGTATAACAACAACTGTCACTAGGTATAACAACAACTGTCACTACGTATAACAACAACTGTCACTAGGTATAACAACAACTGTCACTAGGTATAACAACAACTGTCACTACGTATAACAACAACTGTCACTAGGTATAACAACAACTGTCACTAGGTATAACAACAACTGTCACTACGTATAACAACAACTGTCACTACGTATAACAACAACTGTCACTACGTATAACAACAACTGTCACTAGGTATAACAACAACTGTCACTACGTATAACAACAACTGTCACTACGTATAACAACAACTGTCACTACGCATATTTTTTTCAATACAGCTCCGGTAGCTCGAAGTCTGCAAAGTCAGCCAATCCAAATGTCTTCATTTATAGTGATTGAGATTTACTTTACAGTAAACAACTTTGTACAATATACATACAGCCAAATTTTGGTTTAGAATAGGCAAAGTACAAATACATGTAATCGCTTTGAATAGAGTTGGTTGCGAACGAACGAATAGACCTCCTCCGCTCTGACGTAATGTTGTACCATTTCAGACCACGTGTCATTCCCAAGAGTATCATTTCTTTGTTTAAGGTTTGCGCTCGATTGCACATGGGACGACACATGAATATGTCATATACTCAAACAAAGAATATTATTCTCAAGGGTCTGAAATGACGTGGTCTGAAATGGGACGACATTACGTCGAGTCGAGAAGGTCTACAGTATGTATTTCATAAAATATTATGTGTTGAATATTTCATATACTTTCGTCTCTTTCTTTTGTAATGTTTTCATGTATATTATCACTAAGTAATCATACGGTTTCTCGTTCAATTTGGGATAATTCGCATTCGTGCATTTTTTCTTTAAAAGAGACTGGGACGAGTTTAAAATATTAATCTTAATAAAAGTCAGGCAAATTTGAACATGATTGGATGAAACGAAGCAGAATTTTTGTTTTTCGAAAGTGTCGAAAATTTAGAAAGAATGTACGGTTACAGGACAAATGTAATTCCGAGGATCAAGGTTGTTTAATAACTAGACACAGGAAGTACAAAAAAAAGGTTTCTTAAGCCCAAAATTGTATTTTGAAGTCCTTACTCATTATTCGTATTTATTACTAGCAAGAAAATCAGAAAATACTTTTCTTCGCTCTTGCAGAGCGAGCTAGCAATGGTTTTCATGCCATGTCAGTTAACTTCCGGTCCATGAAATTATGCAAAATCGCATAAGACTACATAATTTACCTAGAATAACATAATTTACCAAAGAAGAACACCATGTATTCTGTCTCTAAATGGATAAGAGCTCTAAACTAGAGGCTATTTTCGATGGGTTGCTGATGATTTTTTAAAATTATATGTAAATATTTTAAACAACATTTACATAACAATGAGCAATTTCATTGGCTAATGGATGACAATAAAGAGACAGACACAATCCTTTTTATTCTAAAATGTTTAATAATTACGCTTTTTTTTTCAAACTTCGACAAAAGATTTATTTTTTACTTATCGCTTTAGCAAATTCAAAGAAAAATATATTCCCTTGCAAAATTGTAGGGTTTTGCCTTGTTGAAGTTCAAAACGTGTATGGTTCGTAATTAAAATTTTAAACCTTGTTCAACGGTTTTGAGCAGTTTTTGTGCGCGCTACACCGTGAGCTTAAATTGATCGTCCGGCATACACCTTGAATTTTTTTACTGTAAGACTATTGCCGGTTTTCACGTGACGTCATCAAAACATCAAAATCTAAGCTATACTGCGCATAAAAGGCATTTCTAAAATATGTTTCAGAAATCAGTGATATGTGAAATCAGTCACAGATTTCCCTGCTAGCGGAGTATCCCTCATTGACGATTCTTGCTGCTAGCAGGGAAAATGGGGATGTATTAAAAGCAGGAACTGAATACCGAAACGAAACCACCGGAACAAAGCGGACATTTTCATCTGTCTGTGAACTCGAATACATGTTCTGCGTGAACCAGATATCTGGGTACGAATCGCTGTCTTCATTGATTTTAACGAACACATAACTGTGCAAACTTTAATATTTATATTCATACTAGCTTGTTTTCTTTTGTTTAATGTTTCAACGGGTAAATGTTTTCAGCGTCTTTGTTTTTCAAACAAGTAAATTGTTTACATCTTAAGAATTGACGACTCTTTTAAAAAAACTCCTTATCATGCGGGCTTAGCCTCACTTTTGAGATCTGAAAAAAAAGCAGAAACTAGAATATCAAAACAAGCAACTCCTGGATTCGAGGCTAAGCCCGCATAGACGTCCGCATACACTGGAGTTTCAAGAGCCGTCATTTTGAAAACTTTTTTGTTGTTGGCCTTTCACTCAGATGGATATGCGGTTTAGTTCCGCACGAGCACTTTTACCCGCGGGGACTAAACCAAATGTCCCCTCGTTTCAGGCCAATAACCCTCACATAACTTTGTAACAAACCATTATTAAAATTATATTTCAATACTTACAGGTACGAACTCTGGTGCCTCGACCCAATTATTTGGTGGTATTGAACTAGCCTTTAAATTTTTTTTGGTTAAACGTACCATCTATTAAGAAACATAAAATAGTTTATCATCAAGAAATAAAAAATATTATACAACAATAAATAAATGTTGAAGCAGGATCAAACTACAATAATCTTCCAGAAAAAAAGTGAAAGTCCTTGTCATGTGGAAAAATATTCACTCTTTAGACTTAGAAGAGTGGTGATTTATGATTCAATTCCTACATATTATTTTAGCAATTAGATTGATGTATCTTATAAAATTGTATGCCTGATTCATGATTCTGTTTTATCAAAACAAATCAATGAGTCTCGATAAAAGTCTCTCCATCAACAGCCATGAGCAAATACGAAAATCTCTATAAAGCTGAAAACATTGTTTTCGATTGGCAACAACTATTTCTTATTCAATGGAAACTACTCTCGACACAAAAGTTTGTCAATTTCAAAATAAAATTCTTAATCGGGATTTTGTATACCAACGATATTTTGTTTAAAATAGGCTCTTATTAGTGTTCTTATTGAACGTTTTGTTGTCCGGACATTGCCCTGGCTGGAATGAGGTGAAGTGTATAGATCGTGACCCTCATTATAGACATGCAAAGCCAAAGAAGCCATTCAGATCCGACTCCATCCGACTTCACATACAGAGAAAGGTCATTAATAAAGGCCAAAAATAAGGTAGGACCGAGTACAGAGCCCTGTGGGAATCCCGACACCACTGCAATTTGAGGTAACATCGTGACTCCTTCTCCGAATGATGTATTCCTATCACGTCGATAGATGATATAATTGGATGAAAAATTTCGGTGTCCTTAATGTCTGGTCGTAACCAAGATTCGGTTCCAACTACAATATCTGGTTTGATATTGTCAAGCATAACATGGAGTTGTTCCTTCTTATTTACAACAAATAGCAGATTGGCAATTAATGTTTAATAAGTGCAGATTCTTTTTAACTGGTTTCCAGGTTAATTTAGCACATATTTTCGGTTTACTTGGCTTTGGCTGTCTGCAATGAATTTGAGTTGAAGTACTTTGTGGTCGTTGGAATATAGTATCTGTTATAGTTGGTGAGACCGATGACAATCGATCGTACAAATTACTAACTGACACTCCAAAAGAGCTCAGGAACGAACCAGAAAAATTTGGTACTTACACTGGCTTCCTGTATCTAAGCGCATTAAATTCAAGATTCTTCTCCCTACATTCAAAGCAATACACCATTTGGCTACATCCTACATTTTAGACATCATTCCACTTTATAAACCACCAAGATTACTTCGATCTTGTTCTGGCGTCTTATTAAAACAGAATAACTACAATCTGAAAACATATGGTCATCGTTCTTTCTCTATCAGTGCTCCTGAACTATGCAACTCTCTTCCGTCTTCGTTGAGAAACACTTCAGATCTCACCTCTTTTAAATCATATTTAAAAACATTTCTTTTCAAGCAAGCTTTCGATTTGTAAATAATTCTTTTAGACATACTTTTCTACAGTTCTTTTTCCGGCCCTAACGAAGGCAATTTTTCGCAATGTTCTTTTTCTCATGACGGCGTTTCCAAGCAGTTTTGTTGAAGGCTGTACCAAGATTTCGTAAGTGTTTGAAAGGTTTTTGAGTTATTAATGTAGAATGACCCTTGGATTTGAGATACGGGTATTTTGGAAAAAGTGCTCTTGGAGGCATAAAATGGCCTGATTTTTTTGTTGTCCACAAACTGCACTTCCGATCAAAATGCGCATGCTCATTTTTTCTTTGCTCCACAAACTGCACTTCCGGTCAAAATGCGCATGCTCATAACTTTGGCTTTCGACTCGATAATCCCAAATGGCTCAAAGAACGTGTCGACAAATTAAGACATTTGTCTTATGCTGTCTTCGCGTTTGACAACTCTCTTAGGAGTGCCATCGAAAACATGAATAGACCAGCTTCGAATTCCAAATTACCGCTGTGTTCCTGTGTTCCTCGCTAGCCTGAGATATTAGCATGCGATTCCTAATTGGTCGGATTGTAGTGACGTCATGGGTACACAAGAGATTGGCAGTGTCAAGCAAGCTTCATGCAGTTGACAAACCAAACTTTATTCAATTTTAAGAGAAATTGTGCTAGAGGAATTCCTTGTGAAATTCTGAAAGGTTTTTGAAGGAATCCATAAACAGCACATGTAAAAAATACTTAGCTGAGACAACATCATTTAAGCTTGTTTTTAAATCAAAACAATGATCACTCGATTGAGACTCATTTTTTGGAGTTGGTTGCAGATGACACTGTAAGTTGTCCAAAATTCTCCGCCTAAAATAAACTGAAATACAGTAAATACTGCTGTATCCCAAGAACGTGTACTTCTGACCTGAACTTCTATTTTTTCAAAATGAGCCGGATTTTCGATGGACAAACTTGTTGAATTCACTGAGTCAAAAGTTCAAAAACTTTAAGCTTGAGAGAAAATTTAGCATTTACTGTTGGAATCAGTTGTTTACCAGTATATTATAAGAAAAGAAGAAGAGGTTTTAAGATAATTAAACATAAAGGCACAAATACGCCGAACTGAGAGCATCTGGCGGAACAAATTGCAAGTAAAATGCCCTTCAATCAGGTAAAGTAATCTCTTTTTTATTACTTTGAATCCTCAAATGCTAAGTTTGATTCGCTTTTAGTACTTGGCCGATATTGTGATTGCATTTCTATTGTCTGTTGGGGACTTTAGAAGTTGAAAAGTTGTGGGGGAAAAACCTGAACGTCGAGGAAAAATTCAAGGTGCAAAATATGAAAGAAAGTTCTAGTTTTAATAGCCAAACTTTTCAATGAATTCCCCTTTTCTGAATGGAAAATGTCTTTTGCATAAAGTGACATACCGTATTTTGGCAAGCTAAACACATTAAATAATTATAAAAATCATTTCAGTGCCTTTTGTAGTTTTTTCCTTTGTGATAACAGTAATTTATCTTCAGTACATTTCGGTGAAGTTCTGATTCGTGAATGAAACAAAATACTCGTCTTGTTCATCATCTTAATCACTTGAACTTAAACTCTATTTACTATCGAAAACGCTACGATAAATGCTTTTTTTCGCTGACTTCACTGTAGGTTCTTCGCTTTTTTTATCGCTTTTTTTATCGCGGTTTCCTTCCCTGGCGTCTTCGCTGTTTTTAGCTTGTTCGTATACTGAAAACCATCCTGATTTGATCTTTTTCGATGTTCTTTTACATCAATCGTTAAGTTTGATGTTTAATTCGTCTATGAAGAATACATGATAGTTTAATTTCAACTTTTTAGTGATTTTGAAGGCATTTTTCTCGTCGGAAACTACACATTTTTCGCTCACATTGAAGTCACTACAATTCTTACCAATCAGGAATCGCATGCTAAAAATAACTCTGCCTTGCGCGCTATAGAGGTTTAGAGGTTACAGACCCATGTATGGGAGATGTGCTCTCTTACTTAAATATTCTCTTGGGTTTCGTTGCAACAAAAATTTTAGAATTTTAAGGCATCTTAGATTTTATTATTTCATTACAGTTATTTTAATTATTTTTCGTTAAAATCAAACATAAAATGTGATGTTTTTTAACTTTTGATTTCTGTAAAAGTAAAACATAAGGTAAAGCCGGTTTTTTTTGTTTGTTTTTGCTTTTTTTCTTTTGTTGGAGGGTGGGGAGTCGCGGTTTCAGCGTTTCGGCATCGCAAAACAAATATAGGAAAATGGAGGGATCTTTAGTTTGCCTCCCCCCCTCCCCTTCGGAAAGTCCTGGCTACCCTCCTGGAAGCCCAAGCACACGCATGAAATGCACCTACTTTACTTAATGATTGTGGAGTATTATTTTACATTAAGTTGTTATAAAGCATCTAATCAACAATATCATTTACACATGCTCCGAGTGGCCATTAACCGATTTCTTGAAAGTATAATAAATCTGCGTGTCGCTGAATTATACCAACCTTACTTTCCTGTGTGCCTCTGTCGTCAAGATTGGTTACAACTGGCTTTTGAGAAAAAGGAGTTCTGGCAATCAAAAAAAGTATCCATATTAATAAAGTCTCTAAAGTGTGTTTAAGTGACATATTAATACATATAGTCCAAACAGCTACATTGACTTCAGTAGATTCATTTTTATAATCATTTATCTTTTTCTTTTTAAAATATTTTTTTAGTGCGCGCGCTCTGATTGGCAGAAAAGCTACGTTTTTCTAGAGTGTAAAATCATAGATATGACGCCAAATTCTTTTTTCTATACAAATTCATACATAGAAAGGATGTCACAGGAATTCGGTTTTTCCAAATTTGATAATTTTGACACCTCGAATTTTAAATATTTATTTATTATTATTGAACATTACGTCTTCTCATGCGCAACCGTTAAACAAAGAAATGATACTGTAGGGAACACACGTGGACTGAAATGGAAAAACATTACGCCTGAGCGTAAGATGGTCTATAGAGTACCGATGTGATGATGTCAGAAAAAATATTCTTAGAGATATTTAGGATTAGTGTGGAATTTCAGACCATTAGAGCGAAAAACATATGAAATTTCCCAATACATTTTCTCTCATTTGAGGCTGGATCTAATGCGATTGGATCCAGTTCAAAATAAGAGAAATTGTTATATACAGTAGCTACGAAATTTTCCGACTTAACGAACACTCTCATTGGTTGAAAGATGACCACATGACACTAGCTAAATCTAAGTGTATCCCGACCGGGAAATAAGTAACTTATTTCCCGGTTGGGAAATAAGTTGCACGTGACAAGAATTCAAAGTTAACGCCTTTCATCGCTGTTTTCGGAAAGTCGCGCAGAAATAGCACAAAGAACAAAAGTTTTCAAGTAATATAAGCTTAAGGTAACAATCACCTAGACTTGAAAAATAAAAACAAAAGATTTATACATGCAAAAACAAATACATATATATTTATTCATTGGTTTTGCAAATGTCCTTCAATATTTCTTTTAGTTTATCGAGTGTCAAAGGCCCTTTATAAGCTTTCGAATCAATCGGTCTTCCCTCAATAAGACAGTACGAAATCACAGCTGGATAAGCTCGTTTTGTGCAATTATAATAGCAGGTAAAGCTAAATACATGGCGAATATGTATATGTAATAGGACTCCATGCTGTCCAATTAAGAAATAATTGGACGAGGAAAATTCCAAAGACTGACAAAATTGGATGAGGCCGTAGGCCGAGTCCAATTTGGCAGTCAGAGGAATTTTTCGAGTCTAATTATTTCTTGATTGGGGAGCATGAAATCCCATTAACTATTAATTATATAGCTGCCTAGTTAATCCCATATCAACAAGACCTATCCAATTAAGAAAATAATTGGACAGTTACCTATATGGGATTAATGAGAAGTTGTATAATTATTGGTGTAATACGTATGGCATAGTGTCTACTGCTTATTAATATGCAGTAGACACAAAAAGTCAGTAAATGAAAAAAAAAACGTCCGCCCGCCAAACATGTTTAGAAACCCAAACGACAAACATGTTTTTTTTTTTACTTGGCCTAATGAAGAGATTGATAATTTCATAAAGTAACCCCCCCCCCCCCCCCCAAATTGATGGATTTTAACCATTCCCAAGAGAATGAAATACCAAAAGACACGACGGCCATGTTGGAGGATATAACAAAAGAATTCATTGACAATTGTTTTGTTAAGTTCCTCCAACATGGCCGCCGTGAAAACCATTAAAAGCGGTACATAACAAAGATTAGGTGTTAAATAAGCTTCAACATACCTGCACATTGGGCAACCCAGTACACGCTTCGAGAGAGTCTCGTTATTCTAATCATATTTTTATAATTTATTGTATATGTAATTCGTGGTGTTTTCAAGCACTTTTAACATGAGCCTGGGGCTTGGGAGATTGGGCGACCACTCCCTGTGTTATTGACGTTAAATAAATTATCCTATCCTATCCCGCCTATCAAGTGTCCCTGTTCTCTACCTCGACTTGCACACTCACAGCAATAACTATTCATGCATACCTGTTTTGATCACGGTCTGGATTTACATGGTCATATCTACAGGATTTGCCATAAGAACACAAACCTTTAAGATGGTACTTACAAACCTGAAATCATAAACAATAGGAAATGATGTTGATGGAAATAATAATAATGATTTATTATTCATTATTTATATAGCCCTATTTACTATTCCACAATTGTGGTGCCACTGCCTGGAACGATCGCGCGCCCAGGGTGACTAACATCCTTGAGGTTCTAATAAAATACCCGTATTCTTGGATCTAAGGTTTTATGAAGACTTCTACTTAATAACTATCAGATTCTTGATGTATAAAGGCACTAGGCCATATATTCAATACTATTAATTAATATGCGCATATTTAATTGATTCATCAAAACGAGGCTAAGCCCGCAGGGCTTTGAATACAAAATGGCGGCCAAGCAGTTTAAAGCTGGTTTGCCACAGGCAACTCAGTAGACCATTACCAAATCCCAAGAGTGTCATATGGCTCTCAGATCTATACCCTATTTTAACCAATCAAAAACTCTTGAAATACAATAGATTTGACGTTCTTTTGTGTATTAACCAATGGAAGACAAGCTGTGCTTCCTAATATTATGCAACGATCAAGCATGGTTACAACACAAAGTCTTATATGGTTTTTCTTTTCTTATCAGTGGATATTCTTGGGATTTATGGGGTAGTACAGGTAACCAGTCATTTCGCCCACGGACCATTTCGCCCACGCCAATTCGCCCACGCATAAAATCATCGATCATGCGTTTGCCAATTCGCCCACGTGTAGAATCACTTTAAGAAATACGTTACCATGACTAAAAAAAAGTACCTACCAACCCTACTTGACGCTTAAGCTCAAGACTTCAAAACGCGAACTTTTTATACGAATACCGGTCGTTTCGCTACCACGCACTTTCGCTACCGTCGGTTCGCTACCACCCGGAGTCCTTTCGCTACCATTGGAAATTACCAAAACAAAACTTCGATAAGACTTGTTAAAAAGAAACATAGTCCCTTGAAAGACATTTGTAAATGATTTTGAAGCATATTGAAAGTGGAGATCTAAACGCGACCAAGGACAGCGTTCACTTAGCTGCCATATGAGTCCGTTTCTACCAACTTATGACTCGGATGACTTTATTTCCCTATTTCCCTATACTCTAACCTATGAAATGTGTGTTTTGGGTAGCTTTATCATTCTTTATTATTTTTTACTTGCCAAAGTTCGAGAAAAATACAAAATACCTTATGCGCGAAACATCGATCGACAAGCGACGCCATATTGTTTTCGTGTAATCAACAAGCTTTTCCTTAGTCGTTTACTAACAGTTTGTTTTCTTGAAATCCATTAGACTTTATTATTTGCACTAAAAAACTAAGACGAAATGATCTAGCGACTTTATCTGGAATAAATTTGAGGCCATTTAATATCTGATGAAACGCCAAAAAGTTAACGATTGAGTGGAACAATCGAGCTCAGTTTACGGTGTTTCATACGAGTCTTTTCGCTACCAATAAGTTTTTAGTCTCCGTAGAGTAGTTTGTTGAAAACATTACAATATCCTTCTTCTTCATCGAAAAATCGAATGTTTAGGACATATTTAATATTATTTAATACCTTCCGCGAAACATCGATCGACAAACGACGCCATATTGTTTTCGTGAGCTTGTCTAAAATCATATTTTTTGTAGATGTCAGATTCAGCAACACACGACATCTCCCATTTTAAAGCACCATATCTTTTCCTTTAACTTTATTAGTGAAAAGAATAAAGTCTAATGGATTCTAGGTAAAGAAAGCGTCAGTAAACGACTAGGAAGCTTGTTGATTACACGAAAACAATATGGCATCGCTTGTCGATCGATGTTTAATAGGCGTAAAGGTATTTTGGCTTTTCTAGCTCGAACCTTGGCAAGTCAGAAGCAAACTCGCCCACGCTTTGTTTCTGACTTCTTAACAACACGTTCAAGCTTATTGACTGATTAATTCATTGAACATAAAGACTAGTAAATTGTAAATAAATGAAACAACCGAGTTTAAGTCCGTCAAGCAGGATCTGATTAACCTGTCTTTCTTTTTTATCGAAATCTCCTACAGCTGTTTTTACAGCGTCCTCTGTTACGACTCAGTGAATTCGAGACGCTGAAATAATTTGCCCGAGAAGCGAAGGCTGAATTTCCTGTTTTTTGTATCATGGCTACTCAAATAAGAAGACAGTTTGGTTAACAAGTTTGACATAAAGTTTAAAAACCGATTCAAGATGCTGTAAAATTTAAGAAACCGACTAGGCGGCATATGATACTACAAAGCTATGGCGTCAGGCGTCCTTCGACGGATAATACGGATATATAAAACTTTGTGTTCTAAGAAGTATTTATGTCAAGTAAGCTTAATAGTGATAAAAAAGTCTAGAAGTAATTCAACTGAGGTTTAAAAAGGCTAAAGTGACATTTACATTGGTTTATAAGTTGTTTCGTTCGTTAGCGAGTTAGCGTAGGCGAGTCCGTTATGGCGTATAAAAGTTCGCGTTTTGAAGTCTTGAGCTTAAGCGTCAAGTAAAGTTGGTAAATCACCAACTACTTTTTTTAGTCATGGTAACATATTATTATTTCTTAAAGCGATTCTAAACGTGGGCGAATCGGCGTGGCCGAATTGGCAAACGCATGATCGATGATTTTATGCGTGGGCGAATTGGCGTGGGCGAAATGGTCCGTGGGCGAAATGACTGTAAACCGTAGTACAGGCACTCTCAGGAGGAAAGGGTTAATATGTAGATCTTGGAGTCAAGTTGCTTGGTAAAAATCAGAAGACTTGTCGTTTCACTCCTTGATCAACTTCATACAACGCATTTGTGACGCCATAATTTTATGGCGTTCCATCCCCGCCAAAATTGATGGTTTGTATTTGAAGTTCATCACATGAATTTTGCATTCGAGTAAATTTTTTAATGTTACCATCTTGTATTTCATATGCTTCATCAAGGGTTCAACATACGTGTTTTATATTTGTCGTTCATGTTTTATATTCTTGATTGTCGCTGATTCATTCTAGTCCCAGTGTAATCATAGTACTTATTTATACGGAACAAATTAAAGACATGAACATTTCCACATGCGGTTTAGATACGGTTTAGATACTCTAAACGAAGAAATAAGCTACTACAGTCATCCTCCTGTTGGCGGTTTGTATCAAGCTGCCGAATTGCCTCTTCAACAACAGAAGGCAAACTCTGCCGCCATTTTCTCTTCTTTTCATACCTACGACTGCGTTGTTTTAGGTCAGCGGTTTCTAAGGTCAACCGAGTTCACCGGAGCGTGAAGTTGAGTTGAAAATAAAATTCGTAGAGTTTGTAATGTTAAACTCAAAGAACAAATACGTGGCGTGGAGTTTAGAATGAATCAGCGACAATCAAGAATATAAAACATGAACGACAAATATAAAACGCGTATGTTGAACCCTTGATGAAGCATATGAAATACAAGATGGTAACAAAAAAATTTACTCGAATGCAAAATTCATGTGATGAACTTCAAATACAAACCATTAATTTTGGCGGGGATGGAACGCCATATAATTTTGATCCCTATTATTGTAAAACTACTTTGCAACACATTATCTAATGTTATTCGTTTGTAAAATATTATGCTATGACTTGCACATAGACATGCACAGAAATGACCATACATTCTTCATTTGCAATAGACGTCATAGCCGCCATGTTGAAAGAATTTGACAAAAGATTTTTCAATTAATTCTTTTGTTATATCTTCCAACATGGCAGACATCCCTTTTGTTATTGTGCTTCCTTGGGATTGGTTGCAAACGAAGAATATGTAACAAACCGACTAATACTCTATTTTACAGTTCCGTTCGAGTGACCACGAATAATAGTTGCAAGTCGAGGCTGCAGTTTCCGCGCATAGCAAAACTATATTTTTTATCATGCGTGGAAACTCCAGCCTCGGCTTGGAACGGAACTGTGAAATGGAGTATTGGCATACATATGCAATGAACCGACTATACATATGTAACGAAGCAACCAACCAACCATATGCAATGAACCAATCATATGTAACGAATGGACCATACATATGTAAGGAACCGACCATACATACGTACAAACTGACCATACATATGTACAAACTGACCATACATATGTAATGAACTGACCGGACAAATGTACAAACTGAGCATACATATGTAATGAACTGACCAGACAACTCATGTAATGAACCAACCATACATATAAGTAACGAACCAACCTAAATACCATATGTAATAAACTGACATGTAACGATGCAATTACCATTGAAGGTCTGTCCCTGGCATCATGAGAAAACTTGCAGTTTGAACCAGCTGTACAAATTCCATTCATAAAATATCTAAAATGCAATCACCAAGTAATTAGTCATTCATAAGTCTAAACCCTAGCCCAGGAAGTCTTTGCATGAAACATAATAATGATAATAATAATCATGATTTATATAGCGTCCGTTCTATATGGATATAATCAAAGCCGCTTTGCATTGAGTGAATGACAGATTGAACAACAGATTGCTTTTATAAAATTTACAAGCATGTAGGCACTGAGGGTGGTCACTGCCAGGGTTTCTTTACATCCTCAGCAGTCCTCTTACGTCCCTCAGATGTTGGTTAGTAATAATGACTGTGTAGAGCGACTGGACCGTCATTTAAAGTGGTCATCCGAGCCACTTGAAAGTCTATCCATTTGCAGATGTAATTACAAAGCTGGCACTTTCTCCTTATATGTTAAGACCCTGAGTGTTGAAGGGGATGGATAGCCACCCCCTTTTTGCTCAGATTTCTCAGTATTGTCCTTAGTAGGTCACCCCCATTTTCCTGGCATTCCTGGTAAAACCTTCATAATAGTCACCCCTTTCCTAAAATTTCTGGATCTGCCACTGATAGCGATTAACTTATGTTCGCATAGCGAAATAATTGCAATAATATCAAACTGAGCCACTGTACGGCATCTGTCAATGGTTAGAGTATGGTATTATGGTTGGATGAGATAGTAGGGACTGCAGTTTTGAATGGTTCCACTTGGAGTGTGTTGGCCTTTAATGTGCCACATAAGATCAAATTATAATGTCTCCAATCTTTAGTTAAAGTACTTTACAAAAGGAAAAAACTGGCATTTTCTAATGATTTTCTTGTCTGCAGTTTTGATTTGAGGGATATTCAAGTTTTAAGAATATACTAATGAGAAGGTGGATGACATCATATTTGCATAGATTACAGTATATCTCTAAGAGTACTTGATGAAAACTTTGCAGTACACCTGTATTGAAAATTCATAACATGAAAAAACACAATCAATTTTAACCTTTCAGCAATTGCTTTTTAATTTTTTTGAGTTGAGCACAAAATTGTTTGACTATGACCATAACATATTTTAACATGGCCTCATTCTAATCTATCCCTCGTAAAGCTTGAAATATCAAAAACTTGAATTTTAGGTAGGGGTGGCCTGGAACCTAGGCTATTTTATGACAACTTACAGTTAATTAATCGGTTTTTTTTTTGAAGAACAGCTAGAGTACTATCAAAGTTTGGATGATTTTGATTGTAATTATGCTGAGATCAAACTTATTATAATCTAAGGTCGCTCAAGTATTGAGAAAACTTGACGTCATCTGGAAAAATGGCCAACATGCTTTTAACTCCAATATGTTATGATTAGAAAAATAGGATGTCTGAAAACAGAAGTGAAAATTCACTTCACATTCAGGCAAAAAACAGCAAGTCAGAAATTTGATCATAGTGACACTTTTAGGGCCACCAACGACAGATGATAGGTTCTGCCAATGGTGCAAGCTATAATTAACCAATAAAGATTGATTCCAGTTGATACCAGTGTGAACTTTATATATAACAATTGAGTATGGAGGAATTACAGAATATCTTAATTCGGCTCCACTCCATATGAATTTATCATTTTCACACCAGGTAGGAAGTAGGGGATCAACACCCAACTAGTGCATTGTTCCAGTGAAGTTTCAAGATCAGCTGATCTATATTTTAAACGATATTCATCCAAGTCCCCCTTAAAAGTATTTTTAGCTTTTTAACTTAACATAATAAATTATATAAACTTATACCTGCAGAGTATGTTTTTCATGCCAGAGTCACAACTGAAAAGACAAACAAAGACAAAGTTAATGTTCTTTCTTTCCCCTTTTCTTTTTCTTTTTCTTTTAAGAGGTTCACACAGTACAATGTAAATGTTGTAAATGTAAATGCCAATTTGAAACACAGGTAGCCCAAGCTCAAGCTTGGCAACACATAGAGGATTTTGAATAATTTGAATACTGTTAGACAAGATGCCCTATAGACATTTGCTGGGTTGACGCACAGAGGCCTAGTACAGCGGAAGAAGTTTGCAATGTTAGCCAAAAAGATATAAATGGAATGTTTCACAGAAAAGAATGATTTCATTTAACTTATCTAACGAGATCTTTTCCCTTAAGGTGACTGCCTACTTTTGAACATTCAATTTGAGCCCACGTGGATGAGTGCGTGCTCAAAAGCTGCATAATATTAATCTACAAGATTTTATTGAAGAACCATACACATTTTGAACTTCAAGTGAGCAAAATCCTCAAATTTTGCACAAAAAACCCTTCTAAAAATTGACATTATATCAAATTCTTTAAAAAAGTTAATTCTTCTAACACAGGAGAGGGCACCGTCTTTTTGTCAATATTCTATCTATGTAGTATAATTGTAGAATGATTCACTTGCTTGCATTTATGCAATTAAAGAGTCTATAAAGAGCTATTATCTATTATTTTTTCCTGATTATTTCCAGTGGCCAAATTTTTACTTCAAAACCTCACACGTAGGCATCTATAAAATGCTGATCATCTGAAAAACAAGCTAGGGATACGGTACCCATTTTTCTTTTCATATTTGGAGTCAGCATTAAATTTCACTCTAGAAAATTGTAGCTTAAAAAAAAACATTTAATTTTTTTTCAAAAGAAGCGAGTCACCTTAAGGCATTCTAATCTTTGCAGCAACTTAAAAAAAAAGAAAATGCATGTAGACTCATTTCAGTCATGTGATTTGCAGCCCCACCTCCATTTAGCCACTTTGATAATTTAGTAACATTGATTGGCAACTGTGGCATGAAAATTGATCAGACTTTACACAGGATCACTGTATCATATGCCTGCAAAGGATTCTATATCTATTTTGAAGTCTCCTGCAATAATACTTGCAATAAAAAAACGTTTGAAGTGGAAGGGATTGCAAGCAAATTTGGGTCAGACGTGTAGATTCTTCCTCGTCATTATTGTTATCAGGTGAGCTAGAGCTTATTGAAACTGACCCAAATTCCCTCAAACCTCATTACATACATCATCAAAGAACACACAAAAACACCATGTAATATGGCAATCTTTTCAAGTATATCTCTTCGAAATTATCTTATTCAAGAACCTCCATACATTTCCTTATATATATGTATTCCACAAACAGAGCTTGGGCTGCCTATGCTTTGAGTGACATTTACATGTATATTTTTTGGGGTATAAATTTTTATCTAAATGATCGACTCTTTAGGGATATTCGGATATAACTAAGCCAAGTTTTAGCACAGTCATCCAGCTCATGTCGCTATAAAAACAGGAATGCACTGTTATCAAACTTCAGAAAAGTGGGAATTGCCCTATTTCACTATGAGATCACATCAAAACAATCTATTGCATAAACACAAAGGATCATGGTCATCAGAGGGGTCAAATCAACACAAATTCACCGAAAATAGTTATAAAACCTGTATTAATCCACAAAGAGAAGTAGAATAGCCAGCAAACTCTCAGAATATTTTTTAGTACATATTAACACATATCATATCTGAAAACCAGGCCATTTTAGATTTAACAGTTTTGCCAGGAGCAAGTTTTGTTGAATTTTCTATTGGATTTGGCGATTCTATACCCCACATAAACAAGCAGTGACGTCATGGTGAAATAGGGCAATTACTTTTTCCATCATAAGATCATAAGTGATCCTATCTATAAGACGGCTAACATATCCTCGAATGCCAAGCTGAAGAAAATCAAGGAAAGTGGCCAGTCATCTAGAAAGTTGAACATTATTCGAGTATGCAGCTATAATATGCTGAACATTTTGTGATTTATATGGTAAGTCTTAAGCTTCTGATCGACCGGTTAATTTGAGCTATTATTTTTTTTAAATTTGTTTGAATATAGTGTGTTACAGTCGAAGCTCCGCAAAACGAAAGAAAGTGTGGAAGGGAGTCTGGTGTTGGTACTAAATGACGTACACGACGATATGCTGTAACCTACAATAGTTTTATACTTGCCTTGTACGACGCATGTCAGCACTTGCTACAATCTCTTTATCACTATTTGATACCAGAAAGCTCTTTTCTTTCGTTCGCAGTATATCAACCTCGTTCCTTTTACCTCCTCTTCTCGCTTAATATTCTCTGTTTTCTACAGAATGGCGGATGATCAGCGGACTGGCTCCCCTAAGTCCTCCGCACATACAACATATATTCTCGGTTGGGACCCCTGTGTTAAATCTTAGTGTTGTCCTCACCACAGGAAGCCCAAGGAGCAAAAAGAGAGAAAAAAGAGCCACGGTGGTAGCCTGCGTTCTTTTCATATACTTTTTTTTTGTTCTGCAAAATACTGCTCTGCTCATCTATGCCGGGCTGTGCTTCATCATGCTAGACTATGTTTTTGAAAAATACATGCTTGCCCATGCTTGACTATAATTGCCATGCTTGGCTATGAGTTTTACCTATACCACGAACAAATCTGAAACTCTCCCTTGATTGCAGCCCGTAGTCATCGTGTCCAGCATGAAGAGAAAAAATGTAAAGGAAATATTGAATGTCATGATCAAGATATGAGTTTGAAAAATGGACATCTACATACATCATGAAAAAATATTGCCAGAATTCAGGTAAAAAAAATTCAAATTTTCATAGTTAATTAAAAGACCCATCAGACAATAAGAAAAAGGTCTTCCATAGTTAATCTATAATCTTTGAGGCTTTCGCATTCAGACATAATTAATCGGAAGATCACTAGTTATAGCCAAAACGTCATGTTTTTTTTTAAATTTCTACGCTTTTTAACCGTAATCTTACATTTAATTGATCTATATTCTGTGATAGTAATCAATAATCATGCATGTAGGATTTTAAGGTCATGGAAGATCCCCTTAGCTTGAACCCTTTGACTCCTGCGACGTCCGAAACCGCCCGTAAAACGAAAATGCACGTTACTTGAAAAATCCACATTTAATCTATAACAATTATTTTGAGCAAAGAGCCATGAATGCCAGTCTAGATTCTTTACTACTAAACAGAAAAACTTCTCGAATCAAAAAATGTGGAGAAATGTCACAAATTCTCATAAAAAATAAAAATGTTTTTGAAAAAACAAAAATCACTATTTTTGACGTCGTGTAGATTGGTCAGCGGTATTTTCAAAGTCAAAAATTACTTTTTATCATCGAATTATTTTTACTTCATTTTTTAGTTTATACTCAAAAATAATGCTTTGAAAGCTAAATTTGGACCTCGTCGTCCATCTATTTACGAGCTTACATGATAACATCGCCCCAAAAATTCTCAAATGTACGGAATACATGAATGTACGAATTTTTGGCACTAAGGCCCCTTCCACACGTATCCGGAAATTTTTGTATCCGCAAAAATTTTTTTGCGGATACGAAAATGTTTTGCGTCCACACGCAGCGTATTCGAATCGTTTTCACCGTCCACACGTGCCCGTTTTCGTAGAATTTGCGGGTACGGCCACAAAAATTTCCGGACACGTGTGGACGCAACTGCGGCCTGCCACGCAGACGTTTTTAATGTCAGCTGCTTCCTTACGAGCCGACACTAAAAACGTCTGCGCGGCAGGCTAGGACGCAACCCGTATCCGAAAAAAAAATTTGCGGATGCAAAAATTTCCGGATACGTGTGGACGGGGCCTAAAATCCTTGCATAATCTCAGTCCTTGCATAAGCTCAGTGCTGATTTAAGCTGTCCTAGGGCTTCATGATGCCCTCTAGCACTCCACGGATGGACAAAATGGCTCTAAAAATCTTCATTTTTCGAAATACCTCAGTCCAAATAAAGCTACCGTTGCTTCGTACAGTAAACGTTTCTTCGCTGGAATATCAAGCCACTTGTGAACTTTGTACCTCATTTGCATAAAACACTGATAATGACAATCAAAGCTCCAAATATGTTTTTTTTTTGCTAGGACTTGGAGAAAGATTAGGTCCAGAAAAACACTAAAAAGCTCCAAAAATGCCCAGGAGTCAAAGGGTTAAACGAGATATTCTAAGAAGTCACGTGACCCCCCTTTTTGCACTCTAACCCAAAGTTAAAATTATTTTATATTCAAATGGAATATAATGGAGATCGTAACCGACTATTCCGCATATCAAACTCCACGCCATGCATTTGTCTTTCGAGTTTCAAATTATAAGCTCGGCAACTTTTATCACAACAGTTGCGGACTTAACTTAATTACTACGACGTGATAATAGTTATTCAGTGTAGATATATTACTAAGGGATGGACCTTTAGATAAGTGAGAGGGGGGAGTTGCAGGTATTTATGTTGCATGATCTTTTTTTCGGTTTGTAAATTAATGTTTGTGTGTGTTGGCTCAATATTTCTTTGTTGAAGGAGAGATGTTTTTTCGTAGGCAAATTAACTGTTTGCTGTACTGTTGACTTTCACAATAAGGGCTCATATTTTGCGCGTTCTGGTGTATGTCGTTTGCGTTCTTTGTATAATTGTATAATAAGGTACATTATAGAAGCCTTTTCAAATCAATCTTAATCAATCTGACATCAAATGATCATGCAATGCAAATTAAGGCTTTTATTTTTTTATTCAACAACTTGATAGTAACAATAGACTATTGCAGGACATATTACTTAATAATCAAATTCTCTTCATTTGTTATTTTTTCAGTATTACTGATAACAAAATCCAATAATAATAAACTTTATTTAACGATGATAAAAAACCAATTTAGCAAAGCTAATCTTACATTGGGTCATCAAGAAATATAAAAATACAAAAATATGTGAAGCTAATATAAATATCTAAACTACAAAATTTAAATATACACTAAACTATTGAGAAAAGATACTATTTATAATTATGATTTATTTAACATATATTTGTAGAGTTCCGTTCTAAAACTCTTAAATTGCTCAATATTTCTTAAAGCAGTAGGTAAATTATTATAAGCCTTTGCCCCACTATAGGGCAGACAATTTCTACTGATGCATAACTTAACTTTAGGTAGCCATAAATCATTATTTGCAATGCTTCTAGTTATCCTATTACAAACTGAAGATTTCAGCTTAAACATATTACTAATATACTGGGGGGCCATGTTATGAAGGGCCTTGTATACTAAAGTACACAGTCTGAATGTTACTCTTTGATGAATAGTAAGAATTCCTGATATGTTAAACAGTGGACCAGCCGAAGTCAGTTTAGGCTTATCAAAAATTATTCTTAATGCCATATTCTGTAACTTAAGGATACGTTTAGCATGACTTGAATGACCCCAAATAGTGCAACAATAATCAATATGTGGCTGTAGAAAAGACTTATAATAAGTCAATCTACAGTCTAAAGGTAAGAACTTCTTAATCCTTCTTAACAGATAGATTCCTTTACTTAAGGTCTTGGCTACTTTGTCAATATGACACTTCCATAAGAGGTGTTTGTCAATTATTACTCCTAACAGTTTTTCAGTTTTAGTTGTTTTCAACTTAGCGCCATTGTAGTAAACTTCAAGGTCACTCTTTAATCTTGCTGCTTTCTGATAAGTTGATATCAACATTGCCCTTGTTTTGTCAAGATTAACAACCATGTTATTTTCATTGCACCATGTGTGAACATTAGACATATCATCAGTTAGAATGTCATTGAGTTCCTCAACTGTCTTTGCACTGGAATGAGATGTAGAGTCGTCTGCAAACATATCGATATTGGAACTAGTGTATAGGGGAAGGTCATTTATAAATACAATAAACAGCAGCGGCCCAAGTATGCTTCCCTGAGGTACCCCATAATGGACTGGTTTCGTAGATGACAGGATTCCTTGAATCTGAACACACTGCTGTCTGCCTTGTAAATATGACTTGAACCAGGATAGCACTAAATTATCACAACGATAGATTGCAAGTTTCTGAAGAAGTATATCTGTGTCCACCATGTCGAAAGCTTTGCGGAAATCCACAAACACTGTTCCAGTTAGAAGACCTTTTTCCATATTTGATGCCCAGCTGTCAATAAGCTTTAATAAAGCTGTTTCACAAGAGTGATTGCTTCGAAAACCTGATTGGGAAGTATGCAACAATTTATGTCCAATAAGAAAATCGTAGAAGCAGTTGTGAATATAACGCTCAAGGATCTTGCTTACTGCACACAACATAGCCATTGGCCTGTAGTTGTTAACATCACAATGATTGCCAGATTTAAATACTGGGGTGACCTTGGAGGTTTTCCAGACAGTAGGAAACTTGCCACTTGTTAAACTCTTATTAAAAATGCTTGTTAAGGATACCGTAATTTCATCCGCAGATAATTTGAGGATTTTAGAACTCAAACTATCAAGTCCTGTGGCTTTATTAATGTCCATGGTAGACAGAAACTTGTGTACAAATTCTGTGGTTATTGGAGGAATATTAAATTTCAGATCATCCTTAATCCTTGAGTTTACCATGACTTTCAGTTTATCAAAGTTGGTTGCAGGCTGTTGATTTAAGATATATTGATCAACAACTGAGGAGAAGAAGTTATTAAAATGTTCACCAATGTCTTTAGGATCAGTAATGGTGTTTTTGTTTAGATCAATATGGTGTGGTGTAGTTTTTACATCATCGGGAGCAAGTTCTCGCAAGCATCTCCAAAGTTTTCTCGAGTCACCCTTTCTATTGTTCAGACATGATTTGTAATACTCTGATTTAGCTTTCCTTATCAATGCAGTACAACGATTCCTAGTAGCTTTGTAGTTCACAGTGTCATTTATTTTCTTGAAATGATCTCTGTTTGACATACATCGAAGAATCTCACCCGTTAACCATTTAGGCTGTTGTTTTCTTTTGACGCGCCTTTCTTTCCAGGGTAAGTGTTTGTCAATTACTTCAAGAAACAACTTGTACCATATGTCAAGACAATCATCCACATCATCAAGAGTATCAATGACAGTCCAAGGGACATGAGATAGATCATCTAAGAAGCTCACCTCACTAAAATGTTTGTAGCATCGATATTTTATTTTGGTATGCTATTACGCTCATTCAATCAATGAAATAAAACCACACTGAAATTTTCCAGATTAGATAACTGGAAATAGCTTTAAACAAGTAAGACTGAAAAGTCTACATTATAGCTTGTCAGTAATCCGGAAGGTTTCCCTATTGAAGAAAAAAAGATGTGTACTAATAACGCAGTGCTTTCGTATAGTTTCGTTTTTTTTCCAACTCTATTAATCATAACTGAAAAGCATTGTTTAATTCTCTAAAGTTCTCAATCTGTTTTCGTCATTTTCTAGCTGTTTCAAGTATCCCTCAATCTTTTCTAAAGCCTGTGCTGTTTTTACTGCTGCTTTATAATTCCTTGTTTTAGCATCTCTTATTTTCCTGTCCGCTTCTATTTCGTCTTCTATTTCCATTTCGGTGTCATCACTTAACTCCTTCTCTGTAGACTTCAGCTCGTCTAGTACGCTACCCGCAACCTTGGACATACTGTTTTCTATTTCTGCTTTACTATTATAACTAGTGTTTGCTTTATCCAGAGCAAGTAATCTAGCACCATCCATTTTCGTGATGACGCTATTTATTGCCAGTATTTTTTGGTAGGTGTTGTTTTTCTGGGCAGATAGATCAGGCAGTTTGTCTTTCAGCTTTTTTGCAAAGTTCCTTGTTTCGTTTGCACCGATTTTTTCTTCGATATTATTCAGGGCTGCTGCAGCTTCTACAAATATAAGCAAAAGCAAAAAATGACCACATTGATTCAAAATAATACGTATGATGCACGTTATGGAGCTTTGAAAAGATGACGGATGACAGAACACCTTCGTCCTGATTGACTGAAGACCAATTCACTTAGGGCGCAATTTCTTTGGTGCACAGGCTTCATATCTTGTCAATATCTAGACTGCGAGCAGTCCCTGTATTTTCCTTGGTCACTGTATGGTGCTCGCTTTGGTTGATTTGGCATTGCGAGTAGGTAATAGCTCCTTTCATCCCTCATTCCCCACACCCCTCCCCTGGAGACATAAGCTACCAAACCTCGCTCGGCAAAATTGACCACAGCCGGCAAACATCAAACAGTGACTATTGGAAATACCGAGACTGTTCGCAGTGTAGCCAATATTTTAAACAAAGTTCCAGTCCAGACGTCGAACTTTTGTCGCTTCGACTTTGGAATTCAATTAACAAATTGACATCGGATTTTTATTGTCAAAGTAGTGTGGACCAACAAGGCGTAGCCGAGTGGAACCACACTACTTTGACAATGTGATGACGAAATTTATTGTCAATAAGAGGACAGACACATAAAAAACTGATGTCTATTTGTTTTTTTACAATAACAAAAACGATATCATAAAAACTTCTCATTTTTAGTGATCAAAACAACTAACGGAAAGAGCGCGCGCTCGTTGACGTCAGCTTTATCTGTCTGTCCTCTTATTGATGATGAAAATTAACCAATCTGCGCGCGAGAAATTTGTAAGTTATTGTAAAAAGGTACATTTCGTACATGACAAGTGCGACGTTGAATTGAAAGAAGAAGAAAATCAACTAAGCCAATTGCACGCACCGACCAAAGATCTGCGTTATGATATTGATAATAATCTTTATTTTAAGTGGATATAAAATACGACGTTTAATGGCTGGTTTCCCATTTGGCCCACAAATGTACCGTTGATATAAGTTTCAGAATTCGAATTTCATCGCGTCAAATGCAATGATGTATGAATTATAGAAGCTCAATATTACAGAGGTTATGGATATAAACGTCCTAGTGCTTTAGCTATGTTGAATCAGTTGAATGGATTTCAGTCGACCTCTGATCAAAGGCAATTAAATTCGACGCGGTAAAAGTTCGACTTCTGCACTAGACCTAAGAGTTGTTTGAACTAAGAACCCATTAAGTCATTAAGGTGGAAAACTAGTGAAAGCTAGTGTAAACTGCGTCGGTGTTTTCAGTAAAACAGTTGATAGATAGATAATTTGTAACACCGTATGGTACGTAAAAATGAAACTGACGTTTCGGACGTTAGTCCTTCATCGGAGTAAACGAGAGATGAATGTGGAAATGTGTATGTATAGTGAGCGTGGATGATAAATAACCAATGAGAGATAAGTATAAGGGAAAACAAAAGGAAACAAGAGGATCGAAAGTAACAATAGACTAATTAAACGAGAAGCGTTCCTTCATGCGTTAAGTCATTACTTTTAGAGACCATTGTACTTAATAGTTAGTTTCACAGTTCCATGCGCCATATTGCAAGGTAGCCGTGCCTTTGCATCGAAGCGAGACGAACGATGAGCTTGTATTGATAGACAATTATTCACATGTCTCTATCATTGAAAGCTCACCGTTATGACCGTTTGTCTCGTTTACCTTTCAAGATGGCTCAGGGAACTGTGAATTAAATGGGCTCTTTAATAGTCCTAGTGCAGGAGGCTTAAAGGTTCAATCTGGCTCAGTCTAGTATATACTAATCATGTGAGCACTTGACAAATGTCTTTCTGTTCAGTATGTGGATATTAATTTGCCAATTGAAATTCATTTTAATTTTGAAGTTGTTTAGCCGGCCAATCTATATTTTGCATGTCATGATCCGTTGAAAAAAAATCTTTTACGTTATAATACACCCAAGCACATATAACTTAATTAAGCTTAATGCAATATCTGTCTAAGAAATGCCATACTTACTTTGTACCAGATCAAGTTTAGTTTTGGCTTGTTTAGCAGAAGAAGTGGCTAATTTCATCACGCTGAGTACCGAGTTATTAATCTTGTTGTCAATACTGGCTGTCAGTGTCTTTGCCATCGACATTGATTTCTGCAAAGTTTCGAATTTAGTGCTCAGTTCTTGCTCCATTTGTTCCAGTTCTTGGCTAACTCTATTATGTGCATTTAGGATTCTGTTATGCATTTCTTCGACTTTTGATTTCAATCCTTTGTTGATAATTATTTGTCTTTGAACGAGCGGTTTTTCGTTGTTTAATCTGACATCATTATTTATTTGCTTGATCTGTATTTTCTCGGCTTCTCTGTTGTTGCTTGGTTCTGTGTTTTTTTGTTTGGGAGGTTTTGCTCCCTCGCCTGTTAAAATGTACATCAAACGGTTATCATGTAACATGACATTATCATCTTCATCATCTATTATTTGCTGCAGCTTCATACTGCCATCGTTGTTGCTGTCGCTTTTTTTGCTGTTGTTGATTTTGCTACTGTTGTTGTTGTTGTTGTCGACGTATTTACTACTATTGCTGTTACTGTCGCTGTTGTTGCTGTTGCTTTTGTTGTTATTGTCACTCATTTCAGTGTCTGAATCAACATAGTCAGCCATTTCTTTTTTCTTTTCTTTGTTCAGGGATTCACTTTCTTTTTTTCCAACATTTGCATTTATTCTTTTGCTTACCTCTTGTTCTTTGTCTTTTATTTCTGTAAATATTGGTAGATTTGTGTCATCGGAAACAACATCTATATCTACACCAACATCGTCAGTACTTTTCTTTCCCTGATTGCTCTCCGTTGAATCAGTATTTATAGCATTCCTTTCTTTTTCTCTGTATTTTTCAATTTGTAGTTCTGCATTGTGCTCCTCTGGAATGTCAACCTCAATCTTGCTTTTACTCTTTTTCCTAAACTGCTTTTGTTTGCTCTCCATCAAATCTTCGTTTTCCATGTCATCTTCAAGTCTTTCGCTGTTGTGCTTTTCGTTTTTATTTTGCGTCTGTTTTCGGTCTATTTGATCTGCTGATAGTTTCACAGGTTCCCGTAAGCTCATTGCACTTTGATCATCTTTAGTTTTGTTTATTATGTTGTTGTCCATCAAAATGTTGCTTGTATCATTGTCACTATTAGATGGTAAACTAATCTTACCCTTCGTCTCAAAATGTTTGCCCTCAGTTATTTTCCATTCTTTGCTATCATTGGTTTTCTTTGACTTGGTTAAGCCGTCGTTGTTCTTGTTTTGGTTTGTGATGTCATCTTGCTTCTCGTAAAATGCTACTTCTGTTATTTCGTCATCATTCCCTGAGTTTCCACCAGCGTTTATGGTTCTCTGTTTCTTAATAATTCGGTCATCTTTAGATTTGGACATCTTTCTCCTCTGTCCGGAATCATTGCCATCTACACCTTCATTACCGCTTTGTTCAAGAGTACTTGGTTTTAAGTGATTGTTACCATTTTGCTTATCTGTTTTCGAAAATTCCTCGAATAACAATTGAACCTCTTTTTCCTTTTCATCGTTTTTTCGATTCAGCTGTCCCAATCTACTTTCCTTGTTTACTTCAATTTTCTGTCTTTCAGGTCCTCCAAATTGTTCCTTTAGCTTTTTCTCTTCTTCTTCTATTGCTTTCTTCTGGAACTCCAATAGTTTTAGTTCATAATCGTCATCACTTTGATCCCTCTTCTCCTGCCTCGCGTTTTCAATATATGCATGCTTCTGTTGTACAGGCCTTCTTGTTTCCTGAGTTGACTTTTTTGGAATCTCATTTCGTGGATTTCTGACATCGTCTTGTTCCAACTTTCTGTTTGTCTCAATCGTTGTAGCACTTGCTAATCCAGCATGCTGGAAGAAGTTACTAAGCATATCCACTGCTGGCATTTCATCGATCGAACTAGATGATAGACCAGTCGAAGATGACTTTGGTAAAGGATTAAGTGACAGTATTTTTGACTTTAATGTAATTTCCAACGAAGAAAAACGATTTGTGTCACCATTGTCATTATTTAAAGGGATGCGTTTGGGTCGCTTAAGTGAAGATGGACTATAAGAATCAGTAAATACTTCTTGCTTTTTAGAATTTTTCGATTGTTTTGATAATAAAGGATTTCTTTTTGATTTTTCTGGAGACCTCAAAGAAGAAGATGCAGGATTAGTTGTATGGGCTTCTGAAAATGAAGATTTCATCTCTGATTCTTTCGGTGCGGACGTCAGCCGTTGTTCCACTGATGACGTTTTTAATGATTCTGGATTCCTTATTAGCCCATCGGTTTGCGTATTATGATCAGTCTTAGATTCAGATATTCGTTTCAGGGCTCTAAGACGACGGCGTTTCTTACGCTTCATTCTCATTCTCATTCGATGCTGCATTTCTTCATTTGGAGGTGAAGCTCCTGGCACTTCTTGGCTCAACAAGCCAAATTTAACTCCCGGCAAAATTACCGTGTGATGCTTTTTTCGGTTTAACTGAGAGTGGACCGTTGTTTCTTGGTGTCTGTTCTTATCAGTTTTTGGCGTTGATTGGCTTTCAATCGCAGTGTTATGCGTATCACTGCTGAATCTACTGTTTCCTCCAACTTTTGAATTCATTTTAGTTTCAGCTGCATCATCGTCACCTGGTTCGTCTAGGACATCTGAAAGACGTTTCTCTCTGATCAACGAGGGTAGTTCCTTTTCTAATGAGTTGAAACCTAATAGTAAGAATAAACATTAATTTACAAGATACGCTCCCATAGCAATTGAAGTAAGCTTATATCATATATATCATACTAAAGGCCTTAAATAATGATTGTCATCTATAGTCAATATCAATGGGCATGAGCTGTAAACCAAGATTTTGTAGCGATATTATAATCTTATAGAGTATTTTCACATGACGACACAGCCACCACATTGGTGTACCTTTGGCAATATTTTTTTCATTAGTTTCTCTTGATAGATACACCAATATGGCTGCCATTTTAATTGTCCGTTAACTGTTATGATCATGACACAGACAACACTGACAACTGAAAACCAAGAACGCAAGCTAATCCGGCTGTACATGAAACTTCTTTTCTATGTAAATAATTTTCACTGCACAAGTCCATTAAATCTTTTTGACAAAATCTTGACATGCCATTTTCAGCTGGTGTTTATAATCTCAATCACCTCGCGTCGCAATTCATTCAGTGTTTCCAAGTGGAATTAAAATCTTGTCCCACAAACAACTACACAGCATCTGTTTTAAAAAGTACTACAAGGACTACGAGGCAATTTTCTCTTATTTTTACAGAAGAGTAAATAATTGAAACAGTTATAGCTAATTTTCTGCGATCAGATCTTTAAGTCGTGAGATATTTTAGCCAATTTGTTGAGCTTGTTGGACATAGCAACGTTAACGAAGGGGAGTCGCAATATGAATCAGCCAGGGTGGTGAGGTTTTGTATATAGAGTGTATACCATATATGCGTGAAAAAATTAACTAACAAAATTATACCAACATAGTGCAAAGTTTTGTAGGTCTACGGTCTTTTGAGGTCTACTGAACTTACTAGTGAGCAATTTTGTGCAAAATATTTTCCCTACTAATTTTGATCACTTATTATTGAATTTCTTCTTACTTATTCCAGCCTAAGACTGACAAAAAATAGTTTATCAGTAATACATTTTTTTTCTTTTCTGAAACATTTAAACGGCCGTCGTTAAACTAAAGGAAAATGTACGGAGTAAGTGACAAACATCATTTTTCATGATAATATATTTTGTTGCATGTTTAGATCTTTCTCATTATCTTGATACTTTGTCTGTATAAGGTCTTAAGACTTAGTTTAAATATATCGCTGAACCATTCTGCTGCAGGTACCAGCAGATATGTTATTGTGACTTGAGTGAGTGACATCGGCAGGTTGAATGTTTTTTTTGTTTTTGCCGTTTTTTAACTAAGCGACACTTACTTTTTTAGATAATAGCTTTCTCATAACAAAATTTTGATCCAACAACACAAAAGGCGCATGTCATGTGCACTGAATTAAATCATTAGACTTTTACTATAGTTAATAATACGAACTATGCTTTTAAATATGGTTAGTTTACTATAGTAACTTTATTTGTTTACATGTGAGGTTAGTCGTATTTTGTTGTCCTACAGGAAACACTTTTTACTTTAAAATTGATTGATCTATATTTTCAGCCTGAACATAAGCACACGCAGTATATTATATAACTCATATATATAATTTTGCAGTTACCGTTTAATTTTAAAAACAATCATATGAATAATGTTAAGCCAAATATTGATAATTTGAATGATTCTCATGCTAATAATCATGTGAGTTTGAATTGAACGATAGTCGTTTGAATAATGAATAATGCTTAATACAATAATAGTATTAGTTCGGAAAATCGTAATATGAAAAGTATTCGTATTGTGCATAACATGCATACGATAAAGTAAAACTTACCTTCTACGACGTGAAGAAACACACTGGCTAAAAGAAGAGTCGAAACGGGTTTGGCCATGAACACCTCGAACAGATTCTTCAAATTGAAGCTTGCACAAAAAGAATTACCGTCTTCTCTGAGTAAGAACAAACACTCTCTCCCTGCCAGTAAGAATACGTATGTTTACTCGGTAGATAGCAGGTTTTTGTCTATTTCATGTGAGCAGCGTTAACTTATAATTGAATCAGGGTGGAGTGAAATAGGTTGGGCTAACATGGTGGTATTTGATCACCGCAGTTACTAAGGGCGGGGGCACGCTGTACATTTAACACGTCGTATGTCTTCATCACTTGCACATTAGCTGAAAAGGGATGAAACATGTTGGCAATTTTGACAGTTTGGAAATGTGTTTAAAACTATGTTTGGATGATGTGTCCAAAAGTGCCCTGGTATTGATGAGAATCTTGCTTTGTCACTGACTGACTTCTATAGATTCTGAAAAACGTTATTCTGGTGGTACTTTACGCTGAGATTCCCCGGGTAATGACATGTTTAGGTAAATAGACAAAACGAGGAATCCTGTTTATAGCTCCAGCTATACTAACCATGGCCACTTTTAATCTCATTTTAGAGATGTTTAGAAGCAAAATTTGTAAATAGAAGTAAAGTCAAGACTCAGTTGTCCTTCAAACGTTCGCGATGAATATATTTTGCAGATATTATTGCCCAAAACGTTATGCTTGTATAGTATATTAAGAATACTTAAATGAAATAGAATAAAATTTATTTCAAAAAAAGTAATTTGATAATCCACTGTCTTGCAATTGAAATTTAGCAGTTTATTTTTGCATAGGGAAGAAAACCGTACAAAAACCCTCAAACAGCACCGAAGAAAACCAACAAGCAACCCAAATTACTGGGCTAGCTACCAGTGACAGACTTGTCGTAGATTACCTTCTTTTTCTAATTCCTCCGCTAATGACAAAATAAAAAGTTCGGTTTACCTTTGAGTACATTTTAATTTACAAGAAGATTCTAAACAGGACATGAACATTATTCTGAATAAATGTATTTTTACTATTGTATTCATCATAGTGTCTTATAAATGAAGTGCCGTGACCTTTGCGTGACCGTGTCCGCGCCGTGCTTTTGCCGTTAGTTTTTCACAGTCATACGCTCTACTAAACTGCTCTACTAATAAGGAAGCAGTAAATCTCTGTGCACGTTTCTTTAATGTCATTGAAAAGAAAAATTTGACGTCAAACGCAGAAAATAAAGCATTGTGGGATTTTCAAAACTGAAGCCTAGTCTATAAGAAAAGGCTAATGCCCCTATAAGTATTAATGAGATAGCAAATATGTCGACCTTTACAATTTATGTTTTTTTCTATCAATTGTTCTCTTTAGGCCCACTCTTGTTTAGAACTATGATAGCAAATTCAGTATTTGAAATATCAAAGTAGAGTATTTGCTTATGTGAACGAGACGAAGCTTTTTGCTTGATTCAGTCCAAGAGAGGAGAATGGGCAATGTGCTCTACCTGTCTATCCAATTCGAAAATAATTGAATTGATAAAAGTTGTCTGTCTGCATGTACAATTACACTTGGCCTATCGGCCTTGTCCATGCAATTCTCGGATGGATATTTTTTTAGTTTAATTATTTCCAAATTGGACGACATGTAATCCTATTACCCATACTAATACCATGCTTGTACGGGATTATACCGCTCTGAATTGAAGAATCGTTGTCGGGTTCAGAAACATATTACATAAAAGCTGAGACCGAAATGGCACATGGGAAATGACATAATTATATTATAATGTATTTATTTGCAGTAATGTATTATCTATGCAGTCGGTTTAGAATACCAAACACGTATTGGAAACAGTGGATGATGCCATTGGTCGCCGGTCACACATGCATCTAATTAGCGTACTTCCCATGTGCCAATTCGGTCTCAGATTCTATGTTCTGTATGTTTCTGAACACGACAACGATTCTTCAATTGAGTGTATGTTGATAATTCATAATCACAAATGTAACTGTTTTATCGTTTGGCAACTCTAAGTGAACTGTGTACACAAGTACGTACTGCTCTTTCTTTGTTGTGGTAGTTCCATAACCAGGCAAATAACATTACTTAATACCAATAAAGTAGGTTTATAACTATTTGTTTACTTATTAGCACATTATGTAAGAAGTCACGTACCGTGCGTCGTTCTCTGGGAAGATATAATCTAGATATAGCGCTAACTATTAGAAGTATATTTACAAAAATATACGCAAGGGATCATCATCATCACCTGTTACGCCTCCAATTAGACTTTACAAATTTATTGGAACTTCTTTTATGTCGCTGTGAAACTTTTGTAATCCTTCTTCGATACTTTTTAAGAAACCTTTAGCTTTATTAATAGCAATTTGATTGTGTTTGACTGCCTCTTGTATCTTGCTTCTTGCTTCTTTTTCATCTTCAAGCTCCACTTGCTGTTCCTTGTCTAGCTGCTTCTCCGCAGAAGACATGTCACTTTTTATCTTTTGAACATCATTCCTAACAATAGCTTCTGCTTGCTTCATATTTTTCTCTTTGGCATCTACTTTGGCCTTTGCCAAGATCTTAGCTGCATCAAGAGTGGCAATCACGCCATTTTCATCCAATACCAGTTTTTGCAACTTGTTTTGTACACCAGCATCGTCTTTCTTTGCAATATGATTTCGGATTTTCTTGGCTTTATCTTGGACTTTCTTGACTCCAACTTTTTCTTCGATATCGCCCAATGCATTTGATGCCGCTTTGGTGATAGAAAAGTTAAAAAAAGTGTTATCAAAAGCTTGGTTTCCATTCCTTGCGTTTGTGCTTGCGCTGCTGTAGTTCCCAAATGTAATTTTGTTTGCGTTTTCTTTTGCGTTTGCATTGGCTTAATAGCAGACGTAGACGGGGGTTTAGGGATAAAACATACATAACATAATATATATAATATAACATAAAACCAGTGAAGGCCTGAGATTTTGAGCTCCATTAGAGGCTCAATTTTCAAACAAAAAATGGGCGCACCATGGCGTTCTCAAACCACATTAGGCATACAAATTACTATAGATAACATTTTGGATGAACAGCTAAATCATTTAAAAGCATAGTTCATTGTTGATATATTTAACAAGCTGTCATTTATACTGAAATGCCTTATTTACTTATTGTGAATGAAATTATAGTCCCTTATGTGCTCAGGTTTTCAAGACAGAATTGTATTGCAGCTGCGTGTTGAAAATATAATATTTTGATGAAATTCATTTTACTGTATCCAAGAATGTGAAACCTACCAGTAACTTCTTGCATCTTTTCTTTGGCTCTTTTTGTTGCTTCCTCCAGGATTTCTGCTGTCTCCTTCACAGCTTTTTTGATTTTTTCGTTGATCAGTTTCGTTAGCTCCCTTGCTTTCTTCAGATTGGTTTCAAGACTTGCTTGTTCCTGTCCAAACTGGTCACGTATCTTGGTGAGATCAAGACCAGCTTGAACCACAGCAGTCAAGCTTTTCTTAGCAGCAGTTTTGATATCTGAGTTTAACACTTTCAAACATCTTTTGCAATGGACTGAAAAGAAGGCAAATGACAGACTATCATTTTCATCTCTTAAATGGCCCAACTGGACGACAAAAACAATAATAAATCATGTTTTGCTTAGAAAATAATGTCGTAGTTCAGAATCAAAGAACGAAACCGGTTAGTCTCACAAACGTCAACTTCCTCATTTACAAAACTAGATATATACTTAACGATAAATGCTACACATTAAGTAGCTACACTTATTTAGCAATTTAAAGTTAATATACTAATTATATTTGTTATTTGCATTTTTGCCAATATGTTAGTTGAAAAGTTTCATTTATAATAACTGTTAATATGTAAAGACAATATACAAGTGCATGGAGATTTGATTGGGGACCAATTTAACCCGTGTTGATATGCTTGATTGAATTCATGTCTGTCACATTTTTTCACAACACTGTGAAGATCTTACCTCGAGAAGAAGTGGGCGCTATTAACCCTAAAAAACACAGAATAAACACGAACGCAAGTATATTTCTCATTGCGGCCGAGTTTGAGATGAAAAAAACAGCCAAGATGAGAAGCCAAGGAGCAAATGTCAATATGGCAAGATACGTTGTATTTGGTTTGATAACACCCAAGTTCATTGGAGATTGGTCCGTTTAGCAGGTATTTTGTTGTTGATGTCAGGTACCAGTGACTGTGTCATGGGTTAAATTAGTTTTTGGTATAAGTTTATACGATACAGTTAATATCCTTAAAGCCCTTAAAATTGTCTAATACACCTTTAATAATATCTTATGACAATCAAATCATACATTATATGTAATTGCTCCATATTTATCGATATTTTTGACCTTTTTTGCACTTCATTAGAGTCTGTGTATTTGTATAAATGCAGATTACAAAGTTTTGCAAAATTCAAATATATCAATGAATGTATCATAAAATCCAGTTATAATTTGTAAGCTAATGCATTTGCAGTCTTCTAAATGCATTATTTGTGATATATTTGTTCGCGAATACAATCCAATATAGTTGCGAGAAGGATTCGACTTCCGCTCTAAACCAATATCTCAGTATACCAGTGCAATGGATACTTTATATTTTAGACCGTGCAAAACATGTAAACTTTTACCAGTCTTTATATTTACGCAACCATTTTTTGCAGTGTTTAGGTATTGGTTAACATTATTGGTTATTACATGATTATTTAGACTTTGAAGTTAGTCGCATACAACGAAGTTTGTTCCTTACAATTTTCCCGCCATTATTTTATCTTTCTTCTATATAAGGTCCCGTATGAATATTTGCAATTGCTGCTTCGTTACGTTTAACTAAAATTTTCTTGTACTTTAAATGTAACTTTGTTCTTATTAGCAAAATTCGTAATATTAATAATCGAAAAAAAAAAAAAAAAAAAAAAAAAAAAAAAAACTATGGACATTTAGACTGTAGTATTTATCAGCTGGTACATACTAGAGTAAACAAAACACTAAGATTATGACAAAAAATATTCAGAAGACCCGACAGCATCGTTGAATATTGATTAATGTACCTGTAGGTACCAGTTTCTTGTTTGCAGCTTCTTCAAGCAGCATTAAACACAACTAGACGAGCGACTCGCACATGAATGCCATATAGTCATGCATCGGGTTTTCCATGTGGACATGATGAATCTCGTCCTTCTCAGTCTGCTCATATTTGTACTTGTTCTGGAAGCTCGTGGATTACCATTTACATTTGGTAAAAAAACTTTCAAAAGAGGTAATATTGATATCATTTTTTAAGTATTTCTCAAATTTGTACAACTCTTTTAGTAATATGGTCTTAGTTCGTCCAATGTTGTAGCTTGCAATCAAGCTCTGCAAAAATATTCTCTCCAGAAATTCTTTTTAGCGAGGAAATAAGCACTACACCTAGACAATCGAATGACGTTTTCTTTTAAAAGAAATTGCCTTCGGATTTGATGATCAAATTTATAAGTAAGATAATGTTAGCTTCATTCAAGATGTAAACATTTCACGGCGTTAAATATTGTAGAGACTTTTCAAATGTCAATTTCCCGCTTTCAAATGATTGAAAGCCTGTAATGCCATTACCGTAGCGAAAGCTGGTTTTTCTCTGGCGAAAAGAAAAAATATCGGCACCACACCCAAACTCTTAGCATGCTGATGTGTAGTGCCTAAACTTAAATAAAAACAAAACAAGAGGCCTCGCAGGGTAATTAACATTCATCTCTCATCGTATACTGAGTAAAAAGAATCACAGTTACTGTCACACATTATGATAACTCTTAATGAATTTATCAAACGATTTTAGGCTGTTATTCTCTTAGATACAAATTGTACTCTTCCGCGCAGATAATACATAATAGATAGATAACCTTTCGTTTTCTTATTTCAGTGTTTGTTAATCAAAGGTATAATTTTGAACGTTTTGAACAGTTATTTGTAGTATTAGTCATTACTCTTCCTATTTTTCAAAATTGCAGTTAGGCGAAGCGATACCATAGCAGCCAATGGTACAGGAAATAATAACGGATCAAAAATTGCAAGAGCTCCTCCAGGGATTGGTGGCACAGGAATACGTTATCCAAGTAAGTGAATGCATTGGTATAACCTGTTGGGTGTTTATTGACCAGTATATGAAGAGCTATTCTCTTTTCTCGACCAAACGGACCCATATTTCTTAAAAAGGACCTTTAGTAGTCGATTTTTATAACTTGTGTGCTAAAAAAAGACCTGCAATACGTTTAAAAGGTCTAAGGAGTAGTAGTTGTGCGGGAGGTCGTGTTTCAAACCTCAGCCGGACCAACGCTCAGGGTCTTAATAACGGAGGAGAAGGTGCTGCCATTGTAATAATATCTGCAAATGGTTAGACCTTCAAGTCTTTTCGGACAAGGACAAGGACTTAAAACCGTAGGCCATCTCCCAACCCTTCCTAACCTGCAGTAAAGTGGGGGACATAAAAGAACCATTGAATTATTCGTGTAAAAGTAGGGGATTGTCTCCCAGTTCAACAACCTATCCCAATCTGGAGGCATATAGTACTAACATACTAACAAATCACTCATGATTGTAAGCTGCACGGCTGCTACTAGCGCCTTAATATGCAGCCTGTAAAGACCTCCACTGGTTATAAATGTAAAGCGCACATGACTGATGAGAAGTTTTATAAATGCGCTATATAAAAATCTCTTTTTATTATCATTATTATTATTAAAAAAGAGATAATTTTGAGTTTAAAGCAACTGAGAAATGTTTAGAGCATTTTAATCCACTGTTATCATCAGTTGCTACTGAAGTACGGGGTAGCGAAATAGCACGTTCAACCAATTAACATAGTTTTTGCTTAAAAGCGTTTTTGCTTTCAGTAAAGCTTTGTGCATGAACATATAGGAATAGATAAACATGAGAAAGGGTGTAAATGTACAAAAATGTGTTTGAAGAATTCACTGTTTTCTACTTCTAATAATGACTCAGGAGTTAAAAAATTATACTTTTTGATACTACTTCATTTATAGTTTGCATCTATCAACTTGGTGTATCAAATAGAAACACCATTAAAGATGTTCAAATCACGGCTTCTTCCTATTATGGAACTGACCACTTGAGGCCTCAAGAAGGACGTTTATGGAATCAAAATGCATGGTGTGCAAGCAGAGACGCCAAACCAAGGACATTTATACAGATTGACTTTGGTAAGCCCATACCACAAATCATGGTGACATAAAAGCGTAACCGATTAGAGGCTTAGCACCAATCACGTGATGGTAGCCATCACAGGAGACGCACCGAAACAATAGTCTTTTTCTCCTTGAAAACCGAATTCTTTCTTATGTAAATCAGATTAGAACAGATTCAATTATTCTGCCTCCTGTCATGGCTACCATCACGTGATGGTGTGAAGGCCCTTAATCTTGGCTTTCACCTACGTCATCATGAATTTCAAAAGCGTAAATTTACAATATGATGAAATAAAAACTTCATAATCTGATAAAGCGGTGAAAACTATATACCATTGTCAGCCCGTGACACCTGATCACCTACTATGTATGGTGTATAATAAAAAAGATGTCAGGCATGTAAATATAGGTCATTACATAGAGAATAAATAATGAATACGTTGGGTGCCTAACCGAGTGATGAGAAGAAGATAGAAAAAGCTACTTTGGTGCTTTGCAACACCAAGTAAGAGCCGAAAACAGTCAGTCAGGTAACGCTAAGTCAAATGTCTCATGAAAACAAAACTGACGATACAAACAAACAAACAAACAAACAAACAAACAAACAAACAAACAAACAAACAAAGGAAAAAAAGATTAAACGAGTCCAGAGTAGCGCAGTGTAATCTTTTAAAAACATTCTATGCTGCAAAAGTCTCTCCCAAGTGACATTAATCGGCACTCTTCTCAATATTATCTTAAATGCCACAAATCTCATCGAAATAGAGTGCGATTTCTTTCGTGCTTTCATTTTAGCCACGCATCGAAGTTAATTTGGAAAAGTGTGCATTATTTTATTTTTCGAAATAAGCTAGAATACGCGATACCTTAGTGTGTTATTTTATTTTGTAGGTTATCTGAAATTGATAAGTGGAATAGTTACACAAGGTAAACCAGATACAGATGACTGGGTAACACAATATCATGTACTCTATAGCTTGGATGGGTACAAATGGCTGCACTACAAGGAAGATGGAAAAGAAAAGGTAAAACTATTTCATCTTTACTATACGATTTAGATTTAGACACGCTAGTTATGTTTAATCCATAGATTTTCATTCTAATACTTGGTTCTTAAATATCCCTTAGGAGTCTCCTTATTTCATTGGTCAATCTTTGCATTAATAGTAATAATACACGATCAATCGTTTTATCGACTTGACGCCAGTTCGTTTATTGAGCGTTAGCACTCGCATTAAGGGAGCATTAAGGGAGCATTAAGGGAGCATTAAGGGAGCATTAAGGGAGACTGGGCTTCAATGATCATTTAGAGTTGTGTTGCTTAAACGTTGGCTTTTTCTCTTATGCTGTTCTAGGTATTTAATGGAAATACTGATCGTAATACTCCAAAGTTCAACTATTTTTCTCGTCGAGTTGTTGGAAGGTTCATCAGAATCGTACCTCAGGCCTGGCGTGGATACTTAATGTGTATGCGAGTTGAAGTCTTGGGATGCTCTTTCAATCAAAGTGAGTAACAGTGTGTTGGAAAAATCATGTTAATGAAGTAAAACATGAAAGTTTTACTTTTTAACATACTCTTTGATTTTGGTCATCCTTTGCATTATATACTTCTTATTTGCTTGCTGTATTTACCACACCCATGCAAGGAGACCCAACTATCATTATTAGAAAACCATAGTAGTTGGTCTAAGTAGTTACTTATTACGCATTAGTCTGCTTATCCTATATTCATGTAACATGACTTTTCCTTTGACAGTTTAAAATAATGCCTCTTGATTTAACAACTTTTAAAATACTCGTTTTTCTTTCAATTCTTTTTACTTTACAGTTGATATTGCAGTAAACCAAACCACTGAGCAATCAAGTACAAGCTTTGATTTCTTCTCGTCAAGAGCAGTGGATGGACAAATAGATAGATACTTCAATAAAAGTACGCATCAAGTGTCTTTTTTAATGTTTAAAAAATCTATACTACTAAAAACCTAAGTTCTCGAAGGATGTTGAAAATCTACTGAGGACTAAGGCTGTGTATAGTTGGCCGAAAAGCGACGCATCGAGAACATATGAGATATTTTGAGGACCATTTCTCATTCAAGGACATTATCAACCCTTATTCCAGTTACTAAAATAACTGTTACAATCATCACTGATGTTGGAATAATATTATTACTTAATATAGTAATAGTGAATAGTTTTATTTTTCTAAAACTAACAGCTCTTGTTTTACCAATTGTGTTTCAAACCGTTCCTCTTTTTTATTGTAGAAAATACATGCGCTGTTACGCAGTCCCAACCTGATCCGTGGTGGTACCTTGACTTGGGATTTCCTACCACCATCAAAGAACTCTACATTGCCAATCAAAAGGATGATACAGGAAGACAATTATCTGATATTGAAATAAGAATCGGCAACAGCTTAGAAGGAAAAGGAAAGTTTAACAAGAAGTGCGGCGACAAACACACAATCGAGCCTGGAGAGTTCTCGACAATCACATGCAATAATACAGGTCGATACATTCATATAAGCATTCCTGGTAACAACAAGCAACTTTCTCTTTGTGAAGTGGTCCCTTATGGAATGGGTAAGAAAAACAACATATGCTTTATTTTAATGACAATTAAATTTTATAATAATAGAAATAAACTAAATTATATTTATAACTTATTCAAAACTTGTTCATTTAATATCCTATATGATGCATATTTTTAAGTTACTTAATTATATCTATCTTGAAATCCTGATGATTTCTGCAATCTGATAGGCTCTCAGCAGTGCGATTTAACCTCTAATCACACCATTTTGATTTGTAGTGAAATTGCAGTGAACATAGCATTTGACCAATCACATGACAGAAAAAAAAAAAAAAAAGCAAAAACAAAAACAAAAAAAAAACAAAACAAAACTAAACAAAAAGCACGAGAAAAATATTGAAGGGGATTTTCTACGTGAAAGTCAGTTATTTTTATTTTTCAATCCGTTTTGTCGAATTTCAGACCAAATAATATAGCATTACTTGAAAAAAAAACTATCGACTGTGATTGGCTAAGAGCAGTGCTCTTTTAAGGAAACGCTGTGCAGGAAAAAGGAAATTCCGCGCAGAAAAAAAGGTAATACAGTACAAATCTTAAACGTTTTCAAAAACGGTTTTAAAGTCAAACGGTTCTTAATTCTGCTGTTGTTAACATTACTATAAGCATCAAAACCTTATATCTTCTCGATGGTAAGTTATGATAGAGAAAATTTGAAAAAAATTGAGAATTTTGCTGTTTTTGAAAAAGGTTTTAGTTGAAGAGGGCTCATTGTTGACGCGCGCTCATAGTGTTTTGAGAGATTTTTGCTCTTTCTTCAGAAAAATAGTACATATTTTTCTTTTCATTTTTTAGAATGTGTAATATCAAAAGGAAATCATATGGTTTTCTTGTGCAATTTAGAATAAACTTTTTCTAAGAGCTCAAATGAAGCTCCTTGAAACTCCTTGAAAACCATTCGTTCAAGTTTATTCCAAATTTTACCCAAAACCATATGATTTCCTATACAAATTGCTCTCCACTCATTTCTACTGCATGCTAGTAATAATCATTTCATATCCGATATTGATGCATTTTCCTTACTTTGTATCTTTGTAAAGATCCATCCTTGGTTAACTATAGTCCTCAAGAAGCTCTAAGTTACGTAAACCAAGTAAGGGCTATTCGACTCAGAAATGCCATCCTTCTTCGACGACTGCAGCTGCAACGACTTCTTTATCTTAATTATCTAAGGCAAATGTTAAACAACACACAGAATATAAACGGTACCTATCAAACAGCCAATGGTACCAAAACGAGTAACGCATCGAGTGCAATAGGTGGTAGACTGCAAGGCCAAGGGGCTGGAGTGATGGGTCAAGGACAAGGAATGCTTGGTAGACTTCAAGGCCAAGGGGGTGGTTTGATGGGTCAAGGACAAGGGATGCTTGGTGGATTTCAAGGCCAAGGGGGTGGTCTGATGGGTCAAGGACAAGGGATGCTTGGTGGATTGCAAGGCCAAGGGGGCGGTCTGATGGGTCAAGGACAAGGGATGCTTGGTGGATTGCAAGGCAAAGCGGGTGGTCTGATGGGTCAAGGACAAGGGATGCTTGGTGGACTACAAGGCAATGGCTTGGGAGCTCTAGCTGGAGCACAAGGACAAGGAATGGGTATGGTGAACAAACTACAAGGACAAGGAATGGGTATGGTGAACAAGCTACAAGGACAAGGAATGGGTATGGTGAACAAGCTACAAGGACAAGGAATGGGTATGGTGAACAAACTACAAGGACAAGGAATGGGTATGGTGAACAAACTACAAGGACAAGGAATGGGTATGGTAAACAAGCTACAAGGACAAGGAATGGGTATGGTGAACAAACTACAAGGACAAGGAATGGGTATGGTAAACAAACTACAAGGACAAGGAATGGGTATGGTGAACAAGCTACAAGGACAAGGAATGGGTATGGTTAACAAGCTACAAGGACAAGGAATGGGTATGGTCAACAAACTACAAGGACAAGGAATGGGCATGGTCAACAAGCTACAAGGACAAGGAATGGGTATGGCTAGTCAACTTCAGGGACAGGGAATGGGTATGGTGAACAAACTACAAGGACAAGGAATGGGTATGGCGAACAAGCTACAAGGACAAGGAATGGGTATGGTGAACAACCTACAAGGACAAGGAATGGGCATGTTTAATAAGATGCAAGGACAAGGTAAAATATTATTAAAAATTAAACCTTTTAACTTTTTTGTTCTATTTGAAGCTAAATATCACTTTTTAAGGAATGGGCATGTTGAACAACGTACAAGGACAAGGAATGAATGTGGCTAGTGGCTTGCAAAATCAGGGAATGGGAATGGTTAAAGACCTTAGTGGTGATAAAACAAAGGATGATCTTATGAAAAAGGTAATGATGATAATAATAATAATGATAATAATAATAATAAAGGTTTAATGATGACATATCTACAGGGTAGCTCTACATTCATCATGCTTAAGTTAAAAAGGTAACTGGAAACTGGCAACAATGTTCATGTGATTATACTTAAACTTAAGACCACGTTAAGGTGTCAAGACCACGTTAAGGTGTCAAGACCACGTTAAGGTGTCAAGACCACGTTATGGCGGCTGCATACTGTAGAAAAATGAAGCTGCTGTGCACTTTCCTACGCAAAGACGATGAATCCATTATCTGAGCCCACGATGTGGCGCGCACAAAAACCATTAAAAAACCACCTAAGGCCTTCAAGAATTCCTGAAGAAGTAAAGTCAAAGACTTGATTACTAGTGATGTTTTATTTTTATTTCGTAGGAAGTTTTTTAAAACTTCTTTTTCTGTAAAAAGATGTTGATACACTTGTCTTTTAATCGATAATATGTCCAAAGCGAATTCGGGACACCTTTTTTCTTTTCCGATTTGAAATCAACATTAAATTTGGGTTTGAAAAGTCGTGATTCAAAACGTTTTTATGGATTTTTACTACAGTAGGCAGCCACCTTAAAGCCTTGTTTACTATTAGAATTTTCTGAAAACTTATTAATAAAGAAGTGTAAACCTAAAAAAAGGACTTAGAGTACAGTATATAAGGATTTTCAATGCAAGTTACACATTTTACGGGATTTACGTGTTTAATAGAAACTATAATGTAGGATATGATATTCCATTTTAGCAGTCCTAAAAGTAAGAGATCTATTTCTTTTTAGTGTTTATTGTAGAGTGGATCGTTCAGAAACGTTGATTGGAGGGAGTGAGTGAAGTTTACCGAAATACAATCTGGGAAGAAATGCACAACCTATCATAATATGAATATCAGTCTATATTGAGTAAACATCAATACATGCAAGATTCTGACTCATTTTTCTTAATTTCTTTGCAGGCAATGAACTTATATAAAAAGGTTAGTTTTTGCGCTTGAGTAATTGGCGTTGTTAATAACGGCACTAAATCACATCTCTAAATTCTATTGTCTCTAAAGGAATTAATAAATTAATAACAAAGCTATGATAAATATGGTTCGTTATAAATTAAATATAAATGTACAGTCGCGTTTAGTTTTACCTTTGAAGAAGGAAAACTTACGTTTGTGGATTGGCAGCAAGTAAGTGAATGACCTTTAATTTCCTTGTCGTTTCCCGTTTTAGAAGTTCCTCAATATATCATTTGTTTAGTTCAATCGAAACCTGCACTAAGCTGTATAAAACCAAAAGTTATTTTGGACTGATTATGAACCTTTATGACTTACCAGTTGAGCGGTGAATTTTGTTTCAGCCAATTACAGCGCGTTTAGCTGTTTTGGTTTTTTTTTAACGCCGGCCCTCATTACCAGGCTACTATGACCCAACTTTTGATTATTTTTCCGTTTTCTTATGCCTTATGCCTACGAGAAGCACAAATATGGAAAGGAAGAATAAAAACAATTTCACTTTACCGCCACGTTCGCTTCGTTCTTTCGAGCTCCAATAATGCTTAGGGCTGTTCATTTTGTCCGCTCATGCCTTGTGCAGCGTTTTCACCGCTCAGCTGGTAAAAAAGCAGCACTCAAGAAATATTTCACTATTCAAACTATTCATTCGACGTAGAATCAATACTTTAAGTACTAAAGAGTGGCACTTTGTGGCACAAATTTGTAAAAATCAATGGTGGCCATATTCACATAGGGTTCATGCAATATGATATTTTGATATAGCAATTAATATTTTATCTTAATATTAACGTTGTTCTTTTAGCTTCAACCTATGATTGAAAAAGCTAAACGTTATTTTGAAGAAGAAATCAAAGGAAAATACTATAAAATTGGAATGAGTAAGTAATGAAAACTTGACATTCGAACACAGTATTGGAAGAAAATGAAATGAAATCCTAATGAGAATCCTAAAATCAAGATTTCCCGATTAGACACTTGGACACTCCCGACATTCTTACAATTAGTAAATGTATCAAATGGTGCTGCTCCTCGCAGTATATCAGTATGTATATATATTTCATATATATTCTCATACACAAATAATGAATTGTTCCTTTTATTGAAATATCTTAAAGATTACTTTTCGAAAGGAAAGGCAGCAGGCATGAAGGCGTTTAAGATCTTCCAGGAGACAATTCTATCAGAAATACAAGGGATGGTAGGAGGCATAGCTGGTGAAGTAGGAGGTGAACTGGGTTCTTTGACCAACTACGACACTTCAAACATCAATGGACTGTTGGATAAAGTGAACAAGACAAAGGTAGGCTTCGTCAAATAAATTTTGTTTATCTATGTTTTACGAAGAAAAAGAAATGAAAAATATAAATCCAACCATGTAGAAGTTTGCACTTATATTTCTTTTTACAAGTAAAATCAACTGGTAAAGAGTGGGAAAAAACCCCACCATCTTGTAGGTCTTGTTGTCGTTGCTGAAGTTAATACGGAGGCACGCACGATTATTTGTATCAGCACAGTCGGGGATTTTTGTGACGCGAATAAAAAGCTTTTCCCGCCGCGGTATTGTCGGAGAGAAAACGTTGAAGAACATTAAAAAAAGCTCAGTAGTTTTTCATCAAAATGATTCCCCCTTACCAGAGTTTATTTTGATCGAGGTTTTATTTGAGCTGGAGTTGGGGCTACCTGTGTTTAAATCACTACGAAACTCTATTCCAAAATGGGAGGTGCAGAGCTATTTTCTTGACGATTTGAATAAAACAAAGTAAAACTGAATCGCTGATAAAGATGACTCGTTGTTATGAATTAAATGGACTGTTTGACTTTATTCGTGGTCTTTGAGTCTTCTATATATTTTCTATATATTTTCTTAGGTCCGAAAACTAGTTGAAAAGATGCGCCCATTGATCGCAAAATACATTGATGAAGCTCAAAGGCTAGCTAATGAATGGCTTGAAAAGGGGAAAAAAGAATTCGTAAAAATAAAAGACCAAGTTGTGAAAGAGGTAAGGTGACTATTATATTATATGGCTATCAATAACTACCGTATTTTGAAGTATACAAAAACCATGGTCATGCGGCATTAATACACTGTAAAAAGCCAACATAGAGAATAACAGTTTCGATTTGTGTTGCTCGTGGTCCCACTAGAGTTTGGATGCTGACGCCATTTCAAAAAAGCACAAACTTTAAAAAAGTCACTTCGATTTCTTAAATACATTTTTTCAAAATCAGTTGTTAACGAAATGTTTTTGAATACCTAATGAGGCTTTTTAGCAAACTTAAAGTTTATTTGCTATTCGTTTATTCCTTATTTTTCAGAAGAGCAAAAAATAGCATCCAAATATAAACGTATAATTGTCAAAGTACAATCGATTGCAGAAACGTTGTAGTATACATTCATACACATTCAGATACCTAATATTTATATATGTAAACTTCAATTTCGCAGATCGAAAAAGCAAAGAATATGGGTGAAGATTTGGCGGGACAAGCCGAATCGATGGGCAAAGGAGCAATAGGTCAGGCTCAGGCAGTAGGAGGGCAACTACAGAAGAAGGGTATGTCAGCTGTTGACCAGGCTAAGGGAGCAGGAATGGGAGCATTCAACCAAGCAAAACAAGCAGGAATGGGTGCCATTGACCAAGCAAAAAATGCTGCAAGTATGTTTTAGATTCTTTTATACATGCAAGACAGGACATCAGCCACTGATGTGGTTAATAGACCTTATTGGTGGTGATGCAATGTTTTCCCATTACAGATCACGTGCTGTTCCCTAGAGTATTTTTTCTTTGTTTAACAGTTGCTTGTGAGAAGATACTTATAATTAGTCATTCAATATTGACGTCGAAATGACTTTCTTTTGAAATTTATAACCTTTCTTTAACTATGTTCCTTAAAAGTACCCATATTGTCTGTTCAAGGTATTAACAATGTAGTGTGTATGACTACCGAATTGATCTTGTTAGGAAATGCTTTAATAATGAGTCAGTGGTTAATAGACCATTTTCCTATTTGTACGATACTTCATTTACTCAGGGTTAGGCCCAGTTCTGTGTATAAAATATTCTCAAATACGAACCGTAAAGTAAAGAATGCACAACTTTAACTATACAAAAAGCGAAATTCCACGGGCCTTTAATTATTTTCACAAAATTGAAACCTGAGCAACAGTGAACTCGAAACTGGACTATTATCGATAAGTAAGCACTCATGTTTAAGATTGATATTATTTTTATTACAGATCAAGCCCAACAACAGGCATTGGGTCAGTTCAATAATCTGCGAAATCAAGGGATGGGTGCAATAAATCAAGTGAAACAGGCAGGGCAAGGTGCTTTAGGCCAGGTAGGTAGTCTCCTACTTCTGGGTTGCCTTTGTCCTACTTTTGGGTTCCCTCACTAAATGTTGCCTAATCCATCTCCCAGTATACTAAATCTCTTCACTACACCGAAGACGCCAACAGGATGGAGTACCCTGGGTAGAGGCTTTTTTAACAAAAAATATTTTATAATTGTATATTTATATAAAATGTTTTGGAATTACATTTTATAAGGCAGATTATATTTTGAAGAACCACGCCAATTCAAAGAACCCCCTTTCGTGTTATGCCTCCGAAATGTGCAATGTGAGGCTTCGTGCATAATGCTCAGTGCTTCGTGAAATGAGAAAAGAATAAATTCAATTTAGCACGTAGCCTCGTACTAGAACCTTTTTGCGTGACAATGGAAGCATATATCGGAAGTGGGTTGTTTATAAAAGAACAAAAGCCATCCCTAAACAATGGGACCGCGGAGCCGGGGGGGGGGGGGGGGGATAAAAAACGTGTTCCCCCCCCGAAATTTGATTCAATATTGTTTAATTTTCAAATGACAATGATGTCAAGAGGATACCACAACGGCGATCTTCAAAATATTATCTTATTTAAAAAGGAAATCATTTATAGAAACAATATTTTATATATATTCTTGATCGTTCAACTTCTTTTCATGTAATATCAGCTACAAACAAATAATTATAAATGGTCTGTTGATTAAGGCACAGGGATTAGCAGGCCAACTTCAAGGCATGGGCCAGGGTGCCATTAACCAAGGACGCGGAGCATTATCTAGTCTTCAAGGTACTTATGGTATTGTTGTCGTAATTCTGAATATGATTACTCTAAGTTACATACTATCATGCGCAGTTTAAACCACTAGTACTCTTGTGCGAGCTCCAAATCAATCAGAATGCGTGTGAGAAGGAGTTATCATACCAGCCGATCAGAACCTATTAGGTAATTGTGTCATTGACATTAAAATTTGGGCTGCTAGCAAGATACAGCTGATTGACTTTGTTTCATAGGTTAGAATACTAATGCTTATTCAATACACATCCAGAACGATACTAATATTGAGAGATAACTAACTAAAAACTAGTGTGAACTGCGTCGGTGTTTCTAATGAAACAGTAATGATAAAAAGGTAAATTATACACGTGAAAAGATGAAAAAATGAAAAAAATTACTGACGTTTCGGACGCTATTCCTTCGTCGGAGTAAGAGAGAAAGAGGTGGTAGAAAGGAGTGTTTATATACTAATACTGTGTATGCATTTTAGGAGCTGGAATGGGTGCATTTAATCAGGCCAAAGGCCTTGGCGGACAATTGCAGGGTATGGGCCAAGGAGCTCTTCAGCAAGGAATGGGTATGGCTGGAGGTCTGCGAAATATGGGCCAGGGAGCATTCCAACAAGGCATGAATATGGCAGGAGGAATGAGAAATATGGGCCAAGGAGCTCTTCAGCAAGGAATGGGTATGGCCGGAGGAATGAGGAATATGGGCCAAGGAGCTCTTCAGCAAGGAATGGGTATGGCTGGAGGAATGAGGAATATGGGCCAAGGAGCTCTTCAGCAAGGAATGGGTATGGCTGGGGGAATGAGGAATATGGGCCAAGGAGCTCTTCAGCAAGGAATGGGTATGGCTGGAGGAATGAGAAATATGGGCCAAGGAGCTCTCCAGCAAGGAATGGGTATGGCTGGAGGAATGAGGAATATGGGCCAAGGAGCTCTTCAGCAAGGAATGGGTATGGCTGGAGGAATGAGAAATATGGGGCAAGGAGCTCTTCAGCAAGGAATGGGTATGGCTGGAGGAATAAGGAATATGGGCCAAGGAGGCTTTCAGCAAGGAGCAGGAATGGCTGGTGGTTTGCAAGGTATGGGCCAAGGAGCCTTAAATCAAGGAATGGGTATGGCCGGAGGAATGAGGAATATGGGTCAATATGGTCTACAGCAAGGAGCAGGCATGAATGGAGGAGTCCAGGGAATAGGCCAAGGAGCTATAAACCAGGGAATGGGCTAGCTAGATAGCACGGCTTTACAGATTATGACCTGACACGGACCAACGATTTATATTATGACTCAAGGATATAAATGAAAATCACCCAGCTCAGCGTCGACAGTAGAAACTTCACAAGAAAAAAATAATATGAAAAGTTTTATAAATAATAATGACGCTAAACTAAAAGGGCATATAATGAATATGACTGTAACGTCCAAATGCACGCGCGAAAAACCATGTTAAATTTTTGTTCGATTTTTTCATTTCTTTCTGCTATGAAGGACAACACAACGAATTAAAGTTGATTTCCGCCCCAAGTTATTTACACATTAACTTTTTATCTCGATTGGGCTCCCTGTATTTAGCTGTTTCAGATACAGTGGACTTACCCGTCTTGCCTCCCTTTTAATAATAATAATAAGTGGGGTGTACTTATTTGCTGTGGGTTCTTTTGGCCCCAAGTCACCGTTCTTTTTCGCAAAAACAATCAAATTTCTTCACATGTATTCTGTTTTATTTTCCAATGAATGTCAATAAAGTATATATAATACCTAACACTTTTTTGTCCGCAGATGCTTTGCAAAACAGTTCTTTTAGCGTACAAAAAACGAAACATTAATAGTCATAGTTTATATAATCCCCCGGTATAATCCTTTAAGGTACTAGTTTTGTACAAAATGTCATGTCGGTGTGTAGAGCAATGACAGATGATACGTGGAATTTCCGAAGGCTTGTTTACATCTTTGCTTATTTATGAAGAGGATTTTGAAGATTTGTTGATTTTCAAATCTAAGCGAAAAAGAAAGCGTATATAAGAATCAAAACAAAGTTTGTTTGGTGTCAGTTATCATTTATACAGATACCTAATGAGATGCAAGATATCAAATGAGATGCAGAATGTAAAACACGCTTAAATACGATTGTTAAACCACAAAATATCGCGGAAAACATTTTCTAACTTGACTTCGTGCAAGTTAATATACTATATAGTTATATACTATATATTTGGTTGGATCAGAATTTCTGCATATCGCTGTATATATATACACTTATTTCAATAAAGTTAGTCGCCTGAAAACCTACAAAGATGAGACCAACAAGGATTATGGGTAGTTACATTTTACATGTTTCAACCGCTTTGATAACTGTTGATGGACTTGAGATATTTTACCAGTTACAGTCTCGCCTCTTCTGAGCATCCTCGAGCTGCAAATTGTATCAAAAGCTTCACTTGTTTGATATTAAAAGTTTCCCATGATCCTCAGTGATCTCAGCTTTCTAGGTTTTTTGGTGACTAACTTTATTGAAATAAGTGTATACACTTGATTGCAAAAAGGTTGTAGTATACATTTATGCATATATCTAATCAGATGCAAGATATCAAATGAGATGCAAAACTTAAAAAGTAACTTATTTGGTCTTATTTATCTTCTATTGTATCAGATACATAAGTATTGCACAAAGTCAAGTTAAAAAAGTATTTTGCACAAAATGTGTGGCTAAGCAGTCGTATTTAAGAATGTTTTGGGTTCTGCATCTTATTCAATACTTTCTATCTCATTAGGTATAGTATCTGTATAAATTAATGTATACTACAATCTTTCTGCAATCAAGTGTATATATATATATGTGTGTGTGTGTGTGTGTGTTGTCGATCGCCAGTAGAACAGTGTGCTCGATACTTTATGTAGAGCGAAATATATATACATTAAAATCTCCTGACGAGTGAGTCCGACTCACGAAACAGTTCTGTAGAGAACAAATTATGGTCGTGTGATTTCTACACTTAACACATATCTATCTATCTATATATATATATACAGCGATATGCAGAAATTATGATACTTTTGCATATACATAAAAGTATATCTAAATTTCATTAGCAATTATGGGATAACATATCTGATATTTTTTAAAGCCCTAGTGATAGGCCCGAAAAAATATCAGGCATGATGTCCGACAATTTCTGGTAGATTTTTGATATACTTGTATATAGGTACAAAAGGGGCAAAGTTTATTTATTTAATATTTATTTATTTATAAATGGGAGCATATTATCAAATCTTACCATATACATGTTCCCCACTTTTTATCCACATCATAAATGGGTGTTGTCGAGCACCACTTATCAACAGCATCATCTGAAGTACATCGGTTATAAACCTTTCCTTTGAAAATAAAGGGAAAGGCACAGCAAGCACCACCAGCATTACCACCAAGAGTAGGTACACCTCCTCCACAGTCTGAAACATACCAGATAATTAAAATACGTCGTCCATAATAATTTTCATAAACTTCAAAAAGTTTAAAAACATTAAGTCACTTTTTTGTTACCTCTTAATTCAATGTCGTCAGTCTTTCTGTTGTTAATGTCGTAATTTTTGTTGTTACTGTTCGTTTCTTTTGTATTTTGAGGCCTTGTAACACAGCATTCACGAGAGCATGCCTGTGTGCAGTGAGTTGCACACACGGCTGGGCAGGTGCCCGTCGAGGGGGAGTGAGACTGAGATGAAAGAAGAGGCGACAGAGGTATGGGTGGTGGTTGGAACACTTTTGACTTTGTTTGAAACCCTGTTTCAATTGGCATTTTGTTCAAGGCTGCAACCTTTCTCTTTGCTTTTGATAGCAATCTTAGTCGTGCTAACGATGTCTTCTTGCAGCATTTTATCGGGCAATAACTGGCACACTTTTTTGCGCACTCTTTAGGACAGATAATCTTCATGCTAGACAGAGATTTGGTAGAATATTCATTGTGATTTGATGGTAGAGACCTAACATAGGTCCTTTGCCAGTTACCTGCATAATTATTATAACGAACCCCAGAGGGAAGAAAAGCACGAGCTTGAAGCCTTTGATAGTAGCCTCGCTGATTCGCCGAGCAGCAAGACAGTGGGCAAGATCCCACACAAAATGTAGTACACACAACTGGACAATGAGAAACTGGGTCGTAATAAGATGATAAAGATGGCTGAGAGAGTAGTTGAAGACTGGAGGGATTGGAAGAGGTCGTAGTTATTTGTGTAGGAGGATGAACTATTACAGGTGGTGGTGGTGGTGGTGGTGGTGGTGGTGGTGGAGGAGGAGGAACAAAGTGCATCATAGCAAAATTTGGAGGTGGCATTGGTGCAGGAGCTGGAGGAGATGGTTGCATCATTGCTGCAGGAGGTAGAGGAGGGGGCATCATGGGTACGGGAGGGGGAGGAGGTGGCATCATTTGTGCAGGAGGTAGAGAAGGTGGCATCATCTGTGCAGGAGGGGGAGGAGGTGGAATCATTGGCACGGGAGGTGGAGGAGGCAATACGAAGTGAGATGGGGGAGGAAATACCAAAGGAGGCGGAGCAGGAGGAGAGATCATCATAGATTGCGAAGCAGGAGGTATTACTACAGAAAGGGGAGGGAATGAAGCAGGGTATCCTGCTTGAAACATCTCAGTAAATGAAGGAATCGTGGAAGAAACAAATGGCGATGAAGAGGGCTGAGTAATTCCTAAAGCAGCCTTTCTTTGGTCTATCGTACAGCATCGCTGTGGACACGTAGGCATACAGTTGGTAATACATCCAGGCGGGCAATCGTTTGAATGAGTACAGCAGTGATGTGGACAGTTTTCTGTGCAATCAGAGGCACATTTTTGTGGGCACGGTGCTTGCATGTGATAATGAATGCCTGTCGTTGGTTTATCCAAGTGTACTTTGACTGTCATGTAGAATTAATAAAATAAATATATTTTTTATAAATTGCTAGTTTTATGCTGTAGAGTTGTTAATTTTCTTTCGAAACAAATTTTATTCCTTTAACATACCTTTGCAATATCCCCATTTATTATCGTCGTCGTAGTTGTATGTGGTCCCACACCAAGGCTTGGATCTGTTTCCTTTTATACATCTTTTGTAAATCATTCCTTGATAGACGAATGGAAACTGGCAACATCCACTGTTTGCGTTTCCTCCATGCGTTTGATGACATCCTTCGTGAAATTGATTACATGTTTGTTAAGGGGATTTTGCTCGTATCGAGTCAAAAACACTCGTTTATTTTCTGAAAAAATATATCAATTGCGAGTATTTGCGCTGCATGATAGGCCTAAAACTGACCATTAACACATATACATAATGCAATCGAAGTATTAGGGTTAGGGTTATTATACCATTTTCCTCTTCCTCTATAGTTAAGAAAATGTAGTTTTGGGATGCAATGTTTAAAAGCGTTGCAAATTTCAAGTAAATTTTACAATGGATCAGACCTTAATACGTTTACCGGTTGACAACGTTTTGAATTCGGAGTGAGCTCTTGAACTTGACTACCTCCATTCAATCTTAAAATATCAATGCATCAATTTAAGGCGACTGCAACATAATTGCGAGTATATCAAAAACACATGCATGTAACTTTCTGAATTTAGCTTATATAACATAGTAAGGTTAACACTTAGGTTTTTCTACGGTGTATTTTCCACAGTGGTTTTTCATAATATTGTCGATTTCCGCTTTAGATTCTTGATGAATAAACTGTCATCATTTTGACTGCCAAATTTGAATTAACCCTAACCCTAACGCTAACGCTAACGCTAATTTTCACGTTTAAATTTAGATAAATTTCATCATCTCATCACGCGTTTCTTTTTATTACTTTTCAAAAAATATTTTTAATGACCAACCTTGACAATATCCCCACTTGTGGTCCTGGTCATAGTTTGCAGTGGTTGCACACCAGTTCTGGTTACTGTTGACATTGGTACAGCTGTTGTATGTCTGGTTATTGTAAGTAAATGGAAACATGCAACATGCACCTTCTGAGTTTCCACCATGAGTTGCTGAGCATCCAATAACTATCAAAAAGCAAAAAGAACCGTTTTCTTTAGCAATTCAATGGTTGATGTTTAAATATTTGCCGAGTATTATTTAATAGATAATTACTGAGGCACGCAGCATTCGTAGGTATAATGCAGCCAGCTGAGGGCGTAGCCCGAAGCTGCCTGCATTATACCTACGAATGCTGCGTACCGAAGTGATTATCTAGTATAATTATTGTTCTTATCAAAATCCAATTGTTTTCTTTCTAGCTTGTTTATCATAGAAATAAAGCCAATAATGAATGAACTAAATATGTCTGATTTTCCTCTATGCATTCGTTGGGATAATGCAGACTGAAAACAATGGATTTTGATAAGATCAGTAATTATTAGTGCAATGTTGTACGGGTGACTATAAATGTAATCTTGAGTCTTCATCTTGCCATATTTTAGCATTTGGCAAGAACTACAAATGACCCTCAATCGTGAGAAAAACGATTATGTATCATGTATAACTGAATTCGTTTTGACCAAACAAAACCAAAAAGTAAACCTAATAACCGTTAAATAAACGCGGAGCAAACCCCACATAGAATGTAACTATTTAATTTGTGAGGGGCTTTGAGGGGGCCAGTAGGTAGGGATTGGAAGAGAATAGGAATTGGAATAGAATATTCATGTTCTTTGAAGTCAGGGACGCTTAATACGAATTAAAAATCTAAAGTAAAAATGGGAATGGGGACCACCTCTATGTCAAATAATAATAAATCTTAATTTCTATTTAGAGGAAATAACCTTAACCTAAAATCAAATCAGAACTGAAGGACTTTTTCTCAAATATTTATTGCATTTGGAGGCAAATTAAAAATCAGAGTTTTCCAGATATTTATTCAACTTAGAGGACAATTTATTTGTATGAAATTACTTCAAGGTCTATACGCGCAAACTTCTCTCGAATATCATCTATGCATATGTCTATTTGGGAGTATAATCCATAATTTTATCTTATTTCCCCACTATCTACTCAACTGCAAGCTAAATATCTGGTAAATGATAAATACGGTTCAGTAGCTTTTTAGCCACACAGCTAAGCTACTATAACTGAGTCTTTTAAGAATTTGTGCTTGTCTAAGTTATCCTTGTGAGTTGTCATCAAAGTTTTGCACTATGGTTGCTTTTCTATATTTTCTCCGTGTAAGAGCTATATTGCGTTTGCTATGATGGATGTTGGTTTTGCTATCTTCTGCCGGTCTTAATGATGCCAGAACGTATGTTTCATCCCAGTTATTATCTGTGTTAATTTTCTTTTTAGTGGAACATCGGTCCGTACATGAAACTAGCATCATCATAATCATCTTCATCCGCGTTAGGCAAGCTCTCAAAACTATTTTGCATATTTTCGTATCGTTGTGCTATATCCTGATTATCATAACTGTCTTCCTTCTCAATCGTTCCAGGGCCAGTATCGCTCGTATCATCATTGCTGTAATCTCTAATCTGTCCGTCATCAGGTGTACTTTGTCGAGCTGCATACGCCGTTTGCATTTCCTGGGGAGTAAGATAAAGCTGTTCTTCTTGTAGCTCCTGATTTTGTATTTGTTGATGTAGTCGTAGCTGCTTTTCATTTTGCTCTATCGTATGCTTTGTTTCTTGATATTGTCGTATTGGATCGTAAGTAAAAGCCTTCATCAATTCATCTGGAACCCGTCCATCATCATACTGAGTTTCCAGGTTCACCTTGTTGAAAAAGTCTTCTTCTTTTTGTAATTCGCTTTCAGTAAAATCTTGTTGATTTAGCAGTCGCTTTTGCTCCATTTCTAAAGCTGCAAGCTGTTTCTTGATACTTTTTACGTATTCATCGAACGCCTTTTCTTTACTGTTATCAGTCAGAGAAGTCGATACCTTCGTAGAATTTTTGTGAATTTGTTTAAGGTGATTGCTTTTTAATTGCTTTTTTCTGGAATCAAGTATAGTTTGCAAATACTTTCTTTGCTTTTTAAGCTTCATGTGTTGATTTTGTATTTTCTTCAATTCCTCTTGTCTTCTTCTGTAGTACTCATAGTTTTTCAGCATCTTCTCAATGAAAGCATAACGCGCTTTTTCAACGCTATGATCTCCATCCTCATGCTGGTTCTGGGTTAGGTTGAACATATGTCTTTGGCTAGACCCATTTTGAAGCACTTCTTTGGGTTTTTTAAACCACTTGGAAAAAAGCTTGTTTATCTGAAGGATGTGTTGCTTTGGGCGACCAGAACTTTTCTTATGTAAAATTTTCTTATCTTTCTGAAGTGGATGTACGTCAGCAACCGGATTGCACTTGCATCTTTCAGTACAAGTTTCTTTATTTTCATTGGATTGGATGCCACATTCCATAAAGCAAGCACAGTTTTTCTTGGGTTTTTCGGTGTTGGATCTGGTCCATCTTTTAACAACTTTTTGTATGTTAGACTTTTTACAGCACAACTGAGGGCAGGCTGGTGCACAAGGTACGACACAGACTGGCTTGCTACAAACTGCAGGGGGTTTGGTCGTTGGCATTGCTGAAATTACTATGTGAAAAGTACCTTGGAATTAGAACAAGCATTTTTATATAGCTATTTAAAAAGTGAAATGAAGTCAATGCTTGAAGCAAATTTAAATTTATCTTGGCAATAATGCATTTTAATTGCATTTTACATAATCTCATTTAAAAAAAAAACAAGAAACGACTTTAAAAGTCTAGAAAATTTACAGCTTGAGAAAAAAACTCAGTCTCACCTGTATGTTAGATGACTGACTCCATGACCCAGGTGTCTAGTCTATCTGCCACTTCATTCAACATGTCAGTGCTCTTGCCTAGACCACTACATAATAGTTAATATATCGGCTAAAATTCTCTTAAAACCGAGCGTTTGAGCATTAAGTTGTGGCTTCAATGAAACCTGGGTTATGGAGCCTGAAACACCTTAATTGAGTCATGTTTTGAGCTTTGGAAGGATATCATCGTTGACTTCAGAAATAAAGGCAGTCTGTTCTCAAGCATGTTAAGGCCTGGGATTTTGTTCAAAAGGGCAAAAATTATTTTTCACCGTAGATTCCTCATTTTTAAATGTAATTGAATGCGATTGCAATAGTTATCCTTATTTCAGGTGCTTAACTTTTCGGTTGAATATATTTGCATAAAAGGTGGTCACGTGACCTTAAAAGAGGGAAAATGCTAAATTAAAAACTAGGTGATGGTTTTAGATTATTTGTGAGGTTTCTTTAGCTTGTTTGAAAGTAGCAACAAAGATACAGATATTCACGTTTGGAATGGTCGACCAAAATGTTTACGAAAGGAGAAGAATGGGCATAAAGGATATTTTGACAGGTCACGTGACCTGTTTTGTCAAATGTCTCCTTAACACAAAACTTTAGCCCACCATTCTCAACGTCCATTGAACGACTTCAGGAAAGGAAATAAATTAAGGTTGAAAATGTTCAGCAAAGACTTAAATTGAGCACCTACTATTAAAATGAATTTTTATGTAAATGTATGTAAATTTCGTGATCACGTGACCTAAATTTTTCCCGGTATTTTGGAACCAATTTGTAAAGAACCACAATATAAGAAAGTTTGAGAAAGGTGTTTAGAACATTTTGAAGCAATGCCCGGCTCTGTGATGTTCAAATATGCACATGGTCTAGACGAGATTAGTCAAGAATATGTTGCAACAGTTGCAATGTTATGCTTTTCATTTCAGCAAAATTATTGCAAAGAGAAAATAAGGCTGGAAGAATGTTGGTTTGGGGCTTAAAGTAATTACCCTTTTTCTCAGAGTTCCTTGTTTGAAACATAGTTTATCTGCTTGTGTGGGTTGGCTTAATATAAGATGTTAAATCGCCTTTATTGACGATAGATACTGATAGGGGTTAATCAGCTCGCTTACCGCGGCTTTCTATAGTAGCTCCTAAAAATGATTGAGAAATCGCAATGAACTCAGTGATTAAGCATTTCAATTTATTTAAGAAATGTATCAAAACGGATGCGCCAAAAGCGCTACACGACAATAATCCATTAATATTCTAAAGAACTTAAAAAAGTTAAAAGTAAAGCTATATTCACTGGACTTTTAACCGCTTCAAAAACGCATGAATTCATAATTTGATCATATTGAAGCGACAATACACGTGTAAATATCTCTCTATATAAAGAATACTAATGAGGATGCCTTTATCAGAGATTCAAGGTGCAAACAAGTATATTTGAAGACTTAGAGCCTCATGATTGAAACGACGACGACGACGACGACGACGACGACGAACAATACATGGAACTTCGCGGACTCCCGGTTTATTTCTCCTCATGAACAGCCAGCCAATAAAAGCGTGAGAGCAAATTTACTTAAAAAGCAATCTTTGTGACAGAATTACTGCGAGTTCTCATAAAATTGAGTTTGTGTTGTTTTATTAACGTATGTGTGGTGCATACGTCAAACAATTGGACAAAGTGCATCACTGTAGAAAACAAATAGGCTATGTAAACTAACTCACCATTGGGGTTGTTATGGTAATGGATGTGGTAATGAATTCCTGTAATAGAATAAAGAAATAAATAAATAAGTGTAAATAAATTGTAATCAACTTTGCTGTTGTTGTTGTTGTTTTCTTTTTACATTTGTTTCCATGCACATCCTAAACCCTGTTCAAACACACGAAAGAACGCCTAAGAATGAAGGGAGGAGGGAGGGAGGAGGAAGCAAAGAAGGAAAGAAAAAAAGGCAAAGTGTTTTGCTACGTTTGACAATATAAAATTCCAAGAGGGACTCGTCCATAACGGTTTGGTCCACAATATATAAATATATACAGGAGCCGAAAAAATCCCTCAAGCAAAGGGAGGAAATATATAAAAACTTCACATGTGGACATCGATGGATAATACCTGAATTATTGCTATATATTTTGTGACACGGTGATGTCTTTTATGTTTTTACCTGGTCCCGGTGCTGGTACTGGTTGTGGCGGCGGTAATGGTTGGCATGGCGGTGGTCCATTGCATGGCGGCTTAGTGGTAGGTGTGGTTGTAGCTGATATCGGAGGTGGTGCAAGGGCTGGAGCCGGGGGAGGAGGTGGAGGCAAGGCTGGTTCTGTCGTCGGGACGGGAGATGGAGTATGAGTAGGTGGAGAAGTAGTGGGCACATTTTTCACAGTGGTTGGTGGCAACGTGGTACTTGGATGTGGTTCTGAAATAGTACCAACAAATATGAACTCAGAATACTTGTAGCATTATGAGGATAACCAGACAAAGGCCCATTTATAATCATTTGTAATAATTTCTAAGAGAATGAAATAACAAAAGACATGGTGGCCAAATTGTTTTGGCAAAGCAAAAGAGAGAAATAAAAAACATGAATTTTATTGAACCAAAATGACGGCTATACAAGCTATACGAAATGAATCAAGATTACGAACTTTTTAGAAAGCGTAAATCTGTATTATTGTAAAAGAAGATTGGTATAGCCAATAATCATGTCATGTTACAAACATTTAGCTATAAAATAACAATAAACGCGCTCGGTCGTCGTCCTCGTGTTTTCATAAACAGGTTTACTCGATCATGGTACTGAACACTCGATTTGAAGTATAACTGCGCTTTGTTCAGCTCACTGTCTTCTTTCTTCTTAAAAGTTTTTTTTTTTGTATTCGGTAGTGGTTCAAAGCCATTTTGAGTTTTTGTTTTCTTACCTTCAACGCCAGTCACTGCAACGTTAATGTAGGCGGAACAGTCCGAACTAGGCATGACAGAAATGGTTGTATCTCCATCGAGAAAAATCTTGAATTTTCCCGAAGGATCAATTCCTTTGAACGAGATAAAATTGTGCAGCTCTGGGCGCTTAAAAGTGAAATTCATTTTAAATTCTTCGCCATTAACTAGCCAGCCCTCTTTTTTAAGACTTGATAAAATCTTGAATTGAGATCCAACTTGGTTCTTGAATCTCAAAGCCACGCACTTGTCTGTCAATGATAATATGTTATTTTGATCAAAAACATTGATTATATGGCCAATATATTCCGAAAGCTACTTATTAGAATTAGGTAGACATTGTTTTGATTGTAGTTTGTTTTAGGAGGGCCTCGTAATTTGAGGGGGGTGGGGGGTGGGAATCATAACGGGGAAAAAATGAGTTTGAGATGTAGTAGTAGTAGTAGTAGTAGTAGTAGTACTAGTAGTAGTAGTAGTAGTAGTAGTAGTAGTAGTAGTAATAGTAGTACTAGTAGTAGTAGTAGTAGTAGTAGTAGTAGTAGTAGTAGTAGTAGTAGTAGTACTAGTAGTACTAGTAGTAGTAGTACTAGTAGTAGTAGTACTAGTAGTAGTAGTAGTAGTAGTAGTAGTAGTAGTAGTAGTAGTAGTAGTACTAGTACTACTACTACTACTACTACTACTACTACTACTACTACTGCTGCTGCTGCTGCTGCTGCTGCTGCTGCTGCTACTACTACTACTACTACTACTACTACTACTATGAAGATGATGGTGATGATGATGTTGATGATGATGATACTGTGCGCATTTGGGGATTGACAGAACACGCGGAAATCGCGCGCACAAAATCGTAGAAAAATGAATTTCAAATACATTCTCTTATAAAAGTGGATAATCTGGGTTACCTGTGATTTTATCGTAAAAAGTTTCGGAACCAGAGACAACATCAATGTAACCACCTCACGTGATCTGTGGGATCCCTTACCCTCCTATACGTAAGAGGCCGAAACATCATTGTTTTTGAAGGAATATAGTCTTGTTGTCTCTCTGTCATGATTGCGTGGCTGAATGACTCACTGACTATCTGGCTAAGTGGCTGAATGGTTTATTGAGTGTTGATTTGATAGAATCATTTTCATGTCAAGTTAATACTTACGTTTGGTTGCAGGTGATTGGGTTAATACAGGGCTAGGCTTGACAGTTGGTGTGATAGTTTCCTCGGCACAATACTGCAACGGGTCAATACCTGCCTTTTGAGGCTTGAGTACAAAAGAACTTTGAACATCAAACTCCTTAGTGTTATTGCTGTAGGCCACTTTCATTTCGTAGAGCGATTCACCGACCTTGCTACCAACAGCTAAATACCATCCGTCGTGAAAAGATGCATACGAGAAAGTTTCTTTAAGGTCTGCGTGACGACGGATATAAAAGGTAGCTTCTTTCACTAAAAGGTAAATTGCAGTTATTTAGTTTCACAATCTTGTCCAATAAGATTACAAATGCAAATTTCTTCTCCTATAACACGAGTGAAAGGTTGTGCAGGACAAGATAACACCTTTTTCAAAAAAGTAGTCGTTAACTAAAGCCAAAGACGGGAAAAAGTGTTATTTGAGAATCTGAAGTTAATAATATGCGTGAACAAAATGATAATATTCAGGTAATCGGGTATGATAATAATGATGACCATTTTCATCAAATATCAATATGAGATGATTAGGCAATTTACCGTAGTTGTCGTCCCTTTGATAAGCCATCAGAATAAAGCGATAGTCTTTCTGTATGATGTATGATCCGGAAGTGCAAACAGACTCAAACGACACTGTATCAGGATCTTTGTTCAATCCTGGTACATGCGCAATAAAGTACTGGCAATGCTGACCAAAAAACATACGCATTCCATTGGCTCGTGCGCAGAAATTGTTGTAATAGATTTGCAAAGTTGGGGTGTTAATAGAGTAGATTACGTAAGCTGCTTGATTCATAACTGTGAATTAAGGAACGCTTGCATTAGTACTAACATACGATACCACTGCACTAAATCCCTTCTGTTTTACCCCCACCCCCTTGTTCTGGGATCAATAAGCGGTGGTAAAATAGATTTCAATCCTCAAGAGAACGATTTTGTTTGCAAACCTTATTAGAAAGTAAGGGGTTATATGAAAATCATACGTCTCGGTCGATCTGCATGCAGTGCATGCATACTTTCTGCCATAACTGGACTTGGTGGACTAGCAATCTTGCATACTACATGAGTATCCAACATAAACTTTTTCATTCTTATCATCACCTCAAACCTAGAAGGTCCGCAAACCGAACCACCCCGTTTTTTCAATTGTGATTTACTATCATTATCGTTTAGGTGCAACCCTCAAGAACTTTGATGATTTATTCCCCGACTAGCATTTAAACGACCGTCAATTAAAGGACCACGATAAACGACTAAATTAAATATTTTATTCAACTTATTCTCTATATTCTTGAATTCAGTTTAAAATTTCCCATTAAAATATTGTGTTTTTTATTGCAGTTCTTTGATTGACAGTCGCTGAAATGCTAGTCGGCAAACGAGAAATCAAATTTTTGGGGTCGCGCTTCAACGATTACGGTAAAATAGCTTTCCTATGAGTAAATAAAATAATAGCTTATATTTTGAGTTTCAGGAAAGCTTACTAATAGTTTTCTTACTTTTTATCGCCGCACCAGACTGACTCACAGCAGCATTTGCAGCCGCATTAGCAGCAGCAGATACTGAGGAAGAGAACTTAGCTTCTGCTCCTCCTCCGGCACTGGCACCAGAAACAGATCCAATACCCATACTTGCACCAGCCCCTATTACTTCTCCGGCTGAGCTACCACCTCCTCCCTGAGAGGTTGATCCTCCACCTCCAGCACCAGCTCCTCCCCCTGCTGCACCTCCTCCTTCAGTCCCGCCTCCTGCTCCTTCCCCTCCAGCTGTCCCTCCTTCGGTTCCTGTTGCCGCAGCTCCACCAGCAGCTCCACCAGCAGCTCCTCCAGCAGCTTCTCCAGTAGCACCACCTGCTGCTCCACCTGCTGCTCCACCTGCTGCTCCACCTGCTGCTCCACCTGCTGCTCCACCTGCTGCTCCACCCGCCCCTTCTTCACCGCCCGCAGCGCCACCACCAGCTGCTGCACCTCCTCCCCCTCCCCCTTCCTCAGAACCTGCCGAGTTGTTGGCATATACATTTAATATATGCCCAGCACTAGCTTGTGCTAATAGTATTTTCTGTATAGCTTCCAAAGCAATCTCATGAGCTATTCTTCTCCCTGCTTCCTCTCCTGCCTTTTTCCCTGCTTCAAGGCCTGCCGTGGCTCCTGCATCAGCCCCGGCTTTGGCACCAGTCTTAGCTCCAGCATTGGCTCCACTACTTGCCCCTGCTTTGGCTCCTGCATAAGCGCCTACGGTTGCTGCATGAAGAACTGACGTATTTGCAGTGACTAGAGCTGATGATAAAAGAATATAGCATTATATACAAGATTAACACATCTAATTCAATGCTGAAAGTCACAAATAGGGAATAGACTACACGTATTGAATGAACATTCAAAACTATATTTGTTACGAGTTCTTAATTATTAATAATAGACCGTTTCCTCAACTTACGGATGCTTGGAAAGACTCCTGGAGGAATAGATTGTCTTTTTTGATTCTCTAAAAAAAGGAAAGATCATTTAATGGTTTTAATTATATGTATCAATGAATATCATTGAAACCTCTTGGACTACAGCGCAAGTTCTTTTCCCTGCAATGAGTATTCAATGATACCTGCTCATGAGTCCAAGAATAGTTATCTTTCGTTTCCAAATTATTTTATACGTTTAATGGAGCCGATTCAGAGTGCAAACAAATAATTGGGAGTAATTCCATAACAACGACAGATTGCAGTCTTAATTAGAAAGTTAAGTATTAGGAACCATGAAGTAGCGTGCTACAATTCTCCTCTCTCCCCTATGGTCTGGAATTAGATTTCTAGGCTGGGCATGACAGAACAGTAGACTTGTTTGTCTCCGATCCTCATTCATTCGAGGGGTGCATGTACAGAAATATTTCCCAAGACTAAAAACTTCAATTTGATCACAGCCACAGGGAGCCCAATCAAGACAAAAGTGCTAGTCAAAGATAAAAAATATCACGCGCTTGGGAGAGTGAGACGCGTTTGTCGTAACTTTGATGCAACACTCAATTTCCGAATTCTCCAGATCTGTTCTATAGGGTTAGCCTCGAATTGGTATGGAATTAGTTTGAATATTCATGGTTCCAGTGAAGGGCCGTGGAATTTCAAAGTTTTTGTATAAAGTTGTACACTCTTTACTTGGTATTTGGGAATATGAGGCACTGAAATAAGGCTAACCCTGTATTAGTGAGGCTTTGTGACTCGGGCAATTTCAAAACTTCAAACGCAAGTGAAATTCATAATCCTTAATTTTACACGGAACCATACGAATATTACCTATGCAAATTATTGCACTCCACTGTGTTCAATTACCATTATAAATGTCAATAAAACCAGATCACTCTACCTCGTCCGACCAAGTGCAACGATCTTTTTTTTACCAATACTAAGTGGCAACAAGGCTTGGAAAAATAACACCCAAATCACCATCATAATTAACGAGGAGTAACGGCTAAAACTTTTGATAAAAGGAATCTATAATTTTTTAACCGAAAACGTTAAAAGAAATCAAAAATTATAAACCGTCTATATTAGCTCTATCAGTACTACTTTTTGGACAATTTTATTGAAGTATTGTATAATCAAATGGGCCCTAAAACATATTGAATATATAAAAAAGGTCATGTAAACACCACCAATCCCTCCCAATATCAGCCCAAAAATGCCTTCTGTCAAATGTTGAAATAATAGTATATAACTTTATCCATAAAGTGCATATAGTCAGAACCAGTCTTAGCTTTGTTACCGACACATAAGATAGTCCAGCTTCAACGCTTATTTGAACGCTATAAATGAATTTAATAGGTTGAAATTAAAAATAATAAAATAAAATAAGAATAAAATAACTGATAAAAATAAATAAATAAATATAAAATATAAAAAATAAAAATAAAAATCCATATGACAGTTTTAGAAAATATCAATGTGGGTTTTAGAAATATTGCGGTTGCAAATAAGGCTATTGTATTTACTGGTTGCATTAAGAATACAGTAGAGCTACCTGCATAGAGGTTACCTTATAATATTGGATACTATATTGTTTTAGGAAAGACGTTGTTACACGTTTTAGACAATTTAACCTAAGAGATATATACTAGTACTCATCTAGTTATTAAAAATGCAATAGTATACCTGATGCAACAAGCTCAGGCGATCTCAGATATCGCATACTAAAGATATCGTAATATTCTAATGATGGACATCGTGTGCTTTACTATAGCCAATATAAAGTACCAGTAAGAATAATATTACCATAGTAACTAGGAGACAATGCATCTATTTTATTTCTTTTACCATCGAGTTAGTGAAAATATTGACTCACTAAAGATCTCGAGAAGTCATTTAGCCTATACATACACTTTGAATGAAAAATATTATTCTACAAAAGTTACACAGACGCTAATGTCTGGATATGATTAAAAAAACACTATGTAGAAGTTGAAACTCGGTCGGAAGATGAAAACCTCCACCAGGAAATAAAGCAAATGAAAAAAAAATAAAAAATACAATAGTTCAGGCTGGTCATACTGGACTTCCAATCAATCGAGTGAAAACCATCCGTTTGAGAATTGTTAGACTTGTTAGGCTTATGCTTGTACTTAGACTTATACATTGAAACTGTTGATTGCCTTTTGAGTATTGTTAAATATTCATGATTTATATAATCTTAACTAACACTTTTACAAATCAGCAGTAAGTGTTCCCATTCAGTAGAATAGCAGTTCTAGGAAGTGTGGTGTGTTCGTTTGAGGGGGTGGGGATATGCTCTTCCTCCCGCTTTTGTCGACCCGAGAACATTATTCAAGCGTATAAATCTTTTCATATTTTCGCACTTGTATCCAAAAACCATAACATTATCTTTCATCGCTAGTGGTCAATGATGATCACTCACTGCAAAACCTTAGATCAGTCCCTGCCTGTAGGTCAAAATACGCCAAATTAAAATAAAAGAAAAAAAAAAGAAAAAAGAAAAATTAAAAATTAAAAAAAAAAAAAAAAAAAAAAAAAAAACAACAAAAAACAACAAAAAACAACAAAAAACAACAACAAACAAAAAAAAAAAAAAAAAAAAAAAAAAAAAAAAAAAAAAAAGCTAATAAGAAATAAAAATAATAAAAATAATAAATAACAATGCTATACTTTCGTCACACGATTCGTAATAACGATTCTACAGATCTCAGGACGTTCGACATTACTATGTCGCAGTTCAAGTCAATTAAGATGAATGTATATATATATATTTATCGACAGAAGCCAGTCCAAATGTTCGTTAAAAATATTTAATAAAGACACTTCAACTAGGGCTGAAGCATCAACATTTGATTGTTTTAAATTATTTCAATAGGCACACACTCGAAATATTTCCTAATTCCATGTGTACACACATCCGACTCGGGCTCACGTTTCGACAATCTGAACTTGATATTCGATGGTATTGATTTAATTACTCACTCGTTCAAGAAATATCAAAGTTCCCTTGAACTTTGGTCTGAGTACCAGTAAGTCCATCAGTTTAGTGCTAGTCATATTTCTTACCATGTTTTGTGGTGTTCTTTAATGCTGTAGTTTTTCGTAGCTTCTTTTTTTTTCCCGTTGAGCTCAAGACCAGAACTCCCAGGAAGAGCAAAATAAACAAAGACCTCATCCGTCTAGATCCCGCGAAACATGGACAAAACTGTAGATTGTTTGGCTACAAAATAGTCTAATCAATGATTATTTTGGCTAGCGATACGTATTTTATTAAAGAAGCGAATGAAATAAGCCACCTGCTATAGGGGAGGATAATGATGTCATATCGTATGCATTGGACTTTTCCTTCATAGATATCTATAGAATCTCCCAAAACAACTTACGATCAATGATTTCTCGCTTTCTCATGCGTTGCCGCGGGCTAGTCGTTCGTGTTGAGAGAATTAAATAGACTGAAGATACGGGAAAATGCTGCGATCCTGGCTGCCAGCTACAAACATGAACTGACATTTTTAAGTGATCATTTTCATTGCCCTTATTAAGACACAATTATAAAGTGCTTCTGTTATTAGCTTTAAATATAAAACGCAAGTTGTCAACCGGAAGTAGTTCAGGGATTATCCACCTGTGTATTCATGTTTTACGCATATAAATGATTTAGAGGGGAAAACAATATTAGTGGTAAATACAGCAGGGACTATAGAACAGGGTTTTTACAAAAATCAAGCAACGAGTCAAGCTGCAAGGAGAAGTATCAAGCTATAGTATCCGCGTTAAAGCCGGAGTTCCACAGGTTCCTTCTTAGCCTCTCTCCTATTCAACATTTTCATTAACGATTTAAGCTACTGCATCCCGAACATCTCTCTTAGGCTGTATGCCGATGACACCGCTAGTTATGCTGTTGGTGTCTCACCAAATGTACTTCAATTTGTCTTCAATCATGATCTGAAGATACTATCTTCCTGGTTTAGAAGAAAATCTTTAGAGGTTAACAACACAAAGAGACACAGGCTTTATCTGTACGGATTTAATATGAATGACACAAAAAATAAAGCTATCTGACAACATTAGAATTTTTGGGGTAACCATGGATAGTAAATGAAATTTTAAAACTCACATTATTGAACAGCTCAAGAAAGCATATGCTAAAGCTTCAGCTCTTAGAAGGATCAGACGTTTTTTACCTATGGATAAGCTAATAATTTTATATAAGGCATTTATTCTTCCACATTTGGATTATTGAGGCCCTCTACTTTTAGGTAAAGGAAAAGTACAAAGCGACCGTTTAGATAACGCCAATTATTATATTCTCAGAACGCTATTATCGGAAATCTGTCCCACATGAACAATTACTAAGTATCGCTAAAGGCCCGAGCAAACGAGCGCAACATTGTTGTGCCCAAAATGTTGGGAGCGTTTGAACACCATTTTGCGTGTTGTTGGGACTTGTTGGATGTTGTTGGGTGAAGTTTGGAACTCGTCAAACTTTTGAGCCAACGAGTCCCAACTTTTCTTTTGTTTCGCGGTCATCGAAGCGTAGCCCAAAAATGTTGCGTTCGTTTGGACTGCACGTGCAACAAAGTTGCGCTGGCGTACACGCACTGCACGCCGAATCCATGGAGATTTCATACAAACAAACAATCGCAAAGCACACAAGTTGAATTGGAAAAGCCGCCATTTTCGTTATGGCGTCAGAGAGAGAAGAAGCTCCACGACACTTTTTTTGCTTTCTTCGCTTAGGACTTCATTTATAACTAAACTACTACGCATTTTCGTTTCTTTACACGTCAGTATGAATGCAGCCATGATGATTTTCTGATTTCAAGCAAAATGGCGGATAAACAAACACTAGGTTTGAAAGGTATTGTGGGTGTATTTCGCCCCAGGATCATTTGCATTGTCATCCGTAATGCCCAACATGTTGGAATTTATAGTCGGACCGTTGGAACACAATCGCCAACACTATCCAACAACCGCCAACAATGTTTGTCCAATAATTTTGGGTTGTTGCGCGCGTTTGCTCTGGCCTTAAACGTGTCAAATTTAAAGCAGAGACGAATATATCAGTCTCTTGTACTACTGTATAAATGCTTATTTGGTATTAGTAGTGGCCCTTCATATACTAGAAATCTTTTCAATTTTAGGAAAACCAAACATAATTTAAGAGGTGATCAGCTATATCCTCAACTCCCAAAATATAATTTGCAATGGAAGAAGAAGTCCTTTAGCTATGTTGCCGCTAGTTTCTGGAATGGACTCCCTTCAAAAATTCACAAGTCGAATGATGTTGATAATTTTAAAAGTAATCTAAGGAACGTTACTTTCAAGTTATAATCATATTTTTATCATTAGAAACAACATTTTCCTCCTAATACATTAATATAACATTTCAGTTACTTCTCATATCTAAATACTTTAGCTAGTTTTTAGTTTATTCTCACTGTACTGATGATTAAATAAACGATTGATTGATTGATTGATTGATTGATTGATTGATAAGAGATAACTACCTAAAAATTAGTGTGAGCTGCGTCGGTGTTTCTAATGAAACAGTAATGATAAAGAGTAAATTATACACTGTGAAAAGATGAAAAAACCTCTTTTACTCCAACGAAGGACTAGCGTCCGAAACGTCAGTAAGTTTTTTCATCTTTTCACGGTGTATAATTTACCCTTATATCATTACTGATTGATTGATAGTGGGAAATAAAGCCAGGGACCATGGAGCAGTGTTTTCATGGAAGTGGGGTGAGTGGTAGTGGCAAACCTTTAAAGCTTTAGCAAAATCTTTTTACTACGTACATTTTCTTATAAAAGTGGATAGCCTGGGTTACATGTGATTTCAGCGGACATGTTACGCGGGCTCATTGGATTTCATCGATAATGGCGGACGAAAGTAGAAAACTAAGCTGCTCTTTTTGCTAAAGCAACCGGTGGAACAGTGGAACAGTTTGTGCATTTATATATATTTTTCCTTTTTTTTCTTTCTCTAACCTTCCTTTTTACCTGTGAAATCCTTATGCTCTAAGGACGATGGCGTGCGTAAGGGAAGCTATTGATCGTTGCGGCGAAACGTTTGGTAAAGAGTTGGGTGTCGAAGAGGAGGAGATAGATATTATAGGTATTACAAGTGAAAAACAAGGAGATGAGAACTCAAGAAATCAATTAAATGGAAAAGTAGAGGAAGAAGAAAAAATATTGAACTATGAAGAATTACTTTCTTCGAAATCTGAGGAAGAGATAAACCAAGCAAATCACTGTAGTGACAAAAACCATTCCTGCGAAGCAGAAAAAAATGCTACAGAAATCAAAGATAAACTAGAATCGAACATTTCTACAACTTCTGATTCAGATGTAAACAGTTTAAAGGCAGAGTTAACTCGTATTGACAATTATACATGTAATGATTGCAGTTCAAACAGCAGCGCATCCAGCAGTACAAAGTCAAGCCGGAGAAGCTCCATTAGTAGCACCGACAATTCCAAAAAACAAAATGAAAAACAAGAGACTTTTGTTAATGAATCTGGTATTATGGGGCAATACAGTCAGTTATCTGATTATGAAGACGATGATTTTAAATCCAGTGAACCATATGAAAGGTTCTTCTTTGAGTCCGACTATCTCGCCTTAAAAGATAATAAACAGTAAGTAACGAAATCGCCTGATTTATGTTGCTATATTGCGCTATTGCATTAATTTTTTGTGCCCCCCCACTCTTCAGGGGTCGGGGTTGTTTTTGTGATGGAATTCTTCAGGGGGTGATAGTTTTTTCTGCTGGAATTCTTTGGTTTTCAGGGCCCTGTTTTTGTATTTTTTGTGCTGTGTTGGGTTGACGACCCCGATTTTACATTTGTATTTTTTGTGCTGTGCTGGGTTGAGGACCCCGTTTTTGCATTTGTATTCTTCAGGGGTAAGTCATGAACAGCAGGGATTTCCAAAGGGGTCTTCATGTCTCCAGGAATTTCTTAGGGGGTTCTTACAAACTTTGGTCCTCAACAGGGGGTACGAAAAATGTATGCAATAGCCCATTGGATAATTTCATTTGGCTTTAAGATTAACTTACATCACTATTAATTTTAAGGTTGATTTTTTAGAACAAAATCTACATTAATGTACAGACTATCAAGTGCTGTTGATAAAATCAATATATTATACTATTTTCATAAGCTTTCTATTTCGCTAGCTGCAAGCTGAACACTGAAATTTGTTTTTTGCTGCCGTCAATCAAAACTAATCAGTCAGTACCTTTCATATTTTTGACTGGTGGCAGCGAAAAAACAAATTTCAAGCTGCAGCTCGCAGCTAAAGATTTCTCGCATGTTTATAAGTAAAAATACTTCCAAATAATAGGATTTTAAATTATATATTGAAAATTGATTCATTTTAGGATTGGGTTAGTATTCAAATATAATTTCATATATTTATTCTTATATATATATATATTTATTTATATATTTTCTTATATGGTTCTTTTTTAGCTATTGTCTTCTGCTGCAGACTCTTGTTGCATTAGAAGCTCAACGAATACAAGCCATAAAGGTATGCTATTTAAAAAAATAGGTTAGAACAAATCATATATTTTCACAACTTGCTGCATTCAATTTGTGGTTTAGTAACAACACCCGGAATATACATGACGTTTTGGAGAAGTTGAAAGCTGGCCATTTTTAAAGATAACACTTTTTGAAAATATTTTATCAATGACATCAATAAAATCCATTTTTATCCTGGGGGAGGGGGGGTCGGGGGTGTTTGGTACTATCATATAAAGCCTATATGGGGATGTTCCACTGGATGGGAAGCTGGCCACCTGGTTAGCTCAGTTGGTAAGAGCGTCGGTCTGTTGTGCAGGAGGTTGTGGTTCAAGCCTCGGCCGGACCATCACTCAGGGTCTTAAAATAACTGAGGAGAAGGTGCTGCCTTTGTAATTATATCTGCAAACGGTTAGACCTTCAAGTCTTCTCGGACAAGGACTTAAAACCATAGTCCCTGTCTCCCAACCCTTCCTAACCTACAGTAAATGGGGGACATACTGTAAAAGAACCACTGAGGGCATAAAAAAGAACCCTGGCAATGACCGACCTCATTGCCTCCACTTCATACTAACCATCTCTCATGCTTGTAAATTGCATAAAAGGCAATCTGTCATTCACAACTCCATGTAAAGCGTCTTTGATTATATCCACATAGAAAAGGGCGCTATATAAATCATAATCATCATCATGGGCTATGGTTTTTCAGGATGAAGATCTTAGACAGGGTATATGTTTTCCATTATATTGTCTTGGATATAGGTTACCCCAAATAATTTTTAGCATCCAACTTGCACCATAAACACTGTTACTTTCTCTAATACTGTAGGTCTTTGATAGGGTTAAAATTTACAGTGTTTTGTATTGAACAGGCCGGGTATTTTATTTTGATACATTTTAAGTGAGGGTCAGGGATTTTTGGATTCCAGCTTCACATCCCTATCACTTTATACTCCCACCTAGTGCTTCTTCCCCCTGGTATTTTTATATTGAAGAGATATTGAGACTCGTGCTAGCAGCCAAACACTGAAGCCCACAGGGTTTGGCAGAACACGAAAGAAGTGTTAGCAGAAGTAGCGAGATTCTCTACACTTCATGAGTGTTCTTCCAAACCCAAAAGGCTTTATAACACGGCAACCAATTTTATATTCCTCTTTGTAAAATACAAATTACAAAAACCATCATTTTGGATAGGAATGGCACAACTTGCTGTGTGCTCTCATAAAGCATGCACTCAGAACACAAGATTTAATTATATCTATGGCACAAGCCATACATTGTAGGTCAGTGAATGCTCTCAAAATTTCCCAAGTGCTTATATAACTCAACATACCATGTAGCACAAGGATGAGGTCTCTTTTATGAAATTATTCAAATACAACAACCAAGTTTTGTTATAATGAATGTGATAGGATTTAGACCAGCTGTGTGAAGAAGAAGCAAAAGCATTGGATGATCCTATTGAGTTTGTAGAAAAGCTACAAAACAATGTGAGTTCACTATCTATTACATGTGTAATAATGATTCAGGGCCATAACCAGGGGGGAGCACAGGGTGCAGGTGCACCCCCTCATAAAAGCTTAAGGTCCGCTCATCCATCTCCTTTTTTTTTTCTTTTTTACACGTACACCCTCTGCCATAAAAGTTTAAGGGCCACTCATCCGACTCCTTTTTTTTCTTTTTTTGGTTCTGCTTTCATTTGGTTACCTTGACACAAATATTTGTGGTTCGAAGGCTGTTGTTCGAAGACCATTGTTATGTCAAGTACCAACATATGCCTGACTTCTATGGCTTAAAATCATAGAAATTCTACTTCAGACAGAATATTTATTGCATGTCAGTTATGCATCAATGACATAAGTATCAGGATACTTTCATTTTTAAGCAATCGAGCAATCAGGTAATGAAAACACTTTGACACAAAGTCTTTGGTTTGGCGCAAGGGCATACTCTAACACTTTTCGAAGGGCAGACTCTTAGCCAATTAGAATACTCCATTCCTGATAGTTTATTCAGTTTCATCTCCGTCTCCCTCCCACCTCCCTCGTTTATTTAATTAAATTATTTTTTAATAGGTAAGTCTTCAAGATATAAATTACTTTTAATTGTTCTTATTAGTAGTTTTACTTAATGTATTGCAATACAGGAGCCACTAGATCTGCCAGCTGCACAGAATGTTACTAAGTTACCCAACATACCATGGGAAGTATATGCTTCATCAATTGGTTCTTTAGAAAATCTATCTGCACATCCTAATACCAGGGCTACAGCAAACCATGTGGAAAAAGGTATCAAGACATGTATGCTGCAAATGTTATGTCACTCTGGAATGTTTTTAAAAATTAGCCATATAATAATAATATTCATTTTGATAATACAGCACTTTATTTCATGAGAGTAGCATGTAACAGTAATTTTTCAACTGATGACCCTGTGGCCTTTCAAAAGAAAGGAAACCCAAAAACTGCTTTTGCTAAGTAGTGGTTGTAGTTTGTTGGTATTGATAATTCAGTTTAACTAGCTGCAGCCATAACTATTGTGTCTGGTTCAATATAACAATATAATATAAGTAATGTTTATTATTATATACCAAGTGTCAAAGTTCAATTTTCCTCAATTTCTATTGGTCGAGATTGTGTCACGTGAAGGTGAAGAAATTCGACTGTTTCCTGGCAACCATTCTGGGAGGGGAATATTATTTTATGGACTGGGAATAACAAAACGGGAGGTCAAGTGATTGAAAAAATATAAATACCGGAAACCAGAAAGCAACACATTTGAGCGCCTGTTTGCAAAATTCATTCACACGTTTTCTTTTTAGTTGTGTATCAAAAACATTAAAAATCTTATTCATTTCTCCATTTTTGTTTTGTTCTCGGCTCCGCCTCGTGAAACATCAGCGGTCTCGGGATAACAAAACATACTGTTTTCCTTGGTCCCAGTAAATAAGTGTTTAATGTTTACTTGTGTGATTTTTATCATAGTACCACAATTGCCATCAAACTTTGCTAATGACTCTGCATCTGAAAACATCTCCCCATCCAACAGAGGAAGGTAGAATATCACTAATATATGAGAACATGGATTATTCAATATTCTGTTTATATTTGGGCATGTTTTGTTAGTTTTGTTACTGGAACCTGTTTTCTATTTCTATAAACTAAATATTGTTATGGTTTATTTACTCTTTCCCAGTGAAATGATATTCTCTGTATCAGCAGAGAATAATATTTTAGAAGAGAGTGGCCACTCAAGTAAATTAAGAACATTTAACCAACCATGGACCACAGAGGAACAGGTACAGCAATTCACAATCTGAGAATATTAATTGTTAATCGTAATAATAGAGAACTGGAGGAGGATCCACTTACTCGTAGTACCAAAGAGCCTTTGCACACTTATTGCTTTCTTTGGCTTTAAATGGTTTGTGTGAATCTTTTTTTAATGATACTTTTACCACAAATAATACTATTCCTAAGGTGTTGCTTTAGCATTTAATAAAGACTTGTTCGACATTCAGTATTTGGCAAATAAGTTAAACTACTAGTTACAGTGTACTGTAGTTGTATGTACATGTAGAATCTGTACTGAACCTGAAAGTACTCCAAAAGCACTCAGTATTTTGACAAAGATAATATAGGTATGTTGTAGTGCTTGGGAACGAGGTTATTCCGGGCGGAAGCCCTTGGAATTAAATTCGGAAAAATTAATTTCTGACCTCGCTGGGAAATTAATTTTTCCGAATTTAATTCCAAGGGCTTCCGCCCGGAATAACCTCGTTCCCAAGCACTACAACATACCTATATTATCTTCTACTATTTCATTAGTGCCACGCGGTCCACATACTCTCATCTCAGTATTTTGACGAGTATCTTTAAATCACTAAAAGGTATGACGTACAGTCTACTTAAGTACAATTGATTTTTCAATTCCCAAAATATTAAATTTAGCTGTTTTAACATTAAAAAATGTCAATCTCACTCACAATGCATTCTGGGATGCTAGTGGAACCTCCTTTGATAGAGAACCTACTTTTCTTCTTATTCTTGTACACCAAATTAAAAACAAAACAGGTCAGATTGAAAAGGTTCACCTAAATCATCAAAGACTAAGGAATATTGACTAGTCTATATCCTGGGTATTTGGAAAACGTTTGCATACAGACACATGAACAATGCTTTGTTTAGTAGCTTGTCGTGAATACAATTTTTGACAGTACTATAATATGCATAATATTTAGTCATTTACTGATTACACCCTTCAGTCTTAACTTCAATGATTTAACCTTTTCAACCTGACAATTTTTGAACAGGTTATGATTCAAGATGATGTAAGGTTATGATCAAAATGAAAACTAATAAGTTGAATAATATTTAACTTATTAATTCTATGTGCAATAGTTAGAATTATGCAAAAGAAATGGTGCCATTGACAATACTTTTGTTTTTATGTAGACTCGACTTGAAAAGCTGTTGCAAATTTACCCTCAAGAAGAAGTTGAATCCAAGAGATGGGAAAAAATTGCCAAGGCCTTGGGAAATAGAACACCTAAGCAGGTATCTACTACCTTTAATAGACCCCTGTAATGAATACTAAAATGTATCATGTCTACTCCTACTATAAAGGTCTTGAAGACGATGTCAGTGAGACGACGTATGCACTGTCTCATTTTTACCTTCAAGGGAATAAATGGTCTTTTGGACTGGGATTTTAACTTTTCATCTTTTGCTGACACCCATAATTATAACACTCATAATAAGAACAATCTATGCAAACCACATTCCAACAAGAACTGGGGACAAAACCGCTTTATATGTCACTCCATTGATGATTGGAACAGTCTCCCTGAACACATTAGAACTTTATCTTTTAATCGTTTTAAGATTACTATAAGCAACATCACGGGAAAAATAACCCTGATTCCTAAATTGGGAATTTGTCGGGAATTTCCTTGAATTCCCAACAAATTCCCATCCAATTCCCAGAGAGAATGAAATTGGGAACATGGCACTGATTCCCAATGTTAGTCTGTTGGGAATGTTGTTTTTCTATTGGGTATTAGAAGGAAATTCCCAACAATAAATCCCAACGTTGGTGTTCGAATTGTGAATTCAAGGAAATTCCCAACAATTCCCAATTTGGGAATCCGGTTTTTTCCCCTGTGCATTTACATGTAAATTCTAAATTTTTTATCATTTTATTATACCATTAGCGCCAGATTCGGGTGTCGGGCTTTGCATGTGCCGGGTCTAGTGCAAATGAACTTAACAATGGGTCTGTTCATTTGCGCTGGATTCGGCGCATGTGGAGTTATACGCCAAAACTGGGTCTGACTTTTATCCTCTATAGAGTTATATTATTTAGTTATATTATTTATATACATATGTGTTTTCTCAGGGCCTCACTGAAAATCACCTATTATGAGTGGGCTCCCTGATGAAAGATGATGATGATGATTATCATTATCATTACAATGTATACAATCAGGTTATAACATGCAAATGAGTAGCTTGGAACCATGCATATGTACACTTCCTTACCATGATATGTTACTTACCTTATCAAATAATATTTCACTTAAGGTTGCAAGCAGAACACAGAAGTATTTCATCAAATTAGCACGAGCAGGACTGCCAATACCAGGAAGGGTTCCTAATGTACCCAAGGCAGGCTCAAGGGTAGGTTGGGGGATTTGATTGATAAATTATGAGCACTTTTAACAACAATGTCTGCTTGTTTAAATTCTTGTCATACCCTCTTTTTTCTTTTGTTCAAACTTATTCAAATTTATTTTTCCAAAAAGCCCCGTAGATAACAGACTAATAACTATTTCAAAGAAAACAATGACTAGTTTCATAGTATACTGCGTATAGCAAATTTCCACAAGTCCAGAGTCATTACCACTCTTATCAATGCTACACTACGCTACGAGCTGATCAAGACAACAATCGCAACAGGGAAATTGGGCAATACACTTCCGTCAATCAAATAAATTAGTCGGTACCTTTATATTCTCTGATTGGTGGCATGAGAATGTATGAATGTATTCTATATGATTGGCGGCAGTGTATTGCCCGATTTCCCTGTAGCAGTGAAAAGAGTGGTAAAAAGATGAACTAAACCTTGTAAAGTAATAGGATGATGAAAGTAGGGTGGAGATTACATGGACATGACATGCAATAAAACTGCAACATGTGACAATGATCCACCACTATTTCTCATATTATTAATTTATTCTTCACAAAAGCAACAGAAATGATACAAGAATGCAATGAAAATGATAACAAGTTTGTGTAATAATTTTTTGCAGCTGAATAGGAGATCAAATCATTACAGTACTATTGGCTTTAGGAATTCCACATTTTTCCCTTCATATCAACCGCGTGTCTACATGGATGATAACAATGATGATGACGATGATGACTCGAGTGTAGGATTCTCTGATGATATATCTTGTTTATCAGTGAGTATTTATTATATATTATTATATTATTTTTATTATTATTATATTAGCGATCGCACGACCGAAAGGTACAGTGGGCATACATCTAAACACGATTAATCGAGGTGTTTTAAATGATTTCGTCGACTACAAAAAAGACTAAATATCTTAACAACAACATCTGTATTATCAACAAGAATAACAATAAGAAACACCAAGTCAGTCCATCTATTCTTGCATCTTGGGATGACCTATCTCCTATATCACTTATGGTAATAGTGAACAATCTGCACCGTACGGTAAGTGGTCGGTAACTCCGTTTGCCGACCATTTACCGTTACCTTACCGACCAGTTACAAACGCTAGGAGATTGTAATTCATTTAAAATTTAACCGTAATTCATCGTTAGTCTTGTTGTCTTTGTTTCCTTAGGTAGAGTCGTAAACGTATAAGTCGTAAAGTACACAGTGTAGATTACGAATACTATTAATTAAGTTTCAGACGTGTAAGGCGCTAATAAGACACCAAATAAGGCGTCAAGATTGTTTATTTCATTTTTCACATAGGAAAAAGTTACTTCTTGATTTTTATTCTTTCATTAGCGTGTATTGAATTGGAATATAATTTAGAACTTAAAGCATGTAGTGATATTATTTATTTTCTTTATTTTCTTTATTTTCCTCACTTTTTTGTTTAAAAGAGCTAAAAGTGAGACGAGTCTTGATGTAGCTTATAACCTATCGCTCATCATTTATCGCCGTTCCCCCATTCATCCCTTTTTCGAATATATTAAAATAATAAAGTAAATAAAGACTGAGGAAAAGTCCCAAGTAGAGTAAATATGTTTATCCTAGGAACGTCTACTACTAACTGTTCAAAAAGGAACATTTTGAGTTTTTCTTGAAAAGTTTCAAACTGCTCTCCATCCTTAAAGATCAAGAACATTTCGACATGGGATGTCATTAACAAGTGACATAGATGGGAATAGTTATGGGGGGGGGGGGGGGGGGGGGGGAACCACGATATGTCAAACACAGTTATCTCAGCTCTTTTTATTTCTTTTTCTAGTAAATTATTATTATTATTATCACAAGTTTATTAGTTTTTTAAACAGACTTTTCGCGTATTTGAGGCATTTGTGAATGAAAGCAAAAGTCTAATGATTTTCTTTTTTCAAGGATGATGAAGTCATTCCAGAAGAACTTCGACAGACGAATGAATACAAAGAGCTCCTTCAGCTGAAAAACATTAAGCGAAGAAAGTTGCATCATGTAGACCAGGTATAGTGTTTTCTGGATTGGACAAACAATATAGACTTGATAGGCAGTAAACAAGGCAGCGTATGAACTGTACCTGGCAAACAGATAGACGAACAAACATTATTGGAAACAGCAATCTCTCATTTTTGTCATGCTGAATCCAAAAATTTTCATTTGGTCATTTCGATGTCCACTGGCTCCATTGCAAATGAAAACCAAAATTTTAATATTGCTTGCCACTAGATTTACTGCTGAATATTACCCTAGATATTATTATTATGGTGGAACTATCCAATTGCTGGTTTTCACATGACGTCATCAAAACATCAAATCTAAACTATAGATCGTATAAAAAAATCTAGAGTCATTTCGATGTTTGGTTTCCTAGTTATGAAGGTTGAGTTTGTGTCACGCAATACCGTCACGTCTAGCTAAATAGCGATGAAAATATTCAAATAATTTACTCTAGTTGAAAGATTTTCCCCTAGACACGTTTAAAATATCTATTTAAAGTATGTGAGAGTGAAAAGTAGTCAAACATATTAAATAATCCATCATTTTAAGCCTTAGAAATTTCGTCCGCCATGATGGTGTACCAACTTGGAACACCAAGATGGCCGCTCCATACATTTTAACCAAAAATTGCGTCATGTTTACTCGCCTATAGTTCCGCAACCAAATGCTTTACAGCCTTAAAATTTGGCCAGTATATGTAGTTTGGACCGCTTTACAGGATTATGAAACTTGTATTTCATTATAATGCGAATTTACGCTTTTGAAATTCATGATGACGTAGGTGAAAACGAAGAATTGAATATTGCTTGTGTATCTTTTTTTAAGCAGCAGCAGCAGCAAACTTCAACCGTTCATTCTGGTTACATGGTAAGAATTCATTGTTGAATTATATATTTAGCATGTATGTTACCAAGTTACCCGAGACCTAACCGTCTCGCTGTAACCACAGGTAGCCCAAGGTCTGTGGAGGTTTTACTAAGAGTTTGTAATGTCCAATAGTCTTTATTAATTTCCAGCCGATCTGGAGCTATTTTGAGCCGTTGATCCCTCGCTGAGAGATGAACGGGAAACTCTTAGAAAACCCCCACCCCCCCCCCCCTCCCCAAAACAAAAACAAAAAAACAGACCTTGGGCTGCCTGTGGCTATAGTGGTGTTCCTTGCACTTGATGGACGGATTAGATATTTCCCAAGGCATGGTTTTTACAAAGAAAATTGAAAGAATATGCTATCCCAAATTATTAGTTTGCACGTTGCGTCATAGCCACCATGTTGGTTGACAACAACAATGTTAGAGACGTCAGTGTTAGATCTCTTGCTTAATTCAACATGGCGGCACCTTTATTGTTATTTATATATGAAGGGATTATAATTTATGTGGTTGCATCCCAAAAATTCACTTATACAAGCTTTATTTAATGAATTCGGTACATAAATATTTAACTGTGTGAAGTGGGTTAAGCAGGGAACATGTTTCGATGAGTAATGGTTTTATGCTGTTTGGGATTTTGTCATCACGTGTTGACATACCTCCAAAACAGCGACTCTGAAAAAAATAGCCGATTTCCGAGACTCTCAATTTCAAACTTTTCAAGGGATAAGGAAATTCTCGCGGGCCCACTCAATTAACATCTTTCACTTTCCCCCGTTTATTCCCCCACCCTTCGTCCCCCACCAACTGGTCCCTGTGTATCGTTGTTATTATCTGAGCTTGGTCAATATGGCTCTGTTATATTTCCAGTGTGATGGTTGTGGTGTATCACCTATTACTGGTCCAAGATGGCACTGTCAAGATTGCCCAGATAACAAGAGTGTTGACTTTTGTTCATTTTGTATTGAAAAGTAAGTCGTGTTTTCTTGCACATTTTAAAAAGTACATCATAACAAACTTAAATGAATCTAAGACTGAGGACGCGGTCCTAGTATGACCTAGTTCTGGGGTAGCGGAGGGATTGCTCCCAGCGGAGACACTAGAGAAAAACGTTTGCGCATGCGTCCATTTCAGCACGTTTTCTAAGAATTTTGAAGAGTTTGAGTGAGAAAAATAAATGTTTGTTTTCTCCAAGTATACAAAAAAGTTCAAGAGTATAATTGTGTCAAACCAAGATATTGTATTAACAAACACAATATGAAAGAATTAGCCTCAAGTTTCAAGCGTGGGCACTAAGTTTTGGCATTTTGTGAAGTCCAATTTATAGGGCATGTTTGAAAGTCAAATTTACATATGTTTTGACTAATTTTCATACGGATTCAGAGCATGCGCAGACGTTTTTCACTCGTGTCCCCAGCGGACACTTGTAAAGCCTAGTTTTCACTTACGTCAGAAGCGGTGACGAAAGCAGTTCATACGTAAAAATTGCAAGTGAATCGATTTGATGTTTCTTTTTCCACCCACCACGATACAAAAGGGGAAAAAATCAGAATTCCAATTCATAACATTGTCATTAAACACTGAATTTGTTGCCATTTTTTTCTGTCTTCTTTATTAGCGTTGTGACAGGTTTTACGCTTATACTTCCGCTGCTTCTTCCGATTCTAGTTTACAGCTGTCATAAGGATCGGAATCGAAGTCGGAAGAAAAAGGAATCCTTTCGATCCGTCCGATTCCACTTCTGACGCGCACTTGAGTTGCTTCAGACTTGCTTTTGACTTGCTTTTGACTCGCTTTTGACTCGCTTCTGACTCGCTTCTGATTCCGATTGTGACTAACCGTTGGAGTCCAGAGTTGGAAATTAATACAGAGTAAAGTTACTCGATTAGATCCTGAAAAACACTACTTTTCCTAAGACTGCAGATATTTACTTTAAAGTTTTTACTTTATTTTCAGGGGAATACCCGAGTCTCGCAGTCACAGTAGGCATCATCGCTTGGAATTAGTCTCAAAGGACTCTTGTTTTTTTGTTGACGGTGATTACGTTGGTATGAGTGGATCTACTACAGGATACAACTACTTGGATCCAAACTTCTTACCAGCTGCCAACTAAAATTAATTTATATTCTTTCTTAATATAAATACTTTTAAAAATGGAAATAAATTGAATATGCACGACAAGAGTCTGGTCATTATCATTTAAAAAAATCTTTATAACTGCCAACCTGGTCAACTACCGCCAGTTTTCTCTACCATGGGTCTTCGCCTCTGTGTAGAACTTTCATAAAATCTCGTTTATGAGTTTTTTCGGGCCGGTAATGGTTTTCAAATCCACAAGCTTTCCGGTTCAATAGAGGCTTTGCACCATCACGTGATGGCAGCCATGACAGGAGGCAGGAACAATTGAATCTATCTAATCTGATTTACATGAGAAAGAATTCGGTTTCCCATGGGAGAACGACTATATTATTCCTGCCTCCTGTCATGGCTGCCATCACGTGATGGTGCAAAGCCTCTATAGGCCATTTATAAAATTTTTCTTACAATTTTTTCTTTATTCATATTTATTCAATATTCTAATTTTCATTCACATAAAAGTGACGTTATAATTTAATTCTTTTATAGTTGGCAATAGGAGGCAATCCAGTTGGACAATTTTAGCGTCCATAGATCACTCATTAGACTGTCCTTTATAAGGCACTCCTAGATACACACCTCTACTTACAAGAATGTACACAAAGGCTCTTATCTTGCATCAGAGTGTCTGAAGTACTCAGACATTCAAGAACTAGGCGAGATCTACTATCTCTCATAAGTTTAATTTGTGCCTTTGGCCGGATTGTTCTATTATGAAAAAATATAACATACAGGAAATTCTATATCTATAGTGATCCAAGGTCAGGCGTAAATGAGTCAGTCGAAACTGTGCATGTAATTGTTTAAATATGAGGTTGTCCCCAGCGAGAACTGCGACTTTATACTTACGTCATTTGTTTTTAAGATATAGTTTAAACGCCGCACAAAAGAAAAACATATTTTGGTGAAAATAATTCACTTCCCTTGACGAGCGCGACCCTTTCAAAACAGCAAACGCCAGAGCGAGAATACATGACCTCTGGACCCCATGGTACCGGTCTTTAAATCCGAAACTGAAAACGTTATTTTTTGCAAACGCTTGTTTGATGTCCACTGCTTTTTACATACAATCAAAACATACGCAAAAAGTTTTATTTCTTAAACTGAACTGTTACAAACCACTTTGTTTGCGTATTTTTGAATTTCAATAGCCTTCTCATTTATAACATTTTCGTATTTTTAATAGAAACCTAATAGGAACCCATTTCGAATTGCGAATGAATGGCGCCATTCGACTAACAATGATACTGAATACAATAACGCATTTGTGCCAGCGGAGTTGAAAGTAGAAACCTTCAAAAATAAAATGTAATTGGTAGCAATATTATACAATAAAATGGTACAATTTGTACAAAACAACAATTTATTTATTGACAATTATAGATATTGTTGCCGCATGAGTAAAGTGTGATCGTCATGGATTTATATTAAGAGATCAAAAAACGTTAAACACTACATGTAGCTTGAACCCCGATCGTCTATCATTTGATTTACATTGTGATAACTATCACTGACAATAATTGGTAATTAACAATATAATAAATGGCTCGGGTTTTATCTTTATTCAGACACGAGAATAACTCGCGAGTCATTGGAAGGTTTCAGTTAAAGATGAAGGTAAAAGCCTTAACGATATTCTTGGCATCATCATATCTTTGTTCTTGCTATATTATAAGAGAAGATGGCCAGAGTGGCTATGTTCAGATGGAGAAAGAAAAAGCTGGACTGGATAAACAGATAATGATAAAAGCAAAGCAAAGATCTTCAGACGGATTTCAAGAAGTCTCCTCCGAGGGAAATATGAACGAAGAAAGAGCAGCAACTAAAAGCTTAATAAATGGATTAAACATGAAGAAAATTAAGACAAACTACATTTTTGCTTCGAGAAAAAAAACTTTCGAATATCAAACTATCAAATCACATTTGCAAGAAGAAAAATGTAAAAGTGATTCAATCGCTTTAAAGCATATGGAAGTCAGGAATCAGGCAAGACAGCCATTCTTTGAAAGACGAAGACATGGAGAGCGGCAGCGAAGGGATGCTAAATCCGTACCCGATATCAAGAACTGTACCTCTAAGTTTGTGTCATGCAAGGACAGATGTATGAATGAACGAGATGCAGGAGGAACACAAAAACTACGCTGTTCATGTGACCCGTATTGTGACTATTTCAAGGACTGTTGTGCAGACTATGTTCAATACTGTCTTCGACAGCGATCAAGCAACACCACTAAAACAGCCATGAAAGTACCAGAAGAACAATGGACATGCAGGTCTGGTATCTGGATGATTGCTTCATGTCCACAAAGCTGGTCCAACCAAGATATCAACCAGTCATGTATCAACAAAAGATTGACTGCTGATAATTACAAAGATGTTCTTCCAGTAGTTACAGCTGACAACAAAACCTATGCAAACCGATTCTGTGCTCAGTGCCATAGACAAAACTTGGAAATGATCACGGGACTCGTAGAAAACATTGAATTTGGATGTTTGTTTGCTCCACCAAGTCAGACAACGAATCAAGAGAAAATAAAGTTTATGTTTGAACACTGCAAAAAAGTTTCGCTTAACTTTAAAAAAGATAAATCTAAAAGACTTTGTTTTGAATCTATAGCAAAATGCAACAATTTTACGTCACCAGAGGAAACGAGAATCCAATGTTTGAAGCAGCAATACGGACTTGTGTATGAAGCAAAGACAAAAAAAATGTTCAAAAATGCTTATTGTGCTTTATGCAATAACGCAGTGCTCTTGAGTTGTGGTCCATTTCCCATACGCGAAAAAAATAAGAAATTCATACCATCCTCAACAGCAACTGCCTTTTCCGTCATTATGGACATCGGAGGAGAAACTTCCAATCCGCTCAAGCTATCGGAAACGCTATCTTGTCCTAGAGGGAAAGTTTACGACGTCTATCTAGAAACATGTCGTCAAGGACAAAAACTTGTGCCGTTTGTTTCAAGCTTAAAAATATACAGCATCGCGATGTGGATAAAAATCAAGACAAACCATAGCGCCATTCCTGACATTTTGCACAAGTTTGACTTTTCAAGATCTTTTTTGTCAAGCTTAGGGCTTAGCTTTACACGAATATCTATGTTCGAGGTAGAAGTGATTGATTTGGATAATGACCTGATTAAAGTTGAGTTTCAGATAGACTTAACAGGTTATGCAAATAATCAGAATACAACTTCGAAAACCACTACCAGCCTCCTATTAGATTCATCCAGTTCATTTCAACTGCAAATTGGTAATGTCACTTTCATTGTTATAAAAGTTGCTACCAAACCCCTAACATGTGTCCAGACAGACACCTATCCTACTCATGAATATCATGTCATTCCAGGTCAAACAGCATCCATTTACATCAACAAAACGGGTGAAGTGTTGGGTGCTAAGGAATATTTCACAAACAATCTGACAATAATCAAGGGAACGCAAGTACCAGTGGGACAAATCGTTGTATGTAGACACATGCCATCAGCCAATTGTTCTGGCATGTACATCTTTCTACAGATACACGAGTATACCATTTTCCTTAATCGATCAGTGTTACACAAGGCTTCAGGTCATTTGCATGAACATGGTACCTATACGTGGAGAAATGGAACAATCATGATCTGTACGAACTTTACAGCAACTTATAAACGAGAATCACAGTCAAGAACTGCCAATGACCACAAGGCGTTGACAATCCTGACTTATATTGGGTTCTGTATATCAGTGGTTTGCTTGTTGTTCGTTCTGGTGACATACTCGGTATTTGCAGATCTGAGAACCATTCCCGGAATAAACCTGATGAATCTGTGCAGTGCTTTACTTGTAGCACAGTTATTGTGGTTGGTAGGATCAGGGTTGACATTTACTCAACTGGGTTGCATGGCCATAGCAATTGTACTTCACTACGGTTTTCTTGCTTCATTTTGGTGGATGTCAATCATCGCCTTCAACACGTGGAAAGCTTTTTCAGGTAAAGCAAGCAAGCGCAACTACAGAAACGAAAAAGGACAGAAACGCAAACGCATCGTTCGCACGATGGCCGTGGGATGGCTTCCTTTGATAATGTATGTTTCCATTTGCGTAGCTCTTGACAGATCAGGAACCGTTGTTATTGGTTACGGGGGAGAGAAAGGTTGCTGGATCAATAGCCCAAGAGCTAACCTGTTCTTCTTTGCCATACCAGTTGGTTTGTCAATGCTATGGAATGCAGTGTTTTTCGTGCTTATCGTCAAAGAAATAAGGAAGGCAATTGATCAGTCGAAGATGGTTGCCAGTCAACATCAAGCGCGCCAGGATTCAACGGTATACGCAAAGATCGCAGTGTTAATGGGGTTCACATGGGTGTTTGGGTTTGTGGCACCGTTCACATCGTATTACTTGATGTACCCATTTGTGTTACTTAATACATTGCAAGGGCTATATATTGCTGTAGCATTTGGTTTTACCAGAAGAGTGCGAGCTTTGTACAGAAACAGTAGATCAAAGAGAAGCAAAAGGGCATCGTCAAATGCAAATGAAGCCTGTGAAACTGGACAAACGAAGTTGTAAATAACGAGATATTTATGTTACTTAGTACATTGTAAGGTCTTCGTATATGCCAATGTACCATTTGCTCAGCTTACCAGAAGAGTGCGATCATTTTATAAAAACAGTAGATCAAATTGCAGTATACTGCATTTGAGGTAGCCCAAGGATGTGTGCTAGAGGCCCTATTTCGTTTACTGTATACATTAATGAATTTTTACAACTTGCTCTTTTTTCTTTGATTTTCACCTCAGGCAGTTTTCAAGATGACTCCAATTCAATTTAAGTTATTCTGTTCCCATAAGACTTACCTTGAATCACTAGCAAATACAAATCTACGTCATGTTAATAGTTGGCTATCTGATTATAAAACTACATTATAAAAGTTTTTTCGCTGACTTAATTACAAATTTGTAGGCATTCTGCTAGTTCCTTAGCTATCTTCAGTATAAGCTAAAATAACATTCAACTTTTACTGAAGAAGTCTAAAGAAATAGCCGAATCGTCTACCAACTTTTAGTTTACAGACACAAAACTTTTATAATAAAGATCAATGAATCCTGACTGCAACTGTTCCAGCCAATTGATAAAAATAACTTTGTGGTTTTAGTTCGGCCACAAAAAAACAAAAACAAAAAAAACAAAAAAAAACAAAAAAAAATCAACTTATCCAAATAAGTTATTTCTTTTAGTGACAATGCTGTAAAATATCTTGTCTTCTGTATCGACAAAAACTTAAGCTTGAGTTCAGCATGGTATCCAGCAGTCTATATATGAAAATGTAAAGAAGAATAGGTGCTATATGAACCGAACTTCCGAACTAAGAAACCTTGTTTCACGTATAATGGAAAAAAACTAAGGAATAATAAGCTCTCATTAGCCAGGTGCGCTGGGCTCGTCATTTTTAAAAGACATTTGATAGGGGGCGGGTGATAATATAATGTGCCAAAAAAAAAAAGGGAAGTTAGAATTATTACTTTATATCCATTCAAGCCCTCTTCTTTTTATCACTCAATATGTTAAAATTAACAGACCTTTTTATACTTATGGTCAGTTTATTAATGCATGATTACCACAATCACTCAGTCTAACCAGCAGCCGTTCTTAGTATCGTCTACGGTGGAAACCACACAATCACTAACGGCCTTCTGTTTTTCCATGAATATTAACTTGTGTAAGAACCAATTATGGCCCGTAATTGGTTCTTACACAAGTTATATTGAAAATTTAATATTCGCCTCGTGAGACCCAAGACTGATTTGTAACAGTATTATATATACGAATACTTTAAAAGAGCTTAACAAATCTAACCGTAATTTGAAAAGAAAACTTCTTTGCTTATAAATGATTAGAATAATTTTTGTGTGTAATTTATTAGTTTTCCCTTCCATTTTTAAGTAGCTATTTTTCTACTTAAAACTCACATATCAGCTATTCAGCTAGATAACATAGTCCCCTTCTGCGCCCTCTTGTAAGGTAGCAATGCCTCTGTCTGTGTTGTATTGCATTGAGTAAATTGAGCTGGAAAGCTATAGCTCAAAACTAAAAACCCAAATATGGTAAGAATCAACAAAATAAAATCTCTTAGGGAGCATTCGTTTTTTAGGGGGTGGGGGATAGCGTAAGGTGGGGTGGGTGGGCCGGGGAAATCAAAGGGAAGGGCCATTAAATTTGTACTCAGTCAAAGAGGGGGGTCACCAAATATTTCATACTAAATGATGGGGAGGGACGAGAATTCAACAAATTTAAAGGAGAAGGTCACTTTTTGATGCAGACAGAAGAAAGGGGTATTTGCAAATTTTACATTATATATTTAATGTCTGGTCGCGAGGGAAATAGTTAGTCTTGTTTTTCCGAGAGTCTCGATGTTTCCCGAGGCCAACGGCCAAGAAAACTGTCGGGAAAACAAAACTTACTAATATCCCAAGGGACCAGACATTAAATGTTTTGTTATATAGCAATTGAGAAATATTGAGAAGTCAGTTTACGAAATAAGGACTTTATTTAACAAGTTTTTAAATGCATGAAAACTGACAAATGATTTTACAAATATACAACTCGCATACGGTCTTGTATTTCTCTACCAAAAAGCAAAGAAAGTAGCAATAGCTTTTTAGCCGTTTTTTTCGTATTCCGAATCCTTTTTCCCAATGAAAGTCCTGACCGGGAAATAAGTTACTCATTTTCCGGTCGGGATACATTTAGATTTAGCTATTGTCACGTGGTAATCTGATCTTTAAACCAATGAGAGGGTTCGTTATACCGGAAAAATTTCGTAGCTATATAACGATACGACACGAGTGAAAAACGGCTGCGCATGCTCTGAATCCGTATGTAAATTAGTCAAAACATTTGTAAATTTGACTTTCAAACATGCCTGATAAATTGGACTTCACAAAATGCCAAAACTTATTGTCCATGCTTGAAACTTAAGGCTAATTCTTTCATATTGTGTTTGTGGTTAATACAGTATCTTGGTCTGAGCAAAAGTATACTCGCGATATTAAAATCCCAAAATTGGTAAGAATCAACAGAAAAGAGAAAAAACTCTTAAAAGCTTTATTTATAAAAAATTAAAAATTTTCTTAAATTTAAGGCAGGCATAATGGCTGGTGATTGGCGTTAACCAAATAAATGCACAAAAGAGCATTTATATTATTATAAATAAATAAATAAATAATAAATATTAATAGTCAGTGCTTCGGGTGGCTGAAGAAAAATTAATAATAATTAAAGAAACTGTATATGCTGGACAATTATTTAATAACGTGACTGAACAAAAAGGTGACCAGATGTTTTAGGGGTTTTCTGCAGCTATTAACCTTGATGCTTGGTCAACCAAACCAGTCATCATTGACCATTCATGCATTATTGCACTTTCTAATATCATCATACTGAATGAAAAAGCTAATTGGTCTGTCACTTTTATGGTTAAGCAGTTCAGTTTCTCTCACTCTTCTGTTGTTAACTCAGGTGGCTTACCCAGTTGACGCGAAAGATTCCTTGATTTTCTCCAGAGACGACGTCGACTGCGGGAAATTACAGAAATGAAAACTATATTAATGATTTGTTTTGCTACACTTCTTTTTTGTCACCATGTTAAACAAGGTTATGATCAGGTGAATATAAAAACAGCTGTGAATAATATATATAATCCGATAATGGCGGCAAAACAAACAAAAGATTCGTGGAAAATGAAGACGAGCAAGAACAAAGAAATAGAAAGGACTAGCATGGATTTGTTGAAAACAAACCTTTCCTTTTACCTTTCCTTTTAAGGAAAACGAAATCTCAAGCTGCCAAGATTGTTTCGTTTAATTTTCTCAGAAAGACGTTCTTTGAATTCAAGTCATATTGGCTGTTTAAACAACAAATTCGTGGACATTAATGCCCGAGTAAAACAGGCAAATCATTTGGGAGTAAGAAAGCGTAGAAATAATTTTTCATACTCAGTACGGCCAGTTATCAAAGAATGTACTTCTCCACTTCTATCATGCAAGGACAGATGTACGAATGAACGAGATCCAGGAGGAACACAAAAACTACGCTGTTCATGTGACCCGTATTGTGATTATTTCAAGGATTGTTGTGCAGACTATGTCCAATACTGTCTTCTACAGCGATCAAGCAACACCACTAAAACAGACATGAAAGTACCAGAAGAACAATGGACATGCAGGTCTGGTATCTGGATGATTGCTTCATGTCCACAAAGCTGGACCAACCAAGATATCAACCAGTCATGTATCAATAAGAGATCCGCTATGACTGCTGATAATTACAAAGATGTTCTTCCAGTAGTTACAGCCGACAACAAAACCTATGCAAACCGATTCTGTGCTCAGTGCCATGGACAAATCATGCAAACTATCGTGGAACTCTATAAATTAGAGTTTCAATGTTTGGTGGCTCCATCAAGTCAAGCAATAAAAGAGAACACAATGAAATTTCTTTTTGATTTTTGTAGGAATCCTTCGCCCAAAATTAAAGAAGAATTACCCAAACGATATTGTTTTGAGTCTGAGTCAAAGTGTACTAATCTCTCATTGCCAAACGAGATCAAAACCAAATGTTCAGATGGACGTTACGGTCTTGTTTATATGCCAGTTACCAAAATCATGTATAAAAATGCTTATTGTGGGTGGTGTAATAACGTACTCACGATGGAATGTGGCCCAACGAGTTTACCATTTGTGGCAAAGGATGAAGTACATTTTGCGCCAGGTTCTGCACGACCATTTTCTGTCGTTATGGATATTGGAGGGAAATCATCAAAGGCAGGCGAAGGGTCAGGAATGACATCTTGCCCACGAGGAAACGTTTATGACGTTTATCTTGAAATCTGTCGCCTAGGCGAAACCATGGTTCCATTGCAGTCGAGGTCGGAAATATATAAAGTGGCGTTGTGGATGAAAATTGTTAGAAATTATAAACCCTTTCATTTTCTAATTGATACTTTTAAATTTCGAAAATATTTTGCATCAGCTTTATGTCTAAACTCTACAAGATTAACATCAATTAGGCTCGACTTAATTGATATGAATGAGTACCTGTACAAAGCTGAGTTTAAGATGGACATCACAAATTATAGCAAAAAAAGGCAGTTCAATCAAGATAACAATATAACTTTGTTGTTCAAATCCTTTAAACCTTTCGAGCTGCAAATTGGTGACGACACTTACATTGTCATGAAAGTTACTACCAAACCCCTAACATGTGTCCAGACAGACACCTATTTATCTTATGAATATCATGTCATTCCAGGTACCGAGGTATCTGTTTACATAAACAAAACGGGCGAAGTGTTGCGCGTGAGGGATTATTTTACATCCAATCTGACAATAATCAAGGGAAAACAAGTACCAGTGGGACAGATCGTTGTATGTAGACACATGCCATCAGCCAATTGTTCTGGCATGTACATCTTTCTACAGAAACACGAGTATACCATTTTCCTTAATCGATCAGTGTTACACAAGGCTTCAGGTCATTTGTATGAACATGGTACCTATACGTGGAGAAATGGAACAATCATGGTCTGTACGAACTTTACAGCAACTTATAAACGAGAATCACAGTCAAGAACTGCCAATGACCACAAGGCGTTGACAATCCTGACTTATATTGGGTTCTGTATATCAGTGGTTTGCTTGTTGTTCGTTCTGGTGACATACTCGGTATTTGCAGATCTGAGAACCATTCCCGGAATAAACCTGATGAATCTGTGCAGTGTTTTACTTGTAGCACAGTTATTGTGGTTGGTAGGATCAGGGTTGACATTTACTCAACTGGGTTGCATAGCCATAGCAATTGTACTTCACTACGGTTTTCTTGCTTCATTTTGGTGGATGTCAATCATCGCCTTCAACACGTGGAGAGCTTTTTCAGGTAAAGCAAGCCAGCGCAATTACAGAAACGAAAAAGGACAGAAACGCAAACGCATCGCTCGCGTGATGGCCGTGGGATGGCTTCCTTTGATAATGTATGTGTCCATTTGTGTAGCTCTTGACAGATCAGGAACCGTTGTTATTGGTTACGGGGGAGAGAAAGGTTGCTGGATCAATAGCCCAAGAGCTAACCTGTTCTTCTTTGCCATACCAGTTGGTTTGTCAATACTATGGAATGCAGTGTTTTTCGTGCTTATCGTCAAAGAAATAAGGAAGGCGATTGATCAGTCTAAGATGGTTGCCAGTCAACATCAAGCGCGCCAGGATTCAACGGTGTACGCAAAGATCGCAGTGTTAATGGGGTTCACATGGGTGTTTGGGTTTGTGGCACCGTTCACATCTTATTACTTGATGTACCCATTTGTGTTACTTAATACATTGCAAGGGCTATATATTGCTGTAGCATTTGGTTTTACCAGAAGAGTGCGAGCTTTGTACAGAAACATTAACAGTAGATTAAAGAGAAGCAAAAGTGCATCATCAAATGCAAATGAAGCCTGTGAAACTAGACAAACGAAGTTGTAAATAACAAGATATTTGTGTAACTTAGTACATTGTAAGGTCTTCGTATATGCGTATGTAGCATTTGCTCAGTTTACCACAGTAGACTAAAGAGAAGCAAAATGCATCATAAAATACAAATGCATGCTGTGAAACAAAGTTGTAAATAATAACAAATTTAAGACTCTTGCCCTAATCCTTACTTTAAAGTAATAAGTAAAAGTTGTAACATTTAATCCTACCTTATATTGTAATATGTCAATCATGGTGTTCTGATGCAATGCCTGCATTTCACTTTTTAACGCCAACCGGTTTACTCGGTTGGTTGTGCATCGGAATTTTGTGCGAAAAACAATTACTGAGGAGAAGGTGCTGCCTTTGTAATCACCTCTGCAAATGGTTAGACCTTCACGTTGCTTGAATGATCACGGAAAAATAGCGGTACGGTCTCTCCACTATAACTCACCCTGAAACGGAATGACGTAAAAGAACATACACGCTGGTATAGAAGAGAAAGGCTTTGGACCAGTTTCCATAAGTCCAGAACGCGGCTTGATCAAATGCAACTCGCATGTTGACTCTCATATTTCGATAAACTTTATTATATTAAGCTTCATCTTTAATGCCATATATATAATATATAGTTTTTATATATAGTTTATGCCATAGACGACGTGCTTTGGCCCCTCTTTAATTTCCACCACAACCCATCTAGCTCAAATAAAATATTTTATGTATTTTGTGCATCTGGAACAGCCTTTTTCACATTTAAACAGGTTTATGTTCCATGTCTAACACAAACAAGCGGGTTGACTGACTATTACAGCTAGATGATAGACTGGATTATAAAAGAAGTAAGTAAGAGGAAAAAAATATTTATCTACTTATTTACTTAAAAAAATTCTATCTATGAGTGTAAACAGTTGTCTTCAAGAATCAAATGTCCAGACTTAATTCATTGATGATCACACAAACCACACGTCTTCTTACAGTATTTCTTGATTGAACGCAGTACGCAGAATCCCCTTCTTCTGTAATAGACGCAGTTGCTTACTGTTGAAGGGTAATACGTATCCAGTGTATCACGACACTTTTTGTGTTTACGTTGTCTACGAGAAACGGGCGAGGAAGGCGTGTAAGCGCACGCAGCTGGATCACCTCTCCTAGGATAATAATGAAATCAAAATTCATCGTTAATAGCTTTGTCAACTTCTTGTCAACTTCTTGTTTGAAGTAAAAACTATACAAAACTACACAATTTGGTATGACTACACAATTTGCCAATGGTGACACTGGGCCAATGGTGACACTGAGCCAATGGTGACACTGGGCCAATGGTGACACTGGGCCAATGGTGACACTGGGCCAATAGTGACACTGGGCCAATAGTGACACTGGGCCAAAAGTGACACTGGGCCAATAATAGTGACACTGGGCCAATGGTGACACTGGGCCAATGGTGACACTGGGCCAATGGTGACACTGGGCCAATAGTGACACTGGGCCAAAAGTGACACTGGGCCAATAGTGACACTGGGCCAATAGTGACACTGGGCCAAAAGTGACACTGGGCCAATAATGACACTGGGCCAATAGTGACACTGGTCCTAACTTATAAATCACATAAAACCTTAACAAAATTGTTTGTTTACTTTTTAACAAGTATGGTTTGCTATACCATGCAATTACTTTTAAATTTTAGTGAATGTTTGGATATAGAATTACCTTTCGGGATCGACCAGTCGATAAACATTGCCTTTTGGTTGATGCGAGCTCGGGCGAGAAGTAGCAAGTATGTACAGTTCCCCTGTAACGATAAATAAATAAATAAAATTAAAAACAGGCAGTCGGGCAGTCGGGCAGTCGGGCAGTCGGGAATCTTATTATTATTATTATTTTTTTTTCAGCATGCATAGTAACATGTTTTTCCTACCTGCTTCGTCTTCTCCAAAAGAGAGCACAAACTGCTCGAAGTTTCCCGTTAGTTTATCAGTGCAATACTTGTCATCCCCAAAACAAAGTTCACGGTGTTCCCATCTTCTTGTTTTTCGGTTTTGCATCAAAGTGAAGAAACGGCTTAAACAAATGAAGTAACAAAGATATCATAAGAGAGGAAAATCATAAACCTGAACGACTTTTAGTCATCATCACTAATTGTGTTTATCATTTTGTAATTACAATCCTTGTACATAGATTATGGAACACTATAGAGTACTAAATAGTACAAAATAGTGAAAAATCTATTGTAAAGTGAAAACAAAATATCGTGAAAAAGTTAACTATCAAAATTGTACAAATTAGTGCAAAGTGTCGTAGGTCTACGGTCTACTGAGGTCTACTGAACTTACTAATTTGTACAATTTTTTACAAGGTTTTTCACGGATATATGTTATGAGCTGTATGAGGATTGTTTAATCAGTGCTTCAGTGCTATTTAGTGCTATTTACGAAGTACTGTTGTCTGAACTCCATAGTAATAGTTTTACTTTGCTCTTTAAAGAACAGTAATACCATAATTAGTAGTAACTAGTACTTGAATAAAATTATACCAACAAACCAATAACCAACCTGCTCCAAGTGTCCGCAAATATATAATACCCATATAGATTAGGGTTCTGGCATCCACGATAAACGTATCCTCCTAATATGGACTTCCCCACTGTATGATTATAGGCGTGTATCGGGAAAATGGTGTTACCTGTAACACGATGTGTAAATATGTTATTAGCAATAATCATGCATAGATATGGTATATATATTGTTAGACAAGTTACAGTCGTTTTTGTGCATTTGCGAGTTTTAAGTACATACGGAAGTGTCCTAATCATGTCATGAAAAATCAGCTCGATGGTTCACCATTTTTCCTTAAGTATGGTGCTCCGCTCCGCTCTTATGGGAGTCAAAACGTAGAAAAGAAACCACTTACTTAATCTAGGAGAGTAACACTGGGAGTCATCATAACATGAAAATCCCTCGTAAGCTCTCCAGCCATAGTTCCCTCCCTTAACAATAAGATCGATTTCTTCATAATCATACTGTCCAACATCACCACAGAAGAATCTCCCTCGTCCTTCTCCAGTTGTATTGTCACCACGGTCAATAGAGCACCTCCACATGTTGCGAACACCGTAGGCATAGATTTCTGGACGCGCCTTGTATTCATATATGAAAGGATTGTCTGGTGGTATTTTATATGGGGTTTTATCATCGTCTTTATCGATGTCTATGCGCAAAATAGATCCGAGAAGAGTCTCCCTAAAGTCAAACAAATATAAAGACAAAAACTGGTATCAAGGAAGTGGTGAGTGGTAAGCATTATTATATAGATGATGCTAAATTTATCTAAGTTTGTGAGATGTGAATAAATAATTCGATCATTGAGCCACGTGCCTTATACGCTTGGGATAATATAGAGAGGAGGAGAAACAAGTGATGGTAATAGCTACACTATAGGTAAGAGTTAATAAGCGAAAACGGAGGCAATAATAATAATAATAATAATAATAATAATAATAATAATAATAATAATAATAGTAATAATACTGCTACTACTAACAATAATGATAATAATTATAATTATGATTATTATTTATACCCTACAATATATGAAATGATTTATAGCTAAAACATAACTATCTTATAACTACTATATAACTAAGATATAACTAATATATGACTAATACATAACTTAGGTCCAGTCTAGACGTCGCATTCTGCACGCACCGAATCCAACACAAACGAGCAAACCTAAAGTTTCACTTCATTTGCACCAGACCCGACACATGCGAATACCCGACGCCCTAACTGAGTCCAATAAATAAACTAATACAGTACAAGAAATAAATATGTCTTTTAAAAGCTCTATTCCAAAAATTTGTGAAAATTCATGAAAAATAGATAATTATGAACAACAAATTAAAAGCGATCTTAAATAAATATGTCTTAAGCTTAGTTTTGAATATAGAAATACTGGGACAAAGTGGAAGCTCATTCCACAATTTCGGTGCGCAAACTGAAAAAGATCTAAAACAATATGATTTCGAAATATAAGTAGAGTGATCTAATAAAAGCACATTCTGAGACCTCAAACTACGTCTTGGAACACACGGCATTAAAATATCTTGAAGATACAAGGGTGCAAGACCATGAATTACTTAATTATAAGTATATAATAATATTTCAAAATTGATACGATACTCAACTGTTTATACTTTTGACTTAAAAATAACATCAACAAAATTTAAATATAAAAAATAAATTAAAAAACCTGCATAAGCAGGGCTGATGAATTGAACTGAATTGCTCATTATAAATGAAAAATCAATATATAGTTATTAACCGGGTTAATAACTATATATTTACCTCGCATGTATTTATAATTACAGTTATAACAAAAATAAAGCCTTGTGAAAAACAAAGAAAACCGTGAAAATTGATAAATAACTAGAGGTACATTATCTTTAACCAATTAACTGTCCTTTTATCGGTATGTAACCTTCAATTCTTGTATGATCACCATTTTTTCCGAGCGCTAGCTCTTTCTGACTCCACTCCCCTTATCTTCTGACAGGGTGTATGTGTAAGCGGCTACCCCTTCCCCATCCCGTACTAATAATAATGATATCTATTTCATATAGCGCTGTTTTTCCATATGCTTCATAATGAGTTTTGAACGAGAGGAGGTGGTTAGTGTATGTGGTGTAGGCACTGAGGGTGGCCAGTGCCAGGGTTTTCTTTACGTCCTCAGTGTTTCCTTTACGTTCCTTCGATATTGGTTAGTATTGATGAAGTGTGGAGAGACGAAACCGCCATTCAAAGTGGACATCCGAGCCACTTGAAGGTCTAACAATTAATGTAATGTAATTACGAAGGCAGCACCCTTCTTCTCAGTTATTATAAGACCCTGAGTGTTGGTCCGGCTGAGGCTTGAACCACGACCTCCCGCACAACAGACCGATGCTCTTACCAACTGAGCTAACCAGATGGCGTACATCAGCCATTGCCATATATGGACCCCCTGTCTCGATCTACTCACCTATTCAGGCCATTTCCATATTTTCCAAAGGGGTCGCCCGCAGCTCCTCCGTCACCAAGGGTCAAGTATAACATATTATCATAACCAAACAATATTGTACCGCCATTATGATTTTCGTCTGGTTGGGGGATTTCCAGAATAACCCTCTCACTATCACGATCCGCACGGTTAGGATCAAGATTTGACACCGAGAATTCGCTTAGAACCGTCTTGTGATTGTCTTTAAAATCGGCATCGCTACTGGAATCATTACTGTTTCTGCTTCTTTTCAAACGGGTTGAATAGTACACAAAGAATCGGCCATTGATCTTATACTCAGGGTGAAATGCAATGCTGAGTAAACCCCGCTCGTCGGCGTAACTCTTTGTTGATAGCACATTGATGGATATATCGAGGAACGGCCTTGATAATAAATGACCATTTGGTAATAAAACACGAATAACGCCAATCTGCTCTGCGATAAATAATCGATAAGTGCCATCACCTGAGTGGACGGCAGCGATTGGGTTACGAAGGCTACTCGCAACCTTCTCAACACACATACATCCCTGATTTTTTCCCTGGTTGTATTTGCGCCCAAGAATTCTATTTTCTATTGTTTTAACGTTAGGATAACAATAATCCATGTCCCTCAGCCGGATGCTGTGGCAGAAATTTTCCGAAGGAGTTCTTTGAGTCGTTTTCAAGAAGCTTGGTTGAGTAGTGTTTGCTGACGATGTACGATAACCTCTGTAGGTCCATTTCGAAGTACTCAAAAAATGATTGATAATATCAGAGCATTCATGGTAGAATCGAAGGCAAAATTCATTACACAGTCCAGGGGTGGCCTTGTTTAAGTCAAACTTCATGTTTCCTTCAGCTTCAAAGATATGAGCAGCGTACGGATCACATGACAGGCAAAGAACCTCTTTAAGCAGACGTTTGCATCTTGGACGAGTTTGAAGAAGAAACTTTGCTTGAACCTTTTGAAATGTTTGTTGGATTTGTGAGTCCTTTGTTGTGGTACAGCATCCAAACGCTGAATATTGAGAACAGAATTGAAGCTGTCCTCTTGACTCAAATGGAGCTCTATAATCAAGACATTGAGGATGACTCTCTACCAGTGACCAAAGTACTGTGACAACAAATGACGTTCGAAGAAATATCATGTTGTTGTTGTAGTGATGGCTTTGTCCACTCCGAAGCCCAAGAAGATGTTCTATGGCAAAATACCTAGAAATATTGGTAAAAAGCCAAAGGAAATACCTACCTACATTACGTATTTTGGTGAAACGATACTATAGAAAGTTACGTGCAGTGTTGCATTACAATACAGTGTCATGGAGAGGTCCAATTTGGTAAAGGGGAGGGGAGGGGGGATTCGCAAGAAAAGGTCATTGGCAAAGCGTCGAGGGTATGTCATGTGAATAGATAATGTGTCGAAAAATGACTGGTTGATTGATGATTGACCTTTACGGTACAGTAGTACGTACCATAAGTTTTTTACGTAGTGAAAGCCGCACGCACTAGTTTATAGAAGCAAAACTACTACTTGTATTAAAAATAAATTTATATTATCAATAAAGCATTTATAAGTAATAGCATTTTATTACTAAAAGTCTTGAAAAACATTTTTTTACGGAATAAGTATTACGTAAAAAATAACTAATTCAAATTGATATAATTCAAAAATAGTTTAACACCAATCGTTTATCATCAATCGTTACGCCCGATAGCCTTGTTGTTGAAACCCAATGAGTTACTAATATAAGCAGAAGCGATAGGACCTGTATAAATCCCGGGTAGAAATCTTTCAAAGCTTTATTTAACTTGGCAATAGCTTCATCTGCTGTATGGCTAACACAGTATATAATTGTGTCCTCAGCAGCTGCGTACATATTGATTGAACCAACCCCGCGCGGCATCGTCTACGCCAAAGCTTGAGATCCAGGAAGGCGACGTCAGTGACAGTGCCATTGAGAATGTGATCTGTAAATTGTGCGCGAGCAGTGATGCCATGCAGTATGGAGGAAGGACTTCATCATCTTCTTAATCACTTGAACTTTATTTACTATTGAAAACGCTGCGCCTACATTTATATATTATCTTTTTTGGAAACGCAGACACTGTGGAAAGTGCATAGAGTCCTTCTCAGGAACAAATACTTAAACTCACCTCAGCACCAAATACAGTGTTTGCATCAATACCAACCTGAGGAAAATAAAACATGTTCCACCTACTTTTTTCGCTGTCTTCACTGTAGGTTCTTCGCTATTTTAATCGCTATTTTAATCGCTGTTTCCTTTCCTAAGAATTGCACTCCAATTAGTATTACCTTTGCAACCTTGATCAGATTCGAGTAATACTTTCCTTTCGCATTTTTTTGATGCTACGGTTAACATTGTTTCTTATCGCGCACGAGCGATACAACTTCCAATGCCTCCCGCTTTTATTTCCTTTTGCTGGTAGACGTGGTCCTTCACGAGGAGAGAAGCTATGAGAGCCGGTCATCCAAGACCTAGAGGCGCCTCGGACCTTGCGTCTCCAGTGGAGTGTGAATCTCTGCAATATCCAGAAACAACTTGTCCCAGGTGATATCGTTGAAAACGACATGCCAAGGAAACACACAAACAAACAAACAAACAAACGAATGCAGTTTGACCTCAAAGTATGTACTAGAGTGACTTGTTCCAAGTCGACCTCTTTTGTCTCCCGAGGAGTTTTTTATTTGAGCGAAGCGAGAATTTGGCGTGCGTAGTCTATCAAAGTACGTACGTAAAGGATTGTGTCTTTCGATTTTAGGATACGATGACAAAAAAGATTACGAAGCCTTACTGACGTTGGCGCGCATCGTTCACGCGCAGCCTTTCTACGCTTGAGTTAAGTGCGCGCGCTCATCGTGAACACGTCATTCCAATGTTTTGAAGGGCAAATGGACATTGTACTCAGTGCCTAAAAAACACTATTCTTAAATGTCTTAGAAGACAGTTTAAGAAATATCTTTAGAAATCTTTCATTTCTCCCGTTACGAAGTACTTCAACTAGCACTTCAACGATTATTATCGTGAGATGGGGTGCAATGACCGAGTCATCTGACTCTCCTATGAAATCGGGCCCCTCCATTTTTTTTAGACTTATCTTCTTTCATCATGCGAATTGGAAATCATCAATGCAACATTGGAAACTTATTTACAGGCGATCATCTTATATGTGTGGTTTTTTTAGAATATGCAAGTTTTCAGTTTGTTAGTGGATTATCTTCCTAGCTGCTGTATTCTCGACTCTTTGTAGGAGTTAATTCAATTTATTCAACTATGTGTTTACGTCATTTGAAAAATTAAAAAGTCCCTTGAAAAATTATTTTGCGAAAAGTAAGAGTAGAAAAATAGGAATTTATTGACTATGATCAGTAAAGATATAAGGCTTTTATGATGAATCAGTTTGCGTTGGTTTTACTAGACAAGTTGAATTGGACACGTATAGTCCTAGCCTGCGTTCAGCCGGTATATTTCCTCTCGAAATAATGTTGCTAATATAGTCCATGATTTTATTTGAAATTTCAATCCCTGATTATAGAGTTTGGGATACCTGTATCGCAATTAGAAGTTGAAAGCAGCCGGAAGTCCAATCGAGTCACCATAACAAAGTTCAGTCAGCACGTGACTATCGCGGGCTCTTGTTCCCGTGTCGTGATCAAACAGGTCATTCAGTACCTAGAGATTGTGCAGAAAATATTTGAAGATGTGGCTTCTTATTATGAGCATTTTTGGGCTCATCTGTGTTTTTGTTTTCTCCTTTATATATTTGTATAGAAAGGTAAGGAAATAATGATATTGGAAAAGCCATTAATATTAGTTTGATCCATGTTTATCTCATATGAGGCAAAGATGTCAAGTCAATCAGGACTGTACATCAAGAACTTCATCATTCTAAAGAAAGCTTACTAGCATCACTATTTGTTTAATTGTTTAATTTGTTGGATTAATTAGAATAAGGTGGTATGTTTTTTTACACAGCAGGCAAAGTATAATGATTCCGTATCAGTACAGCAGAAAATAAGCTTCGTCAGGAAGGTACTTGTAGCAATCGTCTTAACTTACATTTTTGTTCTATATTGTTATTATTATTATTTTATAAGATTTGGTTTGTGGGTGTTCAATACATTAAACCTTTTTTTAATCAAATGTTCAATCATACTGGAATATTCTTGGTGCTAGATATCCTTAAGAAAATACAGCATACTGAGGTGTTATTATATTTGTAAAGGTCCAATGTACAAGGCACTGATTTTCCATCAACACCTGTCATCATGATCATACTTTGAACCATTTCAGCCTAATAAATTATTATTATTAGATGAGTTTGATCATGATATATCAACAATCTCCAGACTGAGGCAGGTGATGGTCAAAACTTCTTGATAATTTATGACATCATGCGAAAACTAAATCTTTTTTTTGACAATGATGAGAATAACCATTTCGTCTCCTTAAAAAAGTGAACGGATAGTTTGATCTCTGCTGTGACCTTGAGTGAACTGTAAGCCATTTGGCCAACTACATTAGCAATATTTTTCTTGCACAAGAGACATGTTTTCTTAATATCACCAACACTCAGTGAAAATCACACAATCATAGTCTTGTGCAAGCCGTGCCACAGCTGTAAATTGCCAAAAAAGAGTATCTAGAAATTAAATTCTTTGAATTTTGTTTGGCAAAACCACACACTTAATTGTTGCTCATATAGCTCTGTCTATAGACACTCTGCAACGTTTTCCTTGCACTCAAAATGCCGCTAATTTTTTAAAATCATGTCACCCCTACAAGCAGCTTTACATCATTAATGTAATTATCTGCAGAAAAACCTACTGATAAAACATTTGTCAGTTCTGCCAGTTATATCAGTTCTGCCCCATCTCAATTCAAAAATTCCTTCTTTGATACCTGTAGACATTCATTTGTACTGAAATAATTTGATATTTTAAAGTATATATATATGTATATGAAAATGCAATTTAAGATACAAAAGATTTCACTTGGGATCAGTTGGCCTCCTGACTCTGATCAAGTAGCAAATAGCAGGATCAATAATTATTATGATCTGATTTGTTATTGAGCTTATGAAATAGGAATAAGTTTGGGAAAATCATTTTTCTTTGTTTAACAGATTGCTCCTGCTTCCCATGCCAAAGGATGGAATCTTTTGACTGTTGATAATGGTTTAAGGGTGTGGAAGAAAGAGATTAACTCTAACGATTCCTGGTATTCTGGACTTGTTTATGGATGCTCTGCTCTAGTCTCTGCTTCATTACAGGTATAACTCAAAGGAGGGGGAATCCCGATAGAAGAAAGGAATTAAGGAAAAAATGAAGAAACATTCTAAGAGCTGATCTGAACATAATATTCCTGCAGTTGTTGTTATTGCTGGTTTTCAATTATTCCCAAGGGAGTGAAATAACGAGTCATGGATGCTATGTTGGTTGATATAACAGAATAATTCACTGACAATTATTTTGTCAAATTAATCCAAGCTTGTGGCTATGCTGCAGTGTGCAAATATAGAATAGTCAACTGATTGCTTTCATTTTTATTTTTATTTATTGCTGTTTAGGAAATTCTGACTTCAATAAAAGATTTGAGATGCATCACAGAGTGGGATCCCTGTGTAAAGCAAGTATCACAAGTGACTGTCTCAATCAATCATGATGTTGTGTCTGTCCTTCCAGCTACATCTGCAGGACTAGTAGAAAAATCGACTAGAAAACTGATGGATCTGTTTGGCATTGATACCAATGCAATATGTTCTAGGTATATACATGTATGCTCTAGCTGTCTTGCGAACTAATATTAATAATTAAACATGGATCATAGTTGCTTTATTGTTACATTCAGAATTAACAATAAGCAAAAAGACATTTCTCATAAGTGAGAAACTATGAGTCTCAGCTAGGTGACATTAAAAAAAGTTAACATTATATACATAGGTTGGTTGAACATCAATGATGTCATGTACTACTTAATATAATTCTATCATCCAATATGTTAAGATATATGTGACCACTTTCTTTTAAACAGATAAAACATTTACTGTTTGGAAATAGCTGTGGGTCATCTTTTTTATAGCCACAGTTGATTTTAGATATTGATATTTGAATTGTTAAGCACCATAAATTGTTTAATATTTTATGTAAATGTAATAATAAATGTAGCTATCATGTGAGAAATTATCATTGGTATTATCTTGATGACAGTTTGACTTTTATTCATGTGTTTTTAAGGCACTGGAATGCAAATGAAGGATGGGTTTTTACATCATCTATGCAGCAAACCATTCCCAGTTCAGGATTGTTGTGGTGTGGTGTTATTATTCTACCTGTTGCTCAAGGTAGATCTTGTAGTTCTATCAATTACTCATTAATACCTATCTCATATTCAATAAGTTTATAAAATGACTGAGCTCTAATATGCTGTCACTCTTACTCCTGCTCAGTATCCCAAATGCTTCAATCAGAATACCCATTTATATATTTTTAAATTATGGACAATTAATGCTGAAAATAACAGCAACTACTATTGATTTTATCTTAATAAGAGTTTTAAATCCAATATTGGATAATTTGCTTTGCAGATAAATCAGAAGTGTCTCAATGCTTGGTTTCCATGGTAACAGCTCCCTCATTTCCAGGCATTTCTACTTCACAAATAAAGATGTTAACGTCGGCTCGTGTTGCAGGCCTAAAAGATTTCTTTGTGAAGGCCTCAGTGCCAAATGATAGGGTTGTCCCTAATGGTGATGTCCTGGTGGAAAGTAGTGCTGAGAAACCACTTGAGGCAAATAACACAAAGTGTTCTGGTAAATAGTTTTTAACATTTATTACTAATTGTGAGGAAAAACAGCATAATATGTTATATAGTGGATATGGCATTATCAATTATGTTGAATATAAGAAACATATGAATAATAAAATGCCATATGATTGGTTTAGCATTTTCCCAACTTTTTCTTTTTCATAGAAACTACTGATCCAGTCTCCAAACCAATAAGGGAATACAAAATGCAAGAAGTGGTGAGTTGGCAAGAATGTATTTTCATTAATTGTATGACAGCTTAATCGATAATATGCATGCTATGATTCCTAGAGCACTGCGCTCTCTTTAGTGATTAAAGCATGCAGGAAAATTTGCAAGGAAGTGTAAGAAATTAGCATCGAAAACTGTAGAAGATTTTTTCTATATAATAAAACAAATGAAATAACTTGTTTCCATGCTTCCCTTAGCTTACGTCACTTTGCATGTTGCATTCAGTTATATTGCACACATGAAGTACTAAAAGAAGTGTCATTCTTACATCACTTTTCTTGTGCAGTACAGTTAATGAACGGAGCATGGAAAATTGTGTTTTATTCCTAAGATGGAGTCTTTTGCAAATACAGTTTTATAGATTAAATGTTCTGTTTATGGTATCATGCTATGCAGTTTTTTTTAAAAGTGATCAGTGGGTTATAGGAGTAAAACTTGAAACTTGATCATGTTGAATTGTTTCCAGGGATCAAAAAATTGGTCAAATCATAGTTAATAGACGGGAACTATGGTCAAATCCAGTGTATTTGACAATGCTATACAGTATTATCTTAAGGACGTTCATGGGCAAAACTTCCCATCATCAGATTTTTTTCAATTTTTGCATGATTAAAGTACATCATACTAAAAGATAAATAAGCAAATAAAAAATGTGGTTCCCTGTCTTCATCTAGCCATCGGAATGCCTGGAAGTTCACTCTTTTTATGGTAAAAAAAAAAAAAAAAAAGAGCAAACAACCTAGACATTATGGAAAGCTATCAAAAATAAGCCATATTTTACTGAAAAAAAATAAATGGATCGTCCCTATTTTTCAAAGAACTCTAGAAATTATAATCAAATAAGTAGTTACTTAAAATGTTATTGGGCTACAAGTGTGGACTTGAAGCCTTCATGCTATGTGAAATTCTATTCCAATTATGCACAATATATGTATTTTGATTTGATCCCATCGTCAAATGTTTTAAATTTTATATTACTTTCAGAAAACAAAATAAAAAAAGGGGTCCCAATTATATTTTAGAGCTATCAGAGATTTAAGATGTTTTCATGATATTTTGCTCATAAATACATGTACAGTGGAATGACGTCATCAAGATGAGCGCGAGCTCACTAAATTCTTGCGTAGGAAGGATGAGCACGAACAATGCTCAGGAACGTCCTTAAGCCTCTAAAAATTTCTGTCCACCCCCCCCCCCCCCCCCCACACCCCACATGTTGCCCATTTGTTTTTTGTTTTTTTTTCACTGCTTGGCATGGGTTGGCTGTGCTTAAAGTTTGTTTGGGGTTAGGTGATAGGAAATAGATATTTTCGTTTCCTCTTCCAAATGGAAAGTTACAAGTAACTTATATCAGAGTTAAGAAAAATACACTTGATGTAAGGATTAGTATATGTAATAGGACTCCATGCTGTCCAATTAAGAAATAATTGGACAAGGAAAATTCCGAGGACTGACATAATTGAGGCCGACTAGATAGCCAAGTCCAATTTGGCAGTCAGAGGAACTATTCGAGTTTTATTATTTCTTGATTGGGAAGCATGAAATCCCGTTACCTATTAATCATATAGCTGCCTAATTAATCCCATATCAACAAGACCTGTCCAATTAAGAAAATAATTAGACAGTTACCTATATGGGATGAATGAGAAGCTGTATAATCAAGATAAAATAATTGATTCCCTTCAGAAAGTAATTGCATTATGTTTATATTTTTAGGGAGAATTCACTCATGTTTCCATGTCTGATACTGATAAAAAGATTTCAAATGAGTAAGTGAGCTTTTGATGAATGCTAAATTTCATTAATTAACAATTAAAAAAATAATTTATTGATAGTTCTTTTAGTAGCTAAAAAGGGTTAGTTACGTCAAGATTTCATACAATCCTACACAATATCGTGGCCATAACCCGGGGGGGGGGGGGGGGGGGGGGTACTCCCCTGCCAAACAGGGTATGGTTTTCAGTGATTCTACTCTGGAACATGGTATATAAAATCTCGCTCGCTCTGGAACAGGGTATAAATCATGCTCTCTCCTCTCTGGAACAGGGTTTTTAGGGATCTTGCTCTGGAACAGGGTCAGGGTTCAGAGGGCTCAGTGGCACCTCCCTACCCTAAACATGCAAGAGTACCCCCCCGACCCCCCCCAGGGGCCATAACACAAGTTAACTTAACTAACACATGAAATGATGGGTATAACTAACAAGCCTGATTGAAGGCTAGCATAACCCTACAACAAAATACTAGTCTATATATTTACAAATGGTTTAAAAAACATTGTGAATAAGCAAGAACATTACCTACTAGATAAGAATAACAATGTTTAAACAGGAAGCTCTTATCACCGAGGTGTTTTTCAGAGAGGTCCTGTAAGAGTCTCTCTCACTCTAGTGCTTTCTGGGTCCCATTAACTTGAGTGTTCTACATATTATGGAATATTCCATAGAAAAGTTATGATTTCACCTTAAAAGGGTCAAATTTGTAAAAATAACACCCCAAAATCATTGTCAGTAGGGTAAGCTAGTTTGAGTGTGGAGATAATCTACAACCTGCCATCATCATATATTTGCACCTTGGATAGCAAAAAAATGATAATAAATAAATAGATACATTGTCATGATTTAAACACAGAGACAATTCTTCTTTTCATTCATAGAAAAGAAGAAATAACTACGTGTCAATTCTGTCAATCGAATGACTGTACAGTGTGTAATACAAGGGAGGATCCAGGGGGAGGGTCGGGGGGTCGCGACCCCCCCTGTCATTCCTGAGGTCAAATGGGCTTCCTGTGGTAAAAATGCGACTGGGATTCCTTTGCCCACAAAATTTACCCCTGAGACCCCCCCTTCAAAAAAACCCTGGATCCGCCCTTGTAATACTGTGTTCTTCAGAGGCAGTATTTCATTTTCATTGAACTAATGAATTACATGATCTGAAAAAGTTTGAAACGTTAACTATTAACAGCTGTTTTCATTTTGTTATTTTATCATTTATAAGTGTTCGGGTAAAGGAAATACTAGAGATTTCAATGAAGGCATATAATGGAAAAACTGGCGCAGATGGCTGGTCACTGATTGGAAACATAAAGTGAGTACCTTTGGTTGTTCGATGCATTGATCCCATCAATGGAATTATAGGTATAACTAAATAACAATGCAGTAGAATCGGCGATAATATTTGTTTTCGTGCTGCACTGTGGGTTAAGGACTAATACATGTTTTCTTTTCGTCTATTGCTTTGATTTGTAGGGATGTAGAGATCACTAAAAGAATAGCTCAACCAGGAGAAAAGCCATTTGACACACTGAAGGGTGTCGGATTGGTAAACGTTCCTATTCATTATGTACTTGCTTATGCATTCAATTTAGAATATAGAGGACAGTGGGATGACATGTTTTTAAAAGGTGGGTGTAATATTCTGTTGTTTCAGATATCGTTTGCATCTGGGTGTGAACGCACAACATTGTTTTAACTTGTGACAAATAGACCACTTTTAGCTTAGCCAATTTATACTCGATTGTAATAGCTTATTTTCGACTTTACTTCACATTGGCTGCACGTTTTTTCTCTCTCTATTTCTCGTGTTAATGTTTGTTCTTCTTTCTGGTGTTGAAGCTTCCGAGATCCTTAGCCTATGCGCTTTGATTTTTGAAAACCAGTAGGCGCTTGCTTTGAGTGATATATGGTGTGCAAAACGAACGACTAAGCAAATATAATCTGTTTGATCTGTCGAAGCCGGTAGCATGATATAGCATGAGGGGCGTTAGTTAGACTGTGCATAGTTAATAGAGGAGAACTTAACCAGTTCCCCTCTATTAACTATGGACTGTGTAATTGCGTGCGCCTCTGTAAATAAAGATTATCGTATCGCATCGTATCGTATGATAACTACTTACCTTGTATTTGCAGGTGAAGTCGTTAAACAGCTAGATGGACTTACCAGAGTAATGCACATTTTTGTTAATTCACTAAATTTCTAATTATATCTTGTTTATTTGCCTCATATCTTCAATGTCTCTATCGATCAGTTTGTACACTATGAACTCTTGTGTTGTTCTTTTCTGATGAAATATATTTCGCCCAACCGGCCTCGTCATTTCAGTTTGTATAGAAAATAACATGAAATGTTTTGAATTTCCATTTTAGTATTTTATGATTTGCCATATTGTTGATGACCATTTCCACTTGGTTGGATGTGCTTTTAGCAATTCCTTGAGTATTGTTTGTTTATCTATGAATAGATTGTATGGATGGAATACAAAGCTGTTTGGCCAACTACTGGGCGAGACTTTGTTAATCTTGTCGCTCTGAGGGAAGTCAATGAAGGGCTTTATGTAGTGGCAGCTGCTGGCGTAAGTTTTTTAAATGTTTAAGCAAATGGGTTGGGTATTCCGCATTCATCACTGAAATAGGCATAAACCACCTAAAATACGCACCCCCTGAATCCCCACCAAAAATACACCCTCTTTGGAACTTAAAACCCCTTCCAATAATACGCCAGAAATATAAAGAGGCTGTTCTTTGACGGTTGCTCCACGTTCTGCCACCATTACACAATCAAGTAAAACCTACTCGACCATAAGGACGTCTTAGTAGAAGACTAGGAGAGTTAAGACCACAGTGTAAAGGCAAAAGTATTGCGCCACGCACGTCAGCCTCAACTCGGAGATAATAGATGATGATGGTTTTTTTTCGGTTATCAATTGTTGTCCCTTTTTCCCAAACACAGTCGAGGTTATATTGCATCCTGTGATTCCTGTGCAGATGTTGATTTACTTGTTGTTTTTTTTTGTTTTTTTGTTTGTTTTTTGTCTTGTTTTTTTTTTTTTTTTTGTTTTGTTTTTGTTTTTTTTAAATTCAATTTTCAGTGCGATGATTCTAATTGTGGACCAAAGAAAGGACTTGTTCGGTAAGGGATACATGTAACAGGAGACTTGTCAACTACATTTTTGCTTCTGTTTTCCATTTCATTCCTCGAATGAAGGATTTTGCCTAATTAGCTACAGTAACCGTCCGATCATTCCAACCTCTGCTTCAATGACTGTTAAGCATAGTAAAGACCGATGACCGCGATTGATCGACTGTTTCATCAGTTTTAATTGAAGTTTCGCCAATTCTCCTGACTATTATTATACCTTGATTCGTTTATTGGTACTGTTTTTGAAAAAGCTACATTTAATGACTGATTGAGTGTTCTTTGAAAGTTTGGTGGTGGTTTTTCTCTGTGTTTTTTTTTTTTTTTTTTTTAGTTTTATTGCTGCTGTATTTCCCCCCTGAATTACTCGTTTTATTGCTTTTATCCAGAGGTGAAATACTGTGCGGAGGGTTCTTTGTGAGAGAGGTTAGTTCTGATCCTCCTTGCTGTCAAGTCACCTATATTTCACGAGTAGATTTGAAAGGTGAGGCACCATGATGATATTTTGTAGCACAGTTCAAGTCCCTGTACTAGAGATGTTGCCCGTCAACTCCATACCACAATGAATGCAGCACTATTCTGTAAACATCTCTCAAAATGGGCACACATTATTATATCCAAAAAAAAAAAGATACACCCAGCAGCAGATCTAGGGTATCAGTTTAGGGTGTTTATCACAGAAACACACAGTATAATTTGTTACGCATATACATCCCCGAATATCAGAGGCATTCCTGGTTGGAAAAAGGTCAACTTTCTCGATTCAACTCTATCAGCCACAACTCATTTTTACTGGGGCACACATCTCTTCTAAAGTAGACTGGAAAAAAACCTAAAGTCCTAGTTAGACTATAGTTATGTTTACATTTTCGTTTGTTTCTATAGGAAACCTGCCTCCTAGGTTAGTTAATCGAGTGACTCAGTCTCAGCCTCAAGCTATAGCAGTCCTTCGTGAGAAACTAGAAACTTTGTACAATAACGAGAAAAAACAGGCTACAGACAAGGAAGAAATGTCTGTTCTACAGAAACAAGGAGTTGATCTGTGGGTCGAGCTGATGAAAATGAGAGAAATGAAAGAAAACGGACAGCTAGGAAGTCAGCGTCAAAATTCAAACAAATCTCCAAGACTCTACAATAAGATTCTCGAAAGTATGGAGTCTCTTGAGAGCAGGAGAACGGCCGACGAAAAATCTCTGACAGATGTATCGATAGAGAACGATCAAGCAGAAGAACGAAGTGTGGTATGTTTGTGAATTACTGGAGCAACTATACTATTTCAGTTCTAATTAATAACTCAAATCCACAATGTGTATACTTCAATGTGTACAAGCACAGTTAACTATGCTACAAGTATTCGGTACATGTGTCTTTATGACTCTTAGATATATTGTATGTTATGTGATCATTCACCTAATTGAAAAAACCTAGTCGGGTTCGAGAAGGTCATATCATCAAAGCTAAGACCGAAAAGGATTTTGGGTACTCCGAAATGTGTATTATATTTGCATATATACATGTAAAAATGCACAGTAGAGCAAAGTCGGTCGACCTAGATTAACAACATGCCAAAGCCATGATGCATAAAATGTGCACAGAAAGGGAAAACTGCAGTACGCATGAAATTAGCATAATTGTTTGTCTTCCCATGCTCCCCTTAGGTCTTAGCTTTGATGATATAACCTTTTTTTGAATCCGACGTTTTTTCAATTAGGTGTATATGCATTTGGAATTCGAACTGTATATATAAGCTGTACTGAAAACCAGGACTGACTTGTCATAAGACTTGTTAATGAATATTAAAGCAAGATTAAGCAAGATTACATGCAATATTTACTTGTTTTACAGGAAGTTAGTGGAGCCCAAATTAATGAAGAAAACATGAACCTTCCTTTCGGTATGTCGTCGCTTTAGATATAATAGAACTTTCTGACGTGTACTGAAACTGACCTATTCGTTTAGATACATTGATGAACTAAAAAAAACATTTGCATATTTTAGCAGGGGAAACGTTCGCACGCCATTTGCATACAAACTGCAATCATTGGTTTCTTTTCATGTTTTATCTATCAAATATTCGTTACTTGGTTTATTAGTGAGCTGGTCCTCGTTGTGTGATACGATAGTTGTTGTACCAAGAAGTTGAGTTCAAGCGACCATATGACCTTTTTTTGAGATTAGTTTTCTGTTTGCTTACAGTTGACAGACATCAAATAGACTACAAGACTCTAGGAAACCAGATTGCTGCTACACTCATAGGAGAGGTAATTGTCCAAATTGTTTCCATATCTTATTCGGTAATCGTGTTTTACTATATGACTTGTTCGCTGTAGGTGCTTTTGGCGTCCAAAGCAGAAATTTCAATGTCTGAAGATCCTGGTCAACAATCTAGTAAGGAAGGTGAATGGAGGTGAGTATGTTTGTAATACTGAGCACAGGCAGCCCAAACAAGGTTCCTGTGTATGGTTTATAAGGGAATGTATGGGAGTTATGATAAAGTTACGAAAATAAAATGTTTCACTCAACAATTTGCTTCAAAACTTGTTGCAGTCGTTGCTTTTTCCTTGTCCAGTCTTCTGGCGAAGTTTCAGCGCGATTTGAGGCCGTTTAGTGGGTTTTTTCAAAATCCGCTCTTCTCTACCTAAATAATGGGAAGGCTGGAGACTTAGCACCCGATATCGACTACATCACGCTAGAAAATCCAAAAAAAATCTCTCTCTCTCCCCTTGAACCGCAATAAAAATGCCACATGTCAAAGGAACGATAATTTCTCTAACATAACATGTATTCTGAATGCCACCACGCCAAATATTTCCAGAAAAATCCTGGCTTAAAGTCGAATAGTTGAATTCTTCTACAGCGTGTGATCGATGGTGTTCAAACGGCCGTTGTAAAGCGTGAGCGGGTCACCTTACATACTGCATTCCGATTGGCAACAAACCCAAGTCTGTCGGGGAAGGGGAATTTGCTTCGAGCTTGGTATCACGTTCGGCCAATCAGAATGCAGTATGAACACCATCGATCACACGCTGTAGAAGAAGTCAACTATTCGACTTTAAGCCAGGATTTTTCTGGAAATATTTGGCGTGGTGGCATTCAGAATACATATTATGTTAGAAAAATTATCGTTCCTTTGACATGTGGCATTTTTATTGCGGTTCAAGGGGAGAGAGAGAGAGATTTTTTTTGGATTTTCTAGCGTGATGTAGTCGATATCGGGTGCTAAGTCTCCAGCCTTCCCATTATTTAGGTAGAGAAGAGCGGATTTTGAAAAAACCCACTAAACGGCCTCAAATCGCGCTGAAACTTCGCCAGAAGACTGAACAAAGAAAAAGCAACGACTGCAACAAGTTTTGAAGCAAATTGTTGAGTGAAACATTTTATTTTCGTAACTTTATCATAACTCCCATACATTCCCTTATAAACCATACACAGGAACCTTGTTTGGGCTGCCTGTGTACTGAGTAGATATAGTCTCCCTCGCATCCGTTTTTAGTGTCGGTCGTCACGCAACGCTCCCTAACGGATGTGAGGGAGACTAGAGTAGATAGAGCAATGTACAATTCTGTGACCTATCACTTTTCCGTTTCATTTTACTTCATACTTTGAAACATCCGCTATACTTAGTGGAGGTTCTGATGGCGTGGAAACCTTGCCTGTACGAAGTTAACTTATTTTTTGCTTTTCAATTATCTGTAGAAAATAGCTCGTTAAAATAACATTATTTTATATTTCTCTCTCTTTCTCTTTGTTTTCTTTCTTTTTCTTTAGTTATCAAAGTATCGAAAGGGACGTTGTTATTCTACGAAAAATAAATCCTGGAGAAAAAATACACAGGTGAATTTTTTTTTTTTTGAGACTTTCTATTCAAGATTGTGTTCCCCTCCTTCATCACCACTTGACCTATATGTATCATGTATATACGCCATTTTAAAATTTAAAGAAACTTGAAGGGCAACGACGCGAGAACAGGATCCCGGAGTTTTAGGAAAGGAAATAAGCCTCCATTTTTTCCCAAAATATTGATCGAAAGATTGAAAGGTTACTTTCTTAAACAAAAGGTGGTTTCCATAGTCAGTATAGTAGGTCTACAGACTGAAGTGTTAACATAAAATCACCTTAAACTCTGTCGTTTTTTTTGTCTCGAAATTTTGTAGGATAAGCTATATTATAAGATTTGTACAGGGTTTTTGACGGAATGCAAGGTGTGGATCCGCATAATTCACCCCGTTCCGCATAATTCGTCCAAATCTAAAGAAAACTCAACGATCAAGAAGAAAATGTATCGTAAATCCCTCGATTTTGGTCAAAAAGGAATTTTTATAGTTTAAAACTCGATTTATTCATACGCCATCTTGTTTTTGTTAAAAATACAAGGCGGCTTTAGTTAGAAATCTTGAAAGGTACTGGTAACTAGTAATTTTCAAGATGGAGCCGGCTCGTCGCTATTTAGCGTAATTTGTTTTGCTTGTTGGCAATAAATAACGTATTCTGTCAGAAGCCCTGATGGTAAAGTATACTTGATAATGACTCAGCTTTGTTTCTAGTTTTCTTGGTAAAGGTATGATTAAAACCAGTCCTACAAATGTTTGGAATGCTGTGAAGAACCACATGACTAGACACGTATATGACAAGACTCTAAAGGTTTGTGCATGGCTATCTTATTTTGTGCATGGAAAGCTGTGGGCTCGAATCCTTTTATTCGCATCCTTAGGAAGGGATGTAACGCCGTTTCCATTTTCTCCCTTCCTTTTCTTAACCTGAATTTGATATAGTTAAGAGAAGAGGATCGTTACCTGGTACGCTATTCTGTTCTTTGGGGCAAGTATTCGAATACAGGAATTTCAAAAAAAGGTTGATGAATGGTTTATTTCATGTTGCTACTAACCCCCGAAATACACTATGGGCGATGTGAATCCAGTCAGTGAAAGGTCATAACCGTTCTCATTTTTACGAGGGTAGCACTTCATAGCCAGTGGTTAACAAACCTGTGGCCCTCGTTCCATGATGGGATTGGAATTTAGGAGTTGATTTTTATGGAGGAAGGAAAACCGGAGAACACGGACAAAAACCCTCGAAGCACAGAAGAAAACCAACAAACAACTGTACTCACATGAATATGATACATTTCAAGCTTGGAAAACAACATGCTACATGCAACATGCAACAAAACCTTCACTGACCTTTACTAGAAATAGCTACATGCAGCCTTGGATATAATAAACAATCCATACAATTACAAACTCAATGAATTTGTGTCATTTCATGTCAAAAATCAAGAAACCTACTAACTGTTTTGTTTTTTTCACACAGAAAACGAAAATCCTTAAGCAAATTGACGAATCCTCAAAACTCCGTAAGTATTTATTTTGTTGATGACTTCGGTCGCAAAAATTAAACTTTATAAACTTTATATTTAAAACACTTCGCCTTTTATAACCAAACACAAATTTAGCGTATTATGTCACATTTTCTAGTCAATTGTCAATGTGTTTATACTTTTATAATATTTTGTTATCCCTATTTTTTTTTTCGCATTGCTAGTGTATCTGCATCATGAGACTGCTCAGTGTTTTGTCAAACAGGCCAGAGACTTCGTCTTATTAGCTGTTGATCGTGTCGAGGTAAATGAATGTCTAACAAACAAACAACCTTTTAGCAAAGAGAAGCTAATTAAATAGAACCAAAAAGCAAGCAAAAAGCGAAATAAACTTGGAAAGACAAGTGGATTAAAAAAATTCTATGCGGGGGATGAAGCAAGGATAAGAATAAGATAAAAAATGAAAGGAAAAAAGGAATAAAGATGTGAAAGTGCTGGGGTTATTTAGATAGGGTGGAAAAAGCATTTTCATTGACTTCTGCCTTACTTTTGCTTGTAGCCGGAGAGTTATGTTGTTGCAGGAGTCTCTGTTGACGCTCCAGAATCACCTCCAGTAAAAGATCTTATTCGTGGCAAGGTACTTTATATCATGTAGATACCTTATATCTTATAATCGGTTTTCACGTGACGTCATCAAAACACGAAAATCTAAACTATACAACGTATAAGGCATTTCTCAAGTAAGAAATTTTCTTGTAAATCACAAGAAAACATTTCGAGTCATTTTGATGTTTGGTTCCTGAGTTATGAAGGTTAAGTTTGTGTCACCCAATACCTTCACGTGTATCTAAATAGCGTTGAAAACATTAGAATAATTTTACAATAGCTGGAAGATTTTCCCTTAGGCACGTTTACAATATCTATTTAAAGTATTTTTCAGTAAAACAGTTGAATATCCCATTATCTTAAGCTTTTGAAGTTTCGTCAGCCATGTTGTTCAGTGCATTAACATGGATCACCAAGATGGCCGCTGTTTGCATTTTTTTCAGAAATAGACCGTTTTGTCAAATTTGTGCACATCCAACTTGACGGGCCACAAAAAATGAAAAACGCAAATTCAGTAAAACTGAGAAGCCAGTTCTATAGAGGAAAATAATCGATTTTATGAATTCTTATCGAAAAATAATAATAATGATGATGATGATGATGATGATGACGATGATGATAATAGCAATGCATGATAGTACTCGTGTTCTGGTGTCGTGGCCCGTCAAGTTCCTTAAATTTAAGAGGCGCACGCAGCCTTGAGAAAACGGTCTATTGTTTCGTGTTTACTCTCTAACCCCGCGACGTAATTCTTTACAGCCTTGAAATTTGATCAGTATATGTGTATTGTACGCTTTACAAGACTATGGAACAGTGTTATTGTATTTTAATGCGAGATTGACTATGGCTTTTGAAAACCAAGAATAGGCTGAATATATCCCAAAGAAGCCAACAGTTTAAGCTCTCTGATATATCATGTCTAATAAGTATATTTTAAATACTTTTTATCAGGTGTACGCCAGTGGATGGGTGATAGAACCTGTTCTTCAGGATGGTCAGTTATACAGTATGGTGTCGTATTTGTCACAGGTATGTTTAAGAAAAAAAGAAAGAAAGAAAGAAAGAAAGAAAGAAAGAAAGAAAGAAAGAAAGAAAGAAAGAAGAAAGAAGAAAGAAAGAAAGAAAGAAAGAAAGAAAGAAAGAAAGAAAGAAAGAAAGAAAGAAAGATAGATAGAAAGATAGATAGATAGATAGATAGATAGATAGATAGATAGATAGATAGATAGATAGATAGATAGATAGATAGATAGATAGCTAGCTGCTCGCTCGCTCGCTCGCTCTCTGCTCGCTCGCTCGCTCCGCGCTCGATGCCCGCCGCCCCCCCCCGCGCCCGCCCGCCCCGCCGCCCGCCCGCCCGCCCGCCCGCCCGCCCGCCCGCTCGCTCGCTCGCTCGCTCGCTCGTCGCTCGCTCGCTCGCTCGCTCGCTCGCTCGCTCGCTCGCTCGCTCGCTCGCTCGCTCGCTCAGCTCGCTCGCTCGCTCGCTCGCTCGCTCGCTCGCTCGCTCGCTCGCTCGCTCGCCCAGCCCGCCGCCCGCCGCCCGCCCGCCGCCCGCCCGCCCGCCCGCCCGCCCGCTCGCTCGCTCGCTCGCTCGCTCGCTCGCTCGCGCTCGCGCGCGCGCGCGCGCGCTGTCTTTTCTTTACCTCTCGGGCCATTTCATCATGTCCACTTGGTTTTCATGAAAACCGAGTTCATAGGTAATATATATAAAAAATTAATAATAACGTTAAGAATATATAGACAGATTTATGAAATAAATTCTCATCTACCCCCCAAAAATATTATAGTAATTAAAGTGTTAAGGACCAACAGACGAAAGATTCCTCTTAAAAGATTTTAAATTATTGGACAGTCTGACACTTTGGGGTAACGAGTTCCACACTTTTGCACCGTCATAAGAGAGAGCTCTTTTTAAAAACTCAGTGCTGGGTTTCGGTAACTTTAAGCACTTCTCTCTACCACGAAAATCGTAGGTATTTTCTTGAAAATAAAAGAGTTCCCTTACAGATTTTGGTGCAAGTGCATTTAAAGTCTTAAACATCATTATTGCTTTATGCTCCTTTCTTCTTCTTTGTAAGCTTTTCCAGCCTAAAGAAGTTAAAATATCACTAGATCTGACATCGTAGCTGCTTTTTGTTATTATTCTTGCAGCTCTATTTTGCATTTTTTGCAATCTTTCAGCAGACGTTACTGGTAAATTATCCCATACCACGTCACAATAGTCAGGTAAAACGAGAGCCTCATATATGGTAATAGCTGTCTCCAAGGGGATGTAATCGCGGACTCGTCTTATGCCACTCAATCCAGAGGATATTTTTTTACAAATGTAATCAATATGAGCAACCCAAGACACCCGTTCGTCAATCACAACACCCAGAGTTTTTGCTGTAGAGACTCTAGTAATTGGTTTGCTATTTAAATATATGTGTGGTTCGGAGGTAATTTTTTTCAATTTATCGTCAGAAGCAATAAACATGTGCTCTGTTTTAGCTGAATTTAAGCTAAGTTTGTTAGCTTTCAACCAGTTATGAATATTGGAAATATCAGCGTTCACCTCGTCAAATAGAGTCTTTTGTGATGTGCCACAAGTGGTGAGACTTGTGTCATCAGCATACATTCTAGCATTTGAAAATTTGACACTATTTGGCAGATCGTTTATGTAAATAATAAATAATAATGGCCCAAGGATTGAGCCTTGAGGGATGCCGCAATCGAGTGTTCTAGAGCTAGATAAGGTATGGTTTATGTAGCATCTCTGACTACGATCTGTGAGGTAAGATTTGAACCACTTTATCGACTCTTCTGCAATCCCATAATAGTATAATTTTTGGAGAAGTATAGAGTGATTTACTGTGTCAAAAGCTTTTTTAAAATCTAGGAAAGTGACACAGTTCAATTTACCTTCATCCATATTGGTAAGCCACTCCGTTGTGGCTTCTAGGAGTGCAGTAGTAGTCGAATGAAGCGGTCTAAATCCCGACTGCTTTTGAGAAAGTAAATTATTTGAGTTTAGATACTCATATAACTGGTTAAAAACTATTCTCTCGAAAATCTTAGCAATAGTAGGTAAGACCGAAATGGGACGGTAATTATTCAAATCATCTTTGTCATTAGCTTTATGAATTGGCGTAACTTTCGCAAGTTTCAAGCCGTTAGGGAAAATCCCTTTATCAACTGATTGATTGAATAGCTTCACTAGTGATTGACTTATTACTGGTGAAGCAATCTTGATGAAATGAGATGGTATACCGTCAAGACCTGTCGCTTTTTTAACGTCAATAGAATTAATGATTTTCATAAGTTCATCAACTGATGTGTGTCGTAAGGTGAATGTTGAGCCAATTCTAATTAGATAATCATTATAAGCAGTCGGTCCATCGGGAATTAAACAAGCTAATTTAGTCCCAATTTCAGAAAAATGACAATTGAATACCTCAGCTATTTCCTTCGAGTCACACATCGATGTATCACCTGTTTTGATAGATGTTACATAAGAGCCAGATTTAGTCCTTCGTGAGAGGACTTCATTAATAGCTTTCCAGACCTCCTTTGAGTTTTTTGAATTTTGTGCAAAATGATTTTCATAATATGACTTCTTGGCTCTTTTATCTCGTTGTTGACGCGATTTCTAATAGACTTATAATCACTCCAGTCGTCCCTCGAATTCGTTTGAGTAGCTTTTTGTTTCATTTTATCTCTATCGTACATAGCTTTCCTCAAATCAGTTGTCATCCAGGGAGACTTCTTGTTTCTTATTCGTTTTGTTTTGATCGGAGCGTGCGAGTCAAGAACAGAGAGAAATAACTCTTTCCATCTGTCCCACATGTCATCCGGGCTTTCCTTATTATCCAAACAATCCCAAGGGAGTGTTGCTAAATCCATAAGAAACTTGTCGGAGTCAAAGTTTTTAGCCGATCTAAATGAGATCTTACAGTGATTGTTGTTTGTCGGAATTGCTATTTTCCGTATTGTATAAACCAGACTATGGTCACTGATACCAATGTGAACCACTCCACTTCGGACTACCCTATCTGGGCTATTCGTTAAGATCACATCAATGAGGGTTTTACTTTTTTCAGTGACTCTAGTTGGTTCTGTGATTAACTGCGTAAGTTGAAACAATTCAGCAGTCGTATTCAAATAGCGGGTTTGCTGATTAATATTAGTAGATAATAAATCACAGTTTAAATCCCCTAAGATATAAATTTCCTTAAACTCAGAATCTATTTTTGTTAACACATTTTCAAATATATTGAAAAATGAGCGTGTATCATAGTTAGGAGGCCTATAACAGGCTAAAACGGCAAAAGACTTGCTATTTGGCTTCATGATTTCAAAACACAGGGACTCTACTTTATCATCAGTTAAGTCACTACGGTTTTTCCCATTTACGCCCTTTTTCAAGTATAAACAAACTCCCCCTCCATTGCGGTTTCTATCAGACCTATGGATGTCATAGCCCTCGATGCTCACCATTGAACTTGGGATTGATGGATCGAGCCTTGACTCATTTATGCAAAGAAGATCAAAATTTTGCTGAATGACCCATGATCTCAGTTCATCTATATGAGCTACAAGACTAGTTATATTTAAAGAGGCCATTTTAAAACCTCTAACATTAGGAATAGAATGAGGTCTATTATCACCGTCAGACTTATCAATATTAGTATTTGAGACAATACTAGAGGGATGAATAGAGGAATCTGTTTCGTCTAGTGGTTCCTTACCTTTTAATCATGCTTTAGATTTAAGATATTTATTGAAATCTTGCGCAAGGATTCCTATTCCTGCACGATTTAAATGCAGTCCTTTGGTGTTAAGTCCTTTCTCTGTTACATTATGAGAAATATAGTCCCATTCCCGTTCGTTGCAGAAGGCTCTAAGCGATTTGTTCACATCCTTTCTTGCTGTTTCAAGGAGACTCGAGTCTTGGCGAATGATTAATTCAGATATCGCTATTTCACAAGACGGCAGCTGTTTTTCCACAGATTCGCAGATTCCAACTATCCTCTCTGCAATGGCCTTAGATTCATCAGACTTAAGATTATTTGTACCAATATGTACAATAAGATTATTAGGTTTCCTTCTGATTATTGGCTTTATATAGTCCTCCATATCCTCCACTGTGGCCCCTGGGAAGGGTTTTATATTAACTCTGTTTGTCTTGCTTGACATTTTCCAACCTTCGAGCTTCGATATTATAGAATCTCCAATTATAACTGTACTAGTTTTGTTTCTGTCCTGAAGCGAATGGTCCTGGTTATTAGTAGGTAGCTTGTTCTCAGCTTTGTTCTTTGGTGTTGTCTTTTGTTGCTTGGCCTTTTTTTGTTTCCTTTGTACCTTTTTCCAGTTACAATGAGATTCATTCATTGTGTCACTCATACTACTCTCCGGGGTCGTAAGATCAACTACAGTAGCTTGTTTAGTTTCCGTATGATCATTGTTCTTGCATTGATCATTGTTCTTACATTGATCGTTTTCTTTCGTAACTAGCCTCAACGCTGTTAGTAAGCTGGCTTTTTCGTCTTGTAATTTGCATACTTGCTGTTTTTGAATTTTAATTTCCTCCTGAAGATTACAGATAATTTTACGAGAATCATCGTTTTCCTTCTTCATTTGTTGGATATCAAAGTTCTCTCCGTTTTGGAAAGTGTCTTTCAATAAACTTATTTCTTTACGCAAGTCAGTCAGTAAACCGAATAATAATGAGGCAATTTCAGAATCAGTCGGTTGTGAAGGCTCAACTCCTTTTTCTGCAGGACCATCATTCTTGCTTGGAAGAAGTTCATGAAACTTATTCCTAAGGCATTCTTGATTTGGCCCAAAGATTTTCAGTCTAAGTGATGATGTGTAGAATCTTACGGAGCATTCCTTGTCATCGGTACTCACTTTATACGTTATTGCGTTGTGAGCTTTGTCTTCTTTAAAGACGCCATTACTGCCTTCTTGGACATCGAACATAAAATCCACCAAAGATTTAAGTTCTTGTTGCGTACCACGCCAAGTGAAATCGTTATCCTTTTCATCATAACTTAAATACTCAATAAGATTTGCCATTTGGAGACAAAGATTCGATAAAAGCTTTATAAAATGTTGAAGATTACGGAGCGGTTACGAACACGTCTGCATAGACTGAACAGACAGACAGAGAGAGGTAGAGATAGAAAGAAAGAAAGAAAGAAAGAAAGAAAGAAAGAAAGAAAGAAAGAAAGAAAGAAAGAAAGAAAGAAAGAAAGAAAGAAAGAAAGAAAGAAAGAAAAGAAAGAAAGACAGATAGATCGATAGATAGATAATAGATGATAATAGATAGATAGATGTGATCGCTAGCTAGATAGATCGATAGATAGATAGATAGATAGATAGATAGATAGATAGATAGATAGATAGAAAGAAAGAAAGAAAGAAAGAAAGAAAGAAAGACAGACAGACAGACAGACAGACAGAAAGACAGACAGACAGACAGATAGACAGAAAGAAAGAAACAAAGAATTGACTGTTAAAAAAATTATATCGTTATATTTGTAATAAAATATCTTATATTTTACTGTTAACCATTTTTAAAAAGCAACCATAAGTGATTGAAAATAGAATTAGTGAAAAATGTTGGCCTCAGAATAACACTATAAAAAAAACTTTACTCTTTTTTAGGTTGACTTTGGTGGAGTTGTTCCTGTGAGACTGATCAATTATATCGCCAGACGACAGCCTCTTTGTATTTCATATCTACGCGAATACCTGGAAAAATTCAAGGAATGAATATATTCGAAGTCCACTTGGTTGAGTTTGGTAAACCAATGCAATTTGGGGCTATTTTACTAAGGGACATATTTCCAAAATGGCGTCTATTTCGTCGATCCAGTTTTTTCTTCATCCACGAAATGGCTAATAAAGTGCTATGACTTAAGCATGAATTAGCATAAATTAGCCATTAACGACTCCAACAATTGAATTTTTAAAATGTAATAACTCTTTGCGTGTTCTTATATAAAAGACATCTAGTTTCCCGGTGCTACGCAGTGACAATCGTAAAACGCAAAGGCCAAATTTATACGCCGTACGATTTTTCTTCAGCGTCAGAAAAACCATGTCATGTAAATCGGCCTAAATGTCATATCAAACCTTGGGATCTGTTTTTAGGCTCAGCCTGTGATTGGTCGAAAAATACTATAGGGCGCTTTAAAACAAAACAGTTTGAAATAAAATGATGTAATGTAAAATAAAATGCATTTTAGAATTTTAATTTTAATTTTATTTTCAATTAACGCAAATTTGTTGTAACACATTTCAAAACAAAAAAAAAAAAAAAAAAAAAAAAGAAACTAACATACTTATTTCAGTTAATAATAATATTTAGTACAAATTAAGGGTCGATATCCGTGTGATAAAGCTGTGAACAAAAACCATATCAGTGAAGTGATACGATATCACTTCACGGTAAACTGGGAATTTTTTTTTTTTCATTTTATCGACCTTGAATGTGTAATAAACAAATTATTTCATGTTTAGAGCCTGATATCTTTTTTATTCACTCGTTTTCATATGATATCACTTGCTCCTTCGAGATGTGTTATGGAAAATCGTGAATAAAAATGATATCAAGCTGTTAAAATGTGGTAATCTCTATACACTAGTCATTTCCTTCAGTAACCAAAAAACTGAAAAAGGTCTTAAATGGAAAAAAAAGTTTTATATCGAAAATGGATTTGATTTACGTGTAGATTTTAAGCTGACGATACACGCTGCAATTTTTTCTCGCGCTGGCAACGCAATTTCACATTTTTTTTTGCAGCAAAACATTGCAACGTCTACCATATCAAAAAGGTTTGAAATAAACTTTCTGGGTAAAAATCAGTATAAAATCCTTATTGGCTAGTCTGAATAGGATCATTGCATTGCGAGTAAACATGGGTGATAAAGAATGCAATTTTCAGTCTTCGCTATTTTTAGGCGTGCAATTCCGAAAATGTTGCAGACGGAAAAGTTCAAACTTTTTGACTTTTTGATTTTCTGCAACAATTCTTACGTTGCGAGACATCGTTGCCGTCAAAGTCATGTGGCATGATACACGCTGAGATCGTGTCTCACGCTGGCAATGCAACGGAAAAATTGAGATTGCGTTGCAATTCGAGAAAAAATTGCAGGATGTATCGGCAGCTTTGGTGTATTCAGTGACAAGTCGGTCCAACTTGACTTGAACATTGCTTTGCAGTTTGTCACTCAAGTGAATTTGGAAACGAAATTCCCTTTAAAAAATTTGAAACTTGTTATGGAAAAACATGACTAAAATAATATAATAAATATAATATAGATGTCTATTAACTGTATGAAAAATAGTATACAAAACTAATAATATTTTATTAAAAAGATCTTGCAACAAAAGACAATGCATCAGTCTTGAGCGTTCCAGCTATCTCATATCTCATATATCATATGATAACATGCAAATTAGTCATGCGGTGTTCCAGGGAGCAAACATTGAAAAAAGAGACCATTTTTAAAAGATCGGCTCGTCCTAGAGACTTTGGTTTCATCTCTACGCCAAATATTGTTTGAAACTATAAACAAAAATAATAAATACAAATTTTCAACTGTTACCTTTTGTCCCTGACTTTAGTTGGCAAATCGAGTAATGAATAGCCGGCAAAAAGCTTGTATTGTTGCTGCCATCCAAACATGGCTGCCGTCACATGACGATGCAAAGACTCCATGCATTCTCGACTTTCACATCCCCATCTCAAATTGAAATGTTTCTTAATTGAATTTATACTGTATTTATACTGTATACCTACTTTTATCTGTACAATACTGATTATCAGTTTAGATTATAAGTTATTTTTGCGTGTACAGGTCATGAAGAGTTTTGGTCTTACAGAAAATGTATTGACTTACGAAAATATTTTTAAAATTTACCTTAAACGTCTTCAAGCTTCTATCTTTTTCTGTTTTTTACTTCTTCATTTTATCTTTGGATACCAAACAAGGTATTTTCAACATTGCCGATCAACCTTCAGCAAAATAAGTGGGTTTTTACCCTCTGGTTACCCCCAAAGACGCAAAGGATTATGGGGATGTTAAAGTCGCGAATAAAGCAGTTGAAATTTCCTGATTTTAAATTGTTTCACCATCGATGATAACCACGTGACTAACCTGCATGTTAATGCGAAAACCATCATCTATTGATAGTAGATTCTAGTTGTCATTATTTCTATATTCGCTGTGTAAAATCCGAATCCGAGTCGTGAAAAGGTATTTGAACCTTCATTTTCCCGCTTACAAATGGTCTATATCAGTAATCCAATAAACAGGTAGGTTTTACATGGACCCTGTTTTGTAGATAATTAATCACTTAGGTTCAACTTCACCACTGGCATCCTCCTTTAAGGAACCTCTTCTTAAATAACGACATGATTCCAACGCTTTGAACTCCTCTTCCAGCGCACAGTGAGGCGGAGAAGGTGGTGGAGTTGTACCGGAAATGATGATATCTATACGTTGAAGCTGCCTAAGAGCTTAATGTTTAGTTGTGGGGCCTGGTTTTGCAGCATTCATAGAAGGGATAGATCCAAGAGTCATCCGCCTTCGTTCAAGTAGTGGAGATGACATAGGCGAGTTGATATCTGTCTTACCATGAAAGGAACCTCTTCTATTTACTAGAGGCGACGAAGGCGCAGCCAGTGAGTCAATATTGTTAACTGAACCCCTTCTCGGAGATGATGGAAGAAGTAGTTCCGAAGGAGAGTGAACACTTGTGGCTTTATCATTACTAATAGGCTTTCGTCTTTCCAATAAGGGCGATGAAGGGGCTGATTTGCTGCCCGGTTTATTAATTTCGGGTAGTTTGAGGCCATGCATTGTTATTCCTGTGTTATTCGAAACAGCAGTTGGTACCTTAACTTTCCTCAAGAAAGCTTTCGCTTCTTGATTCATTCGCTTCTCAAACTGATCTCTTTCAAGCCTGATGGAATCCTGCTGTTTTGCTTTTTCATTCTGAATCCTGACTTTACTGTGCACAACATTGTTCAGCTGTTTGGTTGATATTTTGTTGTCAAAAGTGATCGACTTCTCTCTTCGTTCAGATGCCATCGTCAGATAGTGTCTGTACAGTTGTAATGCAATTAATGAAACTGAACCAAGCTGTACACTAAAGCTGCGCTTGAATAGAACGTAAAGCTTTTTATTTCTTATCGATTGTTCTAAAGACGGTGCAATTGTTTTACTCAGGTTATTACATGTCTGCTTCATAGCGGAACTAAGTTTTTTAATTCCTTCGAGATTTATATTTGATAAGGTTTTTAGAAGGTTTACGTTTATTAAACACTTTAGTTTCACTTCTTTATTATTGTTATCATTATTGTTTTATTTTGTACTCGTATTAAAATCTGATATTCCCTACTCATCTGCGGGTTTCGTCCAAAGAAATGCTGTTTTATTGCTTTTAGTTCTTACGCGGTGACATAACAAATGAAAGATTAAACAGTGTTCTTTTTTTATCGGCTAAATAAAAAGCCTATGACTAATATTCGAATACGACAGATCCTTCATGGTTGCACTGGTCTTTATTGTCGGGTAATGAACAAATTTCAACAAATGATTGAACAGCCAGCTTATTATCAATTTCAAGTCGATAAAGTTAGAAAATAAGTAATTTATAAAATACTCATAATTGAATATCCAAAAGTGTTAAGTGTCAATAAACAATAAAAAAATTAAATTTGCATTGCTTGGCAACAAATGGCAGTGAAAGGTATTTAATCGTCAACAAAAGATCAGTGTATTAAATCAAAAAGTGCTAAAAATAACTTGGAAAATATTGCGCAACGGGTATACAGTAGATGATCCCCTTCGGCCGCGTATCTATATGCACCGATAAAACACGGCCTCTATAATTTAAAATAACACTTTTAAAATATGCCCTTTGGCAGGAAAAACTTGGTTGCTACAGACGGATGTTTTCTCACAACTTTCATGCCTATCATGCTGGCGACACGATTCGCTCGTACTACTTGCTGACAACTGTAATGTCAGCTTAACTTAAAAGCATACAAGTGCAATTCCATCTATATGTGTTTATATATGACTATAGCTCAATCATCTGGACTGAAAGTATCAGATCTAGCCATCACCTAAGGTTCTGGCTTGATGGGATACTAGTCTCTCTCTATCACCTGGACTGCGAGTATCCCATCTAGCCATTACCTTAGGTGATACTTAGATGGGGTACTCGCAGTCCAGGTGATTGAGTTAGTCATATCTAAACACATAAATATTTATTATAGCTTAATTTATGCTATCGTAGGGCACGACTACCAGCCCACTGAATAAAATTCCCCTAACAATTATACTCTCTCTAGTCAAATCAAAGAAGACGTTCGGAAATCCTTCACCTTTGGCCATGCAAAAACATATGAAAAAACTGAAAAGTGAGCGCTCGTATGATTGATTGTCTCATGAGGCATTCAGCTGAAAGGAAAAAGAGTAACTAGCTTAGCTTGTGACAAGTCAAGGGTAATCTTAAATATGGTCAAGGATACCATTAAATACGGTCATTTGAAAAAAAAACTCTTAATTAAGGTCAAGGATACCCTTAATTTCGAAAAAAGGATACCCTTAAATACGGGCATTTGAAAAAGGATACTAAAGGGTACTATTAAATAAATCATTTCAAAAAAAGGATGCTATTAAAAACGGTTATTTGAAAAAAGGATACTCATAAATACGGTCATTTGAAAAAAATTTACGGTCAAGGATACTCTCATTAAAAGACTATATCCCGGTCGTAGAATGCATATCATATCGTGTGAGGACAGTCATTAGAAATTATCATTCGATATCATGCCGACCAATGTCACATCATAACAAATATCGCATTGGACATTCCTTCGGGGAGGTGGAGGTGTAAGTAATGGCTTACAAGAGGATTTCGGGTGAAAATATTGAACTAACGCATGGACTGCCTGCGGAGCAGATAACACAAGGAGCCCAACCCGTTTTCCACAAATATTCTCATTTAGCTTACAAAGCAGATGGTGCCTCAAAAAGATTCGTGTGCGCCTTTTTTTTTTTTTTTTTTTGCGCTTGGACGAACGGACAAATATAGTTTAAGAGTTTATTAGGAACATCAAAGATCCTTTCACTGGATGTGAACTACATGACACCATGTGGAAGCTACTTATTCAAACTCATTAAAAAGATCTTTTTAAAATCAGTTATAAGTTTACGTTTAACTCGAAGCAAAACAAACAAACAAACAAACAACAACAAAAAACAAGAAGAAAAAAACAAAACAATAACAACAACAATAAATAAAATAAAATAAAATAGATAAAAATAAACTTGATGGGCGGAACTGGTTTAAAAGCTGATGAGGAGCTTCAAGGTCCTTCCACTGGATGTGAACTCCATCAGACCATGACTATTTCACATCCAGTGAACATGACGAGCTACACGGCCTAGTTACCGGCGAGAAGCAGCACTTTCAAAGTGCTGGTTTCAAATTTCGTTTCTATTCATTGCATAGGGAATACTTGAGTAATGCATGTCATCGTACGGATTAACACAGCATGCCACTATCAATGGACGGCGCATTTATACATCACTGAAACAGTATTTACATCATTATAAGATATCATGTGACTCTTCTGTAGCGCTTTATTTGAAAGGGTCACTGAGAACGTTTCGATGAACTATTGCCCAAGATCAAAGGATTTCAGGTTTTTCTTACACATTATCACTCCTCTAACCCTTTTACTGTTATTTTATGTATGTGATGTGCGTTTATTGTCTTTGTATTAGATCTGTAGGCAGCATTTATGCTTAGGTACTTGCATACCTGTATAATTTGTATGCTTACTTAGATCACTGTCCGTGTTTTGTATTAGATCTGTAGGCAGCATTTATACTTGGGTACTAGTATACCTGTATAATTTGCATGCTTACTTAGATCACTGTCCGTGTTATGTATTAGATCTGTAGGCAGCATTTATACTTGGGTACTAGTATACCTGTATAATTTGTATGCTTACTTAGATCACTGTGTTTTGTAATAGATCTGTTGGCAGCATTTATGCTTAGGTACTAGTATACCTGTATAATTTGCATGCTTACTTAGATCACTGTGTTTCGTGATAGATGTGTCCAGTTTCTGTTTAGTAATACGTCTGCTGATTCTTAGCTCGTGTGGTACTTTTCATAAATGTTTGTTTCAATGAAATTGTTTCATTGGCTTTTTAATCCTACAGGTAATAAGTGATTATATGACAAGTATATTATGTTTTGGGTGTCTTATTGGGACTTTCATATCCAAGCGACCTACTAGCGCGAATGAGTTGGTTTATAACTCTAAGGCCGTGTTTTCACTAGGTTTCCTAACTAGCCTAAAATTTCTCAAGGTGTTTGTTGACAGACCAACTTTAGACCAGTATAACTTGCCGACTGTTTTCACTTGAATTTTTAGTGTCAGTATGAGTGACAGATTCTTGGATATAGTTACATCCCGCGCATTTCGAAATAATGGCGGGAGATGAAGGACTCGTGTTTACAACTCTTCTTTTAATCGTGGCTGTCTTTCTTCGCAAACGTTCACGATTTCTTCGCAATCTTCGATTGTTATCCTTAAGAGGGAGGCAAGGAGCTAACAGAGTGTAGGCATATTTACAGATGCTTGATGTTTTTGCCTGGCATTCGTCATCTTGACATCTCGGAAATCGGATTAACTATCATCTGTAGCAACCAAGACTACATGCTGTTTACCGTAAAATAGGCTCTCCAGCTCGTCATGGGACCTTTTTCATAATTGATCAAAAAGTTATATGTTTTGGTCAACGCAAAAGAAAAAAGAAAATAGATAAAAAGAAAATTAATGGACGAATGTGGATGGAGTAAAAGGTTGAAAGTTGCTTTCACTGGATGTGAAATTCATGGGGCTCGCTATATATATTGAAAAAGTTTTCGTCTTCTTTTTCCACAAACAAAAACAAAACAAACATTTTCCAACATCAACAGCTGCTGTATTACTCTTAAATGTAATAACACCCATAAATGTAATACCCACCATAAATGTAATAAAAATCAACCATAAATGTAATAACAACCATAAATGTAACAACAGTCAACCATAAATGTAATAATCGACCCTACCATAAATGTAATAACACCCATAAATGTAACAACAGTCAACCGAGAGGACGAAGGTAGGCTTTGTTTTTTACCCAAAACAACATACTCCTCCTTGAGAACACTTGGCATTTCTGGGCCTACCTTCGTCCTTTCGGGCGTCGTGAACCAGGCCCGGATCTCGCGTTCTCTTGGACGATTATCTTCTTTACCTTTATATCACTACGTCAATCCCCAACATACACTCATGTCATTCAGGGTTAGGGTTACAAAGGGGGTAATACCGTGCTTTTTTGTGTTTCACTAAAATTTCTTGAAACTTGGTAACATTGAAAAGTCTAACAAATGTCACTACTCTGTCGTTTTACTTTTTTAAATTTCGACATTTTTGGCGGGAAAATGACGTCGTCAATTTTAACGGAAAATCGAAATACTCCTCAATTGAAGATTTTAACTGCGCATTGCATTTGAAAGAACTGCACACGAGGAGTTCAAAAATGCAACCTTGTTTATTTCTGATATGGGAACCAAGAGATATGATTTTTTGACTGCTCATGTGCAGTTCTTTCAAATGCGCTGGTTAGAATTTTCTATTGAGGAGTGCGGGACCCGGATATGCAGGCGACCCGGCCACATTATCATCTTTATTTTATTTATTCATTTTTACCTATATTTCAATCTTGAACAATTTCTTTAAAATAATTTTTCCTATTTATATTGACTGTATATAATATTGTTATTAAGCGCTCTTGAATGTTGTATAGTACGAGCGCTATATGAATGTTAGCAATGATTATTTATTATTAATAGGTTGTCTTTTGGATTTTTCTGTTCTTTGAGGGAATCTTTTAAAATAACATAGTTATCTCAGTAGTCAGTTGTTTGTCCGTCGTAAGTTTTGCTCATGAAAATCTCAGTGAAATCTGAAGGCCGCTTTATCGTGTTAAAATTGCCATAATTTTTCAGTTTTTTTATTTATCTGTACTGTCCAAAACCTCCATTCCTTTCCTTGAGACAGTCTTGTATTTTCTTGTATTTGCTGATTTTTTTCACGCGCAATTTGATTGGTCTTGCTATGCCGTGGCCTTGGCGTGACCGTGTCCGCGCCGTGATTATGCCGTGTTTCGAGTATTTGATTGGATGGAGAGTAAATTATCGTGCAATGTGATTGGACTGGCGTATCCCTTGCTGTGTCACGACCGTGTTCGTGCCGTGAACTTTTCACGGTCATACGAAAACTGCACTATGTATATGCGTACTCAAAAGGGAAGGGAACTCCCACATCATAATGCTTCAGCTGTCAGTATTGTATATGTTTGGTGAGCAATTTGAAATATTCGGACTCCACAACCATACGCGCGGCAATTAACTCTGCTGCTGCGACGGTAAATTTTCAGAGCGATCTTGATTGGCGCGACCAGCAATACGTAACACAACATGGGTTACCAATTTTTTCTTAAGTGTGGTGCTCCGTCATAACATGTAGCGACGACGAAATTAATTTAGTGTGCAGAATATGACTGGGAATCCAAATTTAGTAAAAGCTCTAATCTTGTTGTCAATCAACTTCTACCAGACTGTTCTTTTTAAACCAGAAAAGTACAGCCCGATTTTTTTTTTCAAACAAAGATTGCAAAACTGTTTACTTAACGCTGAATGTCCAAGCAAAGAAAGTATACACCTACTTACCTACAAAGACAAAAGAAAAAGATCAGCTTCACTGATCTTCTTTTGTTTTTTAATATAAATCCTATCCCACTAAACTACTAATGTTCTATTTTCGTATGACAAGGTTTTTGCAAGTAGGTGTACGTCCTTTCTAAAGAAAAACATAAGAATCCTAACTTTTTCAATTAATAAACTTCATTGATGAAGAATATGAAATAAATATATATTTAAAAAAAAGATCTAATGGAAGGAAGAAGAAGGAAAAAAGTATATTAATACGGTGGGAATCGAACCCACGTCCACCAACTTTAATTATATATATGTAATTAATTCTAAAACATAGAAGAAAAAATACTAGTGCCTTCGTGCCATACCCCGAGACATCCGCTGGGTCATCGTATGGACTTCGGACATGACGGCAATTAAGTCCCTCTGCCCTTGGGTGTACGGATTACGCAGGATAGTGTTCTAGCCGAAGCATCAGGGGAGAGACTAGCCGGCCCCCAGACCATATCTACAGCTAATCCCTTGCACTCTGCCATGCACTGGCACGTTGATTTCAAGTGGAAAATAATCTTGTCTATCTGGTGCTTTGTTTTCATGGCTATTGTTGTGCTAATTTCCTGAAATCGTGGCCCAATGGAAAATACTTGGGCTTACAAGACACTGAGTCAAGCACGTTTGAGTGAGATTAGTACTTGGATGGGTGATCTGAAATTTATAGTTTCCCAACACGGTTTTTGAAATCCTTTTTTTTAAAGGTTTTCTAGTTAAGATACTCGAATAGATATAGACCTTATAAATGTTGTGTTTTCTTTTGCACTTTTAATCTGCCATAGTGTAACCAATTCCCGTCTACTCATTGCTTTGTTTTTGTTTCAAGACGTGTTCGTGTTGGTGGGGAAATAGTTATGCGTATTTAATCAAACAATCACTTCTCTAAGTATCTAATTACAACTGCGTAAGCTAATATTGTAACATCTCCCCTTTTATAATGTTTGAAATACATGGCTGGGATGATATAGAAAGATTTTAAAGATTTAAAAAATAAATGACCAAACAAAATGGCTGACTAAACTACGAAATGATTATATGGATATTAAAGTTCAACTGTAACAAAATCAATGTCCTATAAATGTTCGGTAGTCAAGTAAACCGATCAGGTTTCTTAACCACTCTCTGACTTCTTCGCAGTACAGGTGGATTGACCGCGGGTTCTGACGCAGGTAGAACTTGAGGTGTCCTTGCACTGTCTGCCTCTGGTGATGCTTGTGTGTCACTAGCTGGTTCTTTCGGTGCTTCGTCGACGGGCTTTAAAAGCTGTCTGTTTCGGCGAAGTAACTCTCCGTTCGACTCAACTAGATATGACCTGTCTGAGAGTTTCTCTTTACAGTTCCCTACTTCCCAGGGCTTGCCTCTCTGGTTTGGCGCTACTCTTACCTCTTGGCCTATTTCTAGGTCTGGTAGGACCTTTACATGTCTGTCGTAGTGACTTTTGGCTTTCTGGCGCTTAAGGTGGATTTTGGTTGTCACACCTTCCGCTACTTTGGGATACAGAAGGTTAGTTGCTATGGGGACTAGTGTCTTTGTTCTCCTAGACATCAAGCGCTGTACTGGGCTGCTCTGCATTCCTTGAGTGGGGGTATTTCGATAATCTAGCAAGGCTAACCACGGATCTTTACGGTCGTGCATGGCTTTCTTGAGCAGGCTCTTGGCTACTTTCACTGCTGATTCCGCCTTTCCATTTGACTTTGGGTGGTATGGCGATGAGGTGACATGTTTGAACTCCCAGTCTCTTGCGAATTCAGCAAACTCATTGCTGACGTATTGAGGCCCGTTGTCGGATACCAGCACATCGGGTATCCCATGTCGACTGAACTGTTCCTTCAGAAACTTGGTAATGGATGCTGAGGTTGTATCTTTCAGAGGACTTATTTCTATGTAGTCTGAGTAGTAATCTACCAAGACTATATAGTCTCTGTTCTGCAGCGTGAAAAGATCTGTGCCTAGTCTGCTCCAAGGTCTGTCGGGTATTTCGTGCGACTGCATTGGCATGCTGGGGTTACTTGGTTGATATTCTGAGCACACATGACAAGCCTTTACTGCATTTTCGATGTCGTGGTTCATTGCTGGCCAGTAAACGCGATCTCGTGCTTTCCTTGCACACGCCTCGATTCCTTGATGACTTGAGTGTAACCTCGCGACTACTTCAGATCTGAGGGCTCGAGGTATGATGATGCGTTGATTCTTGAATAAGATGCCGTTGTGGAGTGTCAGTTCCTCTCGGAAATGCCAGTAGTCTCTGATAGCTACTGGTACTTTGTCACGTACGTCAGGCCATCCTATTAGTATAGTATTCTTAAGTGACTGCATTGTAGGGTCTTGCTCTGTGGCTTTTTGTAGTTGCGCTAACCTTTCACTTGTGACCTTTACATTGTCGAGGGGGTTGATTTCTTCTAGTTCTAGCGCAAACACTTGGAACTCGTCTCCAGGTTCTCCTTGGTCTGCGAGGAAGGCTCGTGAGAGGTGATCTGCCACGTACATTTGTTGTCCTGGCTTGTAAGTTACGTTCAGGTTGTATCGCTGTAGGCGTAATATCATCCTCTGTAACCTGCTGGGTGCTGCTAACAACGATTTCTTGAAGATCACTTGCAAAGGTTTGTGGTCTGATTCTACTGTTATCAGCTCTCTCCGTGTGATGTACTGGCTGAACTTTGCACAAGCGAAGACGATTGCAAGACATTCTTTTTCGATTTGTGCGTAGCGTTGCTCAACTGGTGTGAGAGTTCGGGATGCAAACGCTACTGGTTGGCCGTTTTGAAGCAAGGTTGCTCCGAGGCCTTTCTCACTAGCATCACATTGGATAGTGACTTCTTCGCTCATGTCATAGTACTTGAGTACTGGATGCGCAATCACGAGTTGTTTAACTTCTGAGAAGGCTTTGTCGTGCTGGCGTGACCACACAAATCTTGCATTCTTTGTGGTTAGTTCACGAAGAGGCAGTGCGACTTCTGATAGTCGAGGGAGAAACTTGGAGAGATAATTTACAAAGCCTAGTAGGCTGAGTGTCTCTTGCTTGTTGGTAGGCTTTGGCATTTCGGTCACTGCTTTGACCTTATCTGGATCTGGCTTGAGTCCGGTGGATGACAAGATGTGTCCCATGAACTTCACTTCTTTTCTCCGCATGATGAGCTTCTTGCTGTTCAGCTTTAAGTTGATCTGTCTTGCTCTCTTGAGCAGACGTAGCAGATTTTCGTCATGGTTTTTGTTGGCTTCTGCTAATGTGTCACCGTAACCGACCACTAACATATCGTCGCGGAGCACTTCCACGCCTTCTAGGTCTCCCAGTCGCTCGTGTAGGGTGCTTTCGAATTCCTCTGGGGCTGAGCTGACGCCAAAGGGCATGCGTAGATATCTGTAACGGCCAAATGGGGTCCAAAAGGTTGTAAGCTTACTGCTAGCTTCGTCCAAACCGATTTGGTAGAACCCATCCTTTGCGTCTAACGTTGTGAAGACTTTGGCCTTGCCGAGTCTGGGTAGCATCTCATCCATCGTAGGCATTTGGTATTTGGGTCGTTTGATCGCTTTGTTTAGATCTTTGGGATCCAAACAGATTCGTATCTTTCCAGGTTTGGCTACAACGACCATGCTGCTGATCCATTCGGTGGGTTCTGTCTCTTTGACAATGATTTTCTTTTTCTCGAGTTCAGCTAACTTTGTTTTGACTTCCTGGCGAAGCGTAACTGCGATTCTTCTAGGCGCGTGTTGAACTGGCGTGACATCTGGGTCAACTGCGATTGTAGCGTTACCAATGTTTCCCAATCCTTCGAAGACGTCTCGAAAATCTTTTAAGATACTTTCTTTAGTTAGGGGCAGAGTTCCGGTTTCTTGAACCGCGTGGACTTGATGATCGATGTTTAACTTGATTAGATCTAATTGTTGGCATGTCTCGGCTGATAAAATTGGTTTGTGGTTTCCGTTGACAACCTGAAATTTGAAGCAATGTTTTTCGTTGACCTTAAGTGTCACTTCACCTAATGTTTCCATGATTGATCCATCAAACAATCGTAGTTTGACATTGCTTTGCTTGAGCGTCGGATTACCGTCTTGGTTGATGATTGCTACATCCTTGTGGCTGATTACGTTACAGGTCGCTCCTGTGTCTAGTTGGCAGTCCAAATCCGTTTTATAACTGGAATTGGTGTTCATAAACTCAAGCTTTGCAAAAAGCTGCTTGCCCTTCGTTTTCACCGAACCAACTTCTTCAATCTTCAACGTGAATTCGTCGGATGAGTATTCTCCTTCTTCTGATTCTCCTGATTCAGCTGTCATCGCTTTGACATTGCTTGACCTCGATTTACACACAGACGCGAAATGGTTTTGTTTCTTGCACGTTTTGCATTCACGGCCATAGGCGGGGCAGTCTTCTAACTTGTGTTTCTGAGAACCACCACAGCGGTAGCACTTGTAACTGCTCGTTCGTTGACTTGTAGTTCGTTTACTGTCCTCGCTTGGCGTTCTGTGGGAACGTCTGTTGTTGTACTTGTCACTTGGCTTGCTTGGAGATTTAGGCTTCCGTTCTCGTATTTCATTGATTTCTTCGTTATTTGTCTTATCCACTAGACTCATGGCTTTTAACTGACTGCTAGCTAATTCACTTGAGCGGCAAATGTTGAGGGCTTTGTTGAGATCTAGACTGTCCTCTTTTAAAAGACGTAGTTTTGTTGCGTGTTCTCGTATACCAAGAACGAGTCGATCCCTGATAAGCTCTTCCGTTAACGGACCAAACTGACATGATGAAGCGCATTTTCTAAGGCGATTTACGTAGCCATCTACGGTTTCTTCTGGGCCTTGAGTACAGCTGTTGAACAGATATCGTTCGTACACCACGTTGCGCTTTGGTTTGAAGTAGGCTTCTAGCGCGTTTAAGCATGTGTTTACGTCGTTCTTTTCTTCGTCACTTAACTTGAGATTAAGGAATATTTGCAGACATTCCTTCCCCATTACAGAGCGAAACGTTGCTAGTCGTATCTTTGGGTCTTGCTGGTACAGTCCGGTTGCGACTTCGTAGTCCTCCCACTGTTGTTTAAAGAAGTCCCAATTGTTTACTTGATCTCCTTTGGTATTCATCGGCGTTGGTACCGGAAAATGCGACGTGAATATTGGTCCTCGTGGACCGCTGCTGGTCGAAGCTTCCTCCTTACTTGACATATTACTTCTTCAATGCCTCGGCAGTAGGAACTTGACGGTTTTTTTCAGCTACTTTGGAAGCGTTATTTCCAATTTATTTCTGACACCATGTTTCAAGACGTGTTCGTGTTGGTGGGGAAATAGTTATGCGTATTTAATCAAACAATCACTTCTCTAAGTATCTAATTACAACTGCGTAAGCTAATATTGTAACAGTTTTGTTTCTGACGGTTTTGATATTTTAATTTTCGTTCACTTGGCGTTTTGAGTCTTCATGGAAATTTATGTTCAACTTGAAGTGCACCTAACCCTGATATAATACTTTCAGTATTGATTCTACATAAAGTGAGTAGTTGAATGGTGAAATATTTCTCAGTTATTTGAGCTGCATTATGTTACTGACTGTGACGTCACCCCAGGCTTTTGAGTTTTAATTTGTTTTGATTTTGAATTCTAAACACTAGCCATTATAAGACATCAAATTTACGATAAACATTGTGGAAACCTTGAGTATAATGTTATGCATTTTAAATAATTTGAATACTTAATGAAGACAGTCAGTAACATATCTTTGGAAGTATAAGCCTTTAACTTTGCTTTGCAGGCTTCATGACCTAAAAAACACAACTTCTTGACGAAAATTATTTTTCGACTTCATTCAGTTGAAAAATGCATTTTCTTGCAAGAAAAATTGCTATTAATTCGCCAGGAAGATGAAAAATATGGCATGTTTTGTGGTCATGAAGCTGGTGAAACAAGAATTAATGCTTCGTAGGTCTTCACATCGTATCACAAAAGAAACAACAACAACAACTTTATTCTCATTTCAATAATAATGTTACAATTATAATTGCTTAACCGCTGTTAGCATAAAAAACTATTCGAGGCGGTAGCAATTTGAGAAAAACAAAATTAACATAGCTTAATTAATAGAGAAAAGAATTGTAAAAAAGAATGAAACGAAACAAAAGAAAAGGGACAAATTAAAGGGACAAACTTTCGAGAGGTATATATATCTTATGTAATATTATATATACATACACTCGATTGCAGAAACGTTGTAGTATGAATTTTAGACTAGGAAAACATTCTTTAAGCTTCTTGGCGAGTTACTGTGATTCCCAGTCGCAAACGAAAAATTTAGTTTTGGTGCACGTCAATCAAGCGTTTGAAATTAGAAGTCCGAATCTTTAGATATGTTTAAGAAACCCTTTTGATTGACGTCTACCAAAACTCAAATTTTCGTTTGTGATTTAGGTCTCATTTGGTCGCGTGTGACTGAGAATGTTATTGCAGTAATAGCAAATATCTACTTTAGACATCTACTAAAAAAAAATTTTTTTTGCAAGAAAAAAGGAATTTTATCGTTATTTTGTGCGCTAACTTATCTTTAATCACCAAAAAGCTACCCGAATCTGTCATCTTCGTTTACATTCTCACATTTAGATAAAATCCTGTAGAATGCCAGTGACAATGACGGATCGATTTGATCTCATGACCTTTTAGTACAAGTCGCGTTTCACTAATTACGTATACCCTTTCCTTCATTAACTATTTCTTTCTCTCACAACTCCAGTTTTAGGCATCGTCTTTGCCGAACTGTGATGGCAGTGGAGCAGTTGCACGCTATTTCAAATGTCCATGGTAAATATGTGTCAAAATCTTAATCAATGTTTAAGGAACTGTAAAATGAGTGCAAAAAGGCAGAGGGAAGATCATCACCCGTTTTAAAGGCCGACTCTAGCCCACCCCCTCTACCACTTCCCTCAACCTTGCATCCTTAGTTTGATTAATTCATTTTATTTAGTTTCACCTTTTGTACTTCCCCAACTCTCGGTACATAATCGTGAAACAAGTGAAACAAGTACACAGAATGTATTTTCAGCTGTCTAGATCCCTGTATCAACTACGTGGTACAGCTGTATTAGTAGCGATGCTCACAATCCGACAAATGTTGACAAGGTTTACGAAACATGACTCGCTCAGTTGAATCAGGTGTTCCACTTTCTGGATGCGAATTGAATAGATGTATTTACCTTTCTATTTTGTACATTTGATGTTTTTTAAAGTCATGTTTTCAATAAAAAAGAAGTTCCAAAGGTTATGAGTGCGTCTAACCAGCAGTGTCACCGATTCTATGTTTTTCTATTTGCTTGTATTCTTAGGTGTGATGACAGTGTTTGTAAGGTAAAAATCAGCTGTACCATTAAATACCTTTATATTCTGAAACCCAAAAACATCAAACCATACATAGCTTTAACTGATTATGAAGATGAATTGGTTTGTAGCTCTTTTATTTTTTGTTGGCATATCGTTGGTTTATTCCCGTAAGTTTATGGCATGTATACAGAGAGTCGTACTGTGAATACTGCAGCATGAAGTTAATGGATTGTGATTCAAATTGCAATTGGTTGTGAGAAACTAAATTCACATCATATATTGAAGTTAAAAATATTTTAAACTCGCATTTTTATTCTTGATAAATCTTCATACCAGTTTCATGTGCCAACTCTTGTGCCAATACTTCGGTTTGATACTTGAAGATATAAACAGCTAAAAACTAGTGTGAGCTGCGTCGGTGTTTCTAATGAAACAGTAATGATGAAAAGGTAAATTAGACACCGTGAAAAGATGAAAAAACTTACTGACTAGCGTCCGAAACGTCAGTTTTTTCATCTTTTCACGGTGTCTAATTTACCTTTTCATCATTACTAGTTCGATACTTGCTTTACTCCTATAATCGATATCGTATTCAACCCGCTAATGTGCTACCTACTAGTAACTGTAGAATATTTCATATTCATAGAAAACCATTAGGAATAGGAAAAAATATCTTTATAATGCATCAGATCATTTGTCCTTACCCTAATATGAATCTTATGGTCCAGCAACTATAGATTCTATTCAGGAGACATTGTGTATGTTGTTTAACAGAGTGTGGACGTCGTCCTGTCGGTAGCCGTGTCATTAATGGACAAGACGCTACCCCGCATTCTTGGCCATGGCAAATCTCTCTTCGAGTCTATGGAGGGCATACTTGTGGAGGATCTTTGATTAGCCCTGAATGGGTAGTCACCGCTGCCCATTGTGTTCACAGGAATCCTTCTCCAAGTCGCTACACAGTTGTTGTAGGTAAGAAAGTTATATAGACAGCTAAAGTTTAACAATCGTTCTTTAATTTACCGAATTATGCATCAATTATTCGCCGAACTGAAGGCAGAGCGAATACTGGTTGTTATTTACTGCGGAGTCACGAGTTTTGAGCAGGGAGGTAATTATTCCCCATGTTCACTGAACCTAAGGTGAATAATTTTTTGGGTATAATTTTGCACTTGAATATAAGAGAAAATGCGAAATTTAGGGAGGGGGGAGCTTATAAATTTATTCCCGCTCTGGTAAACTTTGGGAAACATCATAATCACCGCTCAAGCAGAGAATGTAGTCTCATAATCATTGGCCACTTGACCAATCAAAGCAGGCGAAACTCTATATTCAAGTCTAAAATTATGCTAAAACGCTTTATTACGATATATACTTGATTGTGACTGTGATTATCATTATGAATTGGATTGTGATTTCGATGGTGATGGTGATACTGTTATCTGTAACTGCTAAATGTTTTTTAGGCGCGCATCGCCGAAAAGGAAAAACAAGTGTTCAACAGACTGCACGTGTTTCAAAGATTATTGAGCATCCCAAGTATGCAAGCAGACCAACAAGAAACGACATCGCATTATTAAAACTTTCGCGACCAGTCAGAATGAGCGACAAGGTTGCATCTGTTTGCTTGACAGAAGCCAAACCTCCACCAGGAACAAAATGTTATATAACAGGTAAATATAAATTATTCAACGTTTAAGTTGAAGCTGGACATACATTTAGAATTCCTGTCTGTCGATAATCTACTCGTCGACAAATTTTGTTTAAAACTTACCAAACGGGGTTAAACCTTTTTGTTTAAGAGATAAAGCAGTTTAGTGAAATACAAAGCTAGTTTTTCTGATATTACACTTACTTGCAAGAACGTTGTCATACGAAAATAGAACATTAGTGATTTAGTGGGATAGGAATTATATTAAAAAACAAAAGAAGATCACTGAAGCTGAACTCTTTTGTCTTTTAATATACTCCTTTCTCACTAAATCACTAATGTTCTAATATCGTATGACAACGTTCTTGCAATAAGTAGGTGTACGTCCATTAAAGCATTTGAAAAGCATACATTTTATTTTTATTTCTAACACACCAGGCTGCAAGGTATAAAATTAAATAACCTGACTCTTGTAGCCTTAATTAAAAATTTTGTATTCAACGGTAAGCGATGCATTGAATGTTGAAAATTTAGTAATTTATTGTTCATTTCTAAATGAAAAAAAAAAAAAAAAAAAAAAAAAGAAGAAGAAAAATGATGGTAATTTTACCAATTTATAACAAAATTACTTTGTTTGTGAAAAGGATGGGGTGCTATCAGAGGTGGTGGACCTTCGCCAGATATTCTTCAACAAGCTATGCTACCCATTGCTTCCCATGACAATTGCAAAAAGAAGTATTATGGAGTCAATTCCTTTTCCCATCTTTGTGCTGGAGAGGCTCGTGCAGGAGCATCTGGTGGATGTAATGGTGACAGCGGCGGACCATTGGTATGCGAGGATAGAGGGTCTTGGTTCCTGCACGGCGCTGTGAGCTTTGGGTTGATGAACTGCCCAACAACACATTATACTGTGTTCGCACGCGTGTCGAGTTTTGTACCGTGGATAAAACAAAACACTGGTATGGAAGCTATGAATGAAAACCTCAAGAGGTTTTTTTACTAGTTGCCATGGCTTAATATTGAGTTTGTCTGTCGTCTTATAGGTATTGGAGCGAGTGGTGGTGGGGTTAATCCGCCGTCCCCGCCACCACCACCAACTCCGACTCAAGGGCCTCCACCACCTCCCACTACTCAGTCACCTCCATCACCACCATTACCACCCACGCAGGCACCACTACCCCCGACGTCAACTCCCTCAGGAAGTAAGTGAGCTCGATGCACCTATAAGTTTTGACAAGAGAAAATGAACTAAGAAAAGGAATCTCTGGTATTCATGCTTATAACCACCGTTTATGCTATTTTTACATTAGCCATCGTTTGTTTTTCTGCACGCACATACTGGCACGCTCTACGCTGTTTAATTGCTTACCCCGTTTTGGGAAAACAAAGAAAATCAAGAGCAAACTGGGTTTAGCGCGTGCAGTACGCGCGTGCAGAAAAACCAACAATCAAATGAATGATTTTTAAAATAGCATCAATGATTTTTAAAATAACATCAAAGCTCCTTAATAGCACCAAATAGTGCTCAGGGTGGGGCACGGGGATTCCTTCCTTTAGTTCATATTCTTTTGGTTTGGATGAATTTCAACCTTTGCGTATGCTTCGCTGCTTGATATGAAAATCATGTTTAAATTTTAGATTGTAAAGACAAGGCTTACAACTGCAAAGACTTGAAGAAGTATTGTAATGAAGATAATATAAGAAACAAATGGTGTCAAAAAACTTGTGGGGCTTGTAAGTAAAAATATATTATTGATGTTCAGATTATGCAACTCTGAGGGAATACTCGTCTACATCCTAACACCAAAGCTGTTTATTAAAAAAACTGAAGAAGAACAGAAAGTTACTTTTGAAATGGAACATGTACCGCGTATAATTTTGTTAATAGCAACGCTGTCGCTGCAAAAGTTGTTTCTAAAAAGACCCTTTCACTACGTTTGGTGTACATTTTGTTGCATAATACATACCAAAGGATTTCATTGTGGATCATAAGTACAACATGTTTTGACGGCTAGGTGAGGAAATTTGTGGTAAATAAGAGGACACCACGGAAAACTGGAGGAAATTGTTTTTTTTTTTTTTTTTTTTTAACCACAGAAAATAAACAATTTTAATATGAAAAAAACGAGCTTCAAGCGGCTTCAAGCGAGCGCGTGATTTGCTGAAGTAATTTATTGGTATATTTATTTGGTTTATTTTATTTTGCTTGTCTCTTAAATAATGCACGATGCAACATACATTACGACCAAAATCATCGATTTTTTTGTCCTCTAATTTCAACTTACGATGCAAATATTTTATCACTTGCTTTTTATATAGCAATAAGAAACTATTTATGAAAATGAAAGCGCAAATTTTAATACAGCTTTCTTTTATTCTTCTTCTTAATAGGTGATCAAGGTACGTGGATATAACATTTGACATATATATTTGTATATGACAATTCAAAATTTCAATAGTGCAGTAAATGTAACTGGGTGTGTGTGTGGCCTTTCGCAGGATATTGTAGTAATACAATGATCACCTTGAAACCCCTTTGTTTCATCAAGAGGGACGTTTATTGACGAAAATCCCTCATTATGAATAGAGTGAGGGAATAATTAAAACTAAATTTCCATCAATGAAACATGAAGAACATTTAGTTCTAAATGATTCAGTAACGAGGGAGATTTAGAACTTAATCTCAATAATGAATAATTAATGAGGGATATTTAGTTTAATCTCCCCCATTCAATTAATCCCTCAACTTTCATCAATCGTTGCTACTAGAGACAGATCCAGTCTCTTACACATGTGGGATTCATTAATCGATCTTTGCTCATGAACCTTTACAAGAGTAAGTTCCAGACTATATCAAGACACGTGGGACCATTTATCAATCTTTGCACATGATTTAATGTCGCTTAGACTCGGGAACCTTAGTTAAAGTCCACTAAATTTACCCAGGTTCGGGGACATTTATTAGTCACTAATATCCCTAATATAATAAATAATGATCCTGCATTAATTGCAAAGCTTCAGAATACCTTTTGGAATACCTTAAAAATGCACAGATAATACTCTTCAAAAAAAAAAACTACATCTTAAACCCCTTTTGGATGTCCTCTTTTGCGAAATCTGATAGTTTTAAACAAAACATCTTAAGGGGATAACGAGTCAAGTTATCTTAGAGATGGAATAGATAGTGTGCATGCTTGGGAATAATGTGGCTAATTGGAATTTTCTCTCTCGTATATTTTTCCTTATTCACTTTTTCATAGTCTATTTTGGTTTTTGAAGAAAAGAGTTTTCAATACTTTTTCATTAAACTTATGTAACCATCACATTATTTTTTTCCAGATTGCAAAGACAAAGCATCAAATTGTCAGAGTTTGCAGAAGTATTGTGATAGAAGCCCCACCAAGGACGTCTGGTGTCGCAAAACTTGTGGAACATGTATGATAGTATTATCCTGTTTTCCCACTTATTTAAAGTGATGTCCCTGAGATTAAATTGTAGTTTTCCTTGTAATTCTGGGCCCAGATGCACGAAGGGTGGACAACACTATCCGACGGATAAATCTTATGTAGGGGATAAATTTATTGCATAACAACATCACCTTATCCACTGGATAAGGGTTTATTGTTGGACAATGCTACCAACCCTTCGAAAACCGGGCCCTGACAGAACTTTATCGGACGTGCTATTCTTCTTTTCAGTCCTCTTATTTATTAATTAAATTAATTAATTTTCTTTTGTTTTTAGGCTAATTTGAAGTCAACTAATTATTTCAGAAGTAAACACGTCACTATTGAATTGAGGAAATCAGTGACCCCCATTGCGCATTTTAATTTGAGTTTATGAAATCTGATGAAGGGATCTTCTTTTCTTAATATGAAATGCTTGTTTTGTTTTGTGTTATATCATTTAATGAGTTGAAATTGAAGGACAAAAAAAGAGAATTAAAACTTTTTTAATTGTCAAGAATAAAGTATTGTTGTTTGTATTGTGTTAGACCGCGAAGTGCATCGATTAACGCCTACTTTAATCGATGTACTTATCCTCCTAATAGAAAAGAAAAGAAAAGAAGGAAAAAATAAATGAAAAAGGAAGGGCAAAATAGAAAAACGTGATCAATGTACGCCATTAAACGCATAAGTACTCCCTAAAGGTTTTCAATGTCCACTACTTGCAAACGCAGCTCAGAAACCCTGGTTTGCCCATTCAGCGGAACAATATGCATACTATATCACGGAACGGCTGTTACATTTCATGCTCATTAACCTCAAGGAATTACAAAGAAGAAGGAAAAATTCGTACTTTCCACTCTCGATCGCAATCACGAAAAGCGTCAAGAAAAAATGTAATAGATAATACTGTGTCAAAATGGCGTCCTTTTGTATGGAAAGTACGACAACAATGCCTTGAAGAAACGCCATAGTATGTCTTCGTAAATGCCCTTCTGAAAAATGTAGCACAGGAAATTTGATGTACATTCACTGCCTTAAATGAATCCTGCATTTGTTTCTTTCGGCTTTAAATGTGATATGCGATTTTTGAAGTATTTGTTCAGTCACTAGAGAGTTTTAGATTTACTTTCACGGCAAACGTGAAACGTCAGTTGGCCAGTAAAAAAATCTTTTAAATTACTGAAAAAGAATCGCAAAAAAGTTCAAGTAGTAGGAAGAGAGAAGAGTATTTGCGCTTGGTGAGAAGGTTTGTAAAAGGTAAAGTAAAATACAGGAAAACTATGAAAACGTTGTCACGTTTGCCGTTTGCGGGGAGGAAAAAAGTCAATCTAAAACTCTCTACTGTGGAGGCTGGTTTTGAGAAGAGAAGCCCAGAATCGCTCGAGAATTGCGTCAAATTTACAATCGTTCTTCATTCTTCGTCTGCCATATCGAGTAGCCAGGTTCCTCGTTGGATTGGAAACAACTCTTTTAGTCACCAGTTTCTATTGAAGACGCACTTTTTTAAACCAAGCGAACTCCGTTTTGAAGTTTGGAGTCGAGGAAGGAAACCGCGCGAGGCCTGGGACCAAAATTGTTCGCGGGAAATTCCTTTTGTGCAGGTTATCTTATCTTTCTGTCATTATAACAAGGTCCCTCTTGTTCTATTTTAATTACGAAAAACTTTTTTTAAATACAAGTAAAACCTGCATAAAGACAATGAAAACTAACCAAGGATAATGAATTTGGAGCTGAACAATGCCCTGCAAACGAAATAAAAGCCCTAACTCAGAATGCGACTTGCAACATCAAGAAATCGCCCTTGCTTTTACGAGGGGCTACCACAGGTATCCCAGTAAACTGTTTTGAAAATTCTTAAATTGTACTCGCGTAATTCAAGCTCGTGCATTTACAAACACTTTTCTTTAATCACTCGCAGTAACTATTAACTACGAATTTAATTCTTATTTGCAATTCAATGTATGATTTACGCTTCCTGATGGGCTCAACGTGAAAAACTTGATTAACGGTGACCGAACTTATTATGAGTAATTTTTTAGGTTCAGGTTTTCCTTAACTACTATATGGCCAAACAATGTCTAGGCGCTGAAATTTTTCAGTTTCAATAATACTGACGATCATAATTCGAAAATTTCAATACATCTCGGCACGCCATAAGAATCACAACACACAGTGACTGGGAGATTCGGGATTTATTCGAGTCACTTTAAGGATAACAACTTTTAAAGGTATATTTACATACAAGGGCAAAGAGCAGCCCCACAATTTTGGTCCGCGAGACATCCGACATCCGTGAGTCAAAAAATCAATGGCGGACGAAAATAAACCGTAAAATTTTGACACTTTCTTTTCGAATATCAGAAAGATATTTCAGTGAGTGGTTCTTAATGTATTCACGCTTATTTCTGCAAAGTCCCAGCTCGAATGAGTCCAAGTGTCCCTTTAACCTGAACAGAAACATTACACCATGCATGTGCACTCCCAAGCGATTCAAAATATTCCCTCGCGCTCCACTAACTAACATCTTCTAAGGCTTTACAAAAATCAAATTTGTTCAGTCGTTTTTCATTTGTAACACCATCTTCCCTGATGATGGATCTAAGATCCGAAAGCTCGGAAAATAATAAATATATGTAGATAAAACAACAACTGAAGAGTGTGTCCACGATAGGATCTGGCAAGGGTTGCTACATGGGGGTTCACCGATTTTGCTGAAACTTGGTACAAATGTAGGTCTTGGTGGGTTATTTACTATCCTAGAGCATTAGTCGGATCTGTCATTTTAGTGGTAAGTTGGGTACCCCCCAATTAAAACCTTTTATTTTGACAGCTACCATATCTTAGTCAATGAAATGGTTAGGGATTCCGGGAAGCAGGTGTTTGTGAAATATGTCACGACATTCAGTAACGCTAGAGTATTTGGAAGTAAAAAAGTTGAAAAAATGCGTGTTAATTATTGATGTTAGTGAATTTTTTTGGCAAAAAAATTTTCGGTCCCTTTTCTATGGACTGTACTCTTATTCAACATGGAATGGCGTCAACATATAATCCAAACTCGTTGCATCCCTTGTTTCACTGGAGTCAAATTGCCCAGCGATAAAGCAGAAAATATCCTATTAACGAATAGCGTTTTCTACGGATGTCATCACAATTGAGCTTCATGGGATTGAAATGGGTACAAGCCAAGCTAAACGTGCTTGCTAATATGTTGCAACGATGTTTTGTTGTTTCTAAATCGTAGAAAAACTATGGTTTCATGGCTTATTAATTTTCTTTTTTTTTTTTTTTGTAAACGATTACTTTCTTACGAATTTTCTCAGCAATTCGATCCCACAAGGCTTTGCGATATCTATTTTAGGCAACCGTGAAAAACGCTACCTAGTGAAGTAATAAAACAAGATATTACAATAGCGTTACACAGCTATTAATACATTTTATTATTCGTCAGTAATATTCTTTTCTTGTTAATTTCATCATATTTGCACGACATTCTCGACTTATTTCATTTATAAACAATGGTCAATTTGCACTCAGTAGTTTTCCTTCAAATGTAGTAATGTATGGTGGTTCAGCAACCGATTCTTCTTTTTGCGAAACATCCTGTTAAAAACAATGGACTAGAGTTATAACAAATAGCAGTTTTGAAAATAATATATTTTATATATAACACTCCTATTAACCCTATTTGGCTAGCTATACTAGGGACTAGAAATATGGGAAATGTACAACGACCTCCCATAATATAATAGCAAGCTTTTCTCCCTTTCCATCCATCTTTCTGCTCAATCATTTTTTTTTTCTAATTGCCACAATTTTTGTAACTAACTAGTCGAATAGTCCCCTTCACGGTTCCATTCGCCATCTTGAAAGGTAACCGTGCCTTTGCATCGAAGCGAGACGAAGCTCACCGTTCGTCTCGCTTCGATGCAAAGGCACGGCTACCTTCATGATGGCGCAGGGAACTGTGAGAAAGACTATTGGATAAAGTTCAGTGCATTAGAGATTTGCATTGGGCTCATGCTCATTTTGTAGCGAACGATAACATTAATTTTGGCTAATTTTCAACCAAAATTCTTTTTTTTCTTTCTTCTGCATAGTTGCTTAAAGAGTAAAAACGGAAAATTGTTTCAAGATGATTGGAAATTTCCAAACTGAGTAGCAGTTACTATTCCAATAGTTAAAAAACATTGCCTTCACCTATAGACCAAATTCAAAACTCGCACCGATGTGAGGCTTAAGTTGTGAACAAAGGGATCTGGCGTGACTCAAAGTAATCTGGCGTGATTCAAATTGTCACGAATCACGCCAGATTCCTTTGTTCACAACTTAAGCCTCACATCGGTGCGAGTTTTGAATTTGGTCTATTGCACTCACTCTGCTGTTCATTTTAAAAAGGGTCACAACGATATGGAATTTTTTCCAACTTTCTTGGATTGTACGTTTTTCCGGTGATATTTTTCTGTGCTGACATAATTTACATATAAACCACAATACATTTCGGCCAATCAAACTTGAGCATTTTTTGAGTATATAAATATGAGCAAACTAAAATATTTGGTCTATGCAGTTGCTTCGAGAAAGTCAAATTAAATCGATAGCCTTTTTCTGCCCTTATATTTGATATTTCAATTACAAACCTTAAATATTCTGCAAGTCAGCATCATCTTCATCGACATCCCTTGGTCTGGGATTATAGCACTTTTTAACGCTATAGGCACGTTCAACGGCAACATTAATCTTGGTCTGTCTGCGGACCATAGAGAGAATACTTGCAGCGGCCCTCTGTACTGCAGCTTCGCGATTTTTCATATCAACACCTAATCTCACCATGTCTGCAATCATGTCTGTTGAAAAAAAAAAAAAAAATAAATAAATAAATAAAGTACCTCATTCGAACCATTTACTCCTTGGATATCATGTCATGCAATTGACGTTTAGGAAACACAGTCTCCGTGTGGAATCATGTTGGTATGTTTATAGTTAATCATTAGCATGTTTGCCAGATTTTTTAAATTGTTACCAATGTGAAAATTCAATGGTTTTAATTTACTTACCAATGATCATGGATGACTCGACTTTAGCCATTTTTATCGACTGTTGGAATGCTAGTATGTACTAAATAGATGAATTGAAAACAGCAATCACTGAAAAATTGAATACCAACCCAGATTCACAGGGAGCCCAATTTAGTAAGTGAGATAAAATTGAGGGAATTCGAAAATGAATATTTTTTTCCAATATGTGGTCAAAATAATTTCCTCCAAAATACAAAAGAGTAAAAAAGTCAATAAAAATGCATCACCACATTCTTAGGGCGCGCCTTTATTTTCCTATATAATTCCCCCGCCATTGGTATGCAACATTTAATGGTGCGTCGTGGGATGGAAATGCGGACATGTCCAGCTCAGCGCACATGCTAATATTTTCCAATGATGTTTTGTTGTCTTGATATTAATCTTTCTTTTCATTGTAACCGAAGCCGTTGGTTACAATTTGTGTCAGCAAATCAATCCCACAAGTCTTGGCGATATATATTTCAAGTAACAGTGGAAAATGTCAATAAAATATCTATTCTTTTCATTTGTAATGCTTCATAATTAAACCGATACAGGTCAACATAGCTTTGTTCAACTCTATTTAGTTTTCTTTTGTACTTTGGCGCAAAGTTTTGATCCATACTTTCAATGGAAGAGCAGTCCTAGCCTTTGATTGTCAGCGCAATATTTCACAGTATATATAGTTTATAATAAAAGTCAGGCTTCCGTGACTGAACCACATGCATGTAGTATCTGATCAATATTACTTTTTGGAAATAGAGTAATTGATAAAAAACTTACGATTTTAGCTGTCTGAACTCCAAGCTTGACAAAAGGACCTGAAGGAAATTTAAATATTTAAAACATCTGAATGCATTGGCCAAGAATAATTAGTATAATCGGAAATGTGCATCTTGTTACGTTGAGATTATCCTTGAAGTTTGGGGGCAACGTACTTTGGCGTAACTACGTTAATTGTTGTGATTGAAATTTAAAAAAATTGTTTTTGCCATGCTTTGAATAATTTAGTTTCTGTCTTTGTTCTTATCACTCTTCTAAGCACAAGTATCGACCTCCTTGCACTCATAACCTCCTTCATTAGATTGATATGACATTTAAGGTATAAAATATATTTTCGTCCAAAAGAAAATAAAGTTGAACAGCAGAACATTCTTTTTTTTTTTTTTTTTTTTTCTCTTTTTCCTTTTTCTTTTTCTTTATATATATATACGTACAAGTAACAATTAGAACTTTCGTCTATTAGATCTTTATATGTTTACTTTATTACACGTAATCCCTCAAGAGCAAACGAGACCAGAGCATTTCAGCAATGTCCAATCTACTAACCAACTGACCATGTTCTTAATACTTACAACTTACCATCAGGGATTCCATCACTGACACGGAACTGGTTGAAGTTTTTGAGAATATAACCAACGATCGATTTTGCTTTCTTGGAGTGCTCGTCGAATTCTCTCTTGACTTCAACAATGCTGTCATTGCCAGATTTTAAGTCAAATAGACCTATAGACAGATAATATGTCAAGAAATCAATTCCAAATTAAAATTACTCGTAATATAGAGAAACTCGACCATCTCGCGTTTCCGAACAGTCTGATTTCGGGGATGTAAGAATCGCTGTCGAAGGTATTGCGTGCCGGCCTGAAAGCGAGCCACTTTCGAGCAAAAATATTTAATAAAACAAAGCCCTTTGCCTGAAATTTTCTTCCACTCCTTCTCGCGCGCTTGCGGTAGTTTCGACAGCGATCACATTCTCGGCATTTTTGACCCACAATCCTGTGCGTCCTGGACTCGTTACCAGTCTTCATTTAACTTTATAAAAGGCAAACTAAGATTGATAAACGTCTTGACCTACCGCTACTCGCTGCGTGGATGAAGATACTAGCGAACCTGCGGTTAACGGCAATGAAGTATTCTCCCACAAGGTGTTTGGCTTGAAAGATGTTGTTGTTTTTCACAGCTTTATCTACCTTCTTTATCATATCTGATCAGTACATTTAAAGTTAATGCAGTTAGCAAATGCAAATGCTTGAGATGGTACTAAATAAAAGTTACAGATAGATTATTATTATCATCAATACTTGCCTATAAAATCTTCTAGCAGAAGTTTGCCGTACTTCATTAGTGGTTTGGACAGGCCAATAGTCTAAACCAAACGAAAGCGAATTGAAAAAAGGCTGTAGCAAGCCTTGAAAAATTAGAGGGGGGACCATGTCACAACACGTGATCACAAAAATCCATATTTAATTCCATAGACATCACTTATTGTTACTGTTTTGGGGAAACAGAGGGCAAGGGCCTCCCGGCCGCTATGGCGCTATAGCCCTGAGTAGTAGACATTACTTGGAACACTCATTTTTTTAAAATCTGTCTTTAAGCCGAAAAAAGGACTTACCGCTTTCTTGACTTCGAAAAGCTAAAAACGAATATATAAAACTCATGTTAGTTTATTTTAGCGAAGAAAAGCGAAGATCATTAAGCTCTACTCACTCGAAAACAGTAACGTGCACATTGATTAGATCTGTGGTCACGCTTTTTACTGTCATTCAATAAGCCTTTTCATAGTTTAAGAATCGACTCCACTGCGCATGCGATTTTATCCCGAATTTCTCACCTTCTTTTGTTTAATTAAGAACAAAAGAAGGTTTAGACAAAAGAAGGTGAGAAATTCGGGATAAAATCGCATGCGCAGTGGAGTCGATTCTTAAACTATGAAAAGGCTTATTATTTGGTTTATTATTTCAGCTCAACAAAGTCTCAACAAAATCTCAAAAGTACATATTTTCTGAAAGGTTATGCAACAAAGATTGCGTATGTAATAGTAATTAATGGTTTTATATATATTTCATTTTTTGAAGAAACATACAGCGTAAATCCTAGATTCCGTATTCTCGTTAAACGATGCTTATGCTACACATACTCACGTATACTTTTCTTAAAATTCTTGAATAAGGGACTAACATGAAGACTAAAGAAATGCCACAAATTTCATTGAGAAAAAGTCTGATTTCTTTTGTATTTTTAGGTTAGCCTAACATTCAAGATACTTTCGAAAAGAACCATCGATCGACGAGGCCGAATCAAATGTTGAGCGTATTATGCAGAAATTTGTTTTCTCAAAGTATGTATACACTTTGGCTTTTCAGTGTCCATTATTTTTCTATCCAAGTTCAAATTTCAAAATTTTGCGCCGTTCTACGTTTGAAATTCACACAGCATTTTTGGGGAAGTAATTCCAAACTTAATATTTAATACGACCCACCTTTGACACCAGCTCTTTTCCTGGCTGTTCGTATTTCACTGGGAGAGAGAGATTTCTATGTTTTAGTAGTAAATTCTGCTACAGGATGACATGTAAAGAAGTTCTTGATATACTAAGAGTTTAATAACTTACGATCAGGATTATTCTCAGATTTGGCCGAGGTGAACAAGAATTTAATGAACTTGATCATCAAAGATTGGTTGTCTTGTTTCCCTGTTGGTTTACCAGTACGTCGTACCTGACCAGGAAATGTCGTTGGTATACTAAACTTGCGACGAGTAGATGGTTGACTGAATGGTTTGGGAGATGCTGCTGGTGTTGGTAAGGCATCGTCGTATTCGTTGTTTTCTAAAATAAATGAACTAAAATATGTCAACTGAGAGATATGCCAACCAAGTTTGTTACAATAGGATTTAGCGAATTAAGCCATAAATAAGAACTGACTAGTGATATTTCAATAAAACGAGAAAGGGTTTCCTTAACTAGAACTAGCTAATAAACGAGGGAAAACAAGCAAAAAACTCACCCAAGCCATCTAAGATAGCATCAAAATTTTTCTTGTTCAATAGCGGCACTAGCAAAGCCAAAGACAAGCAGTAGAACTAGTAAAGACTTCATCTTTAGAACTTAGTTTACTGGCCTATTGGAAACTGCTTCTTCATGAGTAAGTAAAGACTGTATTGCTCAGGTTAATGTGTTTATACATGCAAGCTAAACAAAAGAATACTCTAAATATGGTAAATTGACAAGTTGAACACAATAAGGCTTAAAATAATTTCAATGAATTGGAGTCTGAATCAGACTGGTATGAAGTGTTGTGCTAAGGAGTGTCAGTTGATGAAACTGTGTGTATCATTTTATGATCAATATTAAAGGTTTTGCATTGCAACATGCTGATGGCATATATTGGGCACGTTTTTTATTTCATTTTAAGTGCGTTTCATTCAATTAACACTCAGTTATTTAGTAATAAAAGGATTTTTTTCTAAATTGCAGCACCTTAAAATTATTCTTATTTCTATACGCCCACTCCATGGTTATTTTCCCAGGACTATAGTCTGTTTCACTAAATTCGTTGGCCGTTACAACGGTAAGCTCAGTTGCTCCTTTGCGTCCGCGAAGCAGAAAACGGCTATTTAGAGAACTGAAAACCTATCCAGATTTGAAATCTTTTTCAAGATAACTATAGTACTTATAGTCCTCTGATATATATTTTCTAAATTATTTATTCCTTTTAAAATCACTGATTGAGAAAATATTTTTGCCAGGAAAGAAAATACCCGCTAAACATGAATGTAACAAGAATGATAAGAATGATTTTTTTTTACAGTCATAAAATATGCTGCTTGAGCTTACGACTTGTCAATTTCCAGTCATAATCCCCGGGACAAATTAGCCAATCAGTGCGGGGGATTTTCAACTAAAGAGGAGAATAATCAATTTTATGAATTCTTATCGGAAAATATTTCATAGCAATGCATGATAATACTCATCATAAAGCTCGTGTTCTGGTATCGTGACCCGTCAAGTTCCTTAAATTTGGATGCGCACGCAACATTAAGAAAACGATCCATTATTGAGCAAAATGCGGCATAGAATCGAATAGGAAAAAAATTGTTAAAAACAAAAGACACGTGGTGGTAGAACTGTACAGAGTTAAAAAAGAAAATGCTTATTAATATTCAGTTAATTTCCAATCTAATGAGAAATCCCTACTTTACAAATCACTCACCAATATGCATTTGAATAAACACGTATTATTTTCACACACACACACACACACAATGGTATGCAGATTGTGCTATCAAGTCAAGTCAAGTTTATTTCACACACAAAAATTACAATAGGAAAAAAAATGAATATTGATATAGAGTTAAACAGTTACGAAATTTCGCGCTATATCCAAAAGCGTTCTCACTGGCAATAATTCTAATTTCAAACACAGTGATAACAAGAGGATAAAATAAGACTAGCCTATTTGTCTCAATTTATGCATTTAGCGGGTGTGATTCTTTTCTGGCGAAATTATTTTCTCACAAGAATCAGTGCAGATTTTTGAAGCAAGGAGATTTCACCTAAAAAAATAAACTAGATGTCTATTTGTACTAAAGCTATTTGACAAAATATTACAATCTACAATCAATCTATACTACTTTTATCCTTCAAATTATTTTTAATCCAAGCACTAGGGTTAATCCAAGCGCCCCCCCCCCCCCCCCCTTCCCCCCCACACACACACACCACACACGCAAACACACAAACACACACGCAAACACACAAACACACAAACATTCTCTGGGGTCCCCATCTCCCAATAACTAAACAAAGGCAATTTTACAAAAATCTAACAGCTTTATTGAATTCAGTCACAATAGCCAGCCAATATAATGTGTACTTCTGGCAGAACATACTGAGAAAAAATTTGGATGAAACACTGAATTAAATGAGAAACGCTCACTAAATGCAAAAACTTCTAAAGTTTTTAAGGCAGACCCGTATAATATGTACTTTTTGAGGAACATGACAAATCGTGACTTTGCTAAGAAAGCGTCGTGACTACATTTTGCATTTTATCTGCTTTGAATTATTCTTTAAAAAATATGTCGAAAATCGAGTCACAGCTCGAGTCCCAACTCAGATCCTGACTTGGTATTTCGGTACCCTCAAATACTTCTTTTTATACTTCTCAATTTGTTGTTGTAATATTCATGATTATGAGTTCTGAAGTACGAGCTACATGTAGGGAAGATTTATCTTCAGCTGCAAATTAATTAGGAAGGGAGACAAAGTTAAACACTTTTAATATTTATGTAAAGTTTCTGTTGAGCCCGTTTCGGATTCCTTGAACTTGTGTATCGCATACAGTTTTCCCTCACCGGCTGCCGTTTTCCATATTCTGCGAAGTCGGTAGTTGCGAGCTGCACAAAGTTTTTGCTGCCGTCAATCAAAATAATCAGTCGATATCATTCATGTTATTGAATGGCGGCAGTGATATACCAATTTCGCAATAAGCCGTTGAAATGTCGGAGTTCGAAAAATACAGTCAATTCAAAAACGTTGTCGTCGACCAACTCAAGCCTACGCGACTGGACCAAAAGGAACTCTGGGTAGCAATCAATGAAGCCGAGTTGACTCCATAATTTTATCCGACTAGTTATGCCTGGTTTACAGCACGAACCTTCGTAGGCGAGCGGGAAGTGTTGAAGGAGACTTTTATTTAATGCCTTCATATTTTCAAAATTGTGAACTGAATCATAACTACTTTGTTTTTATTTCCCAAAACCCAAAAGCCATGCATTTGATGGATTGTTTCTCGCCATTATTATCTTTACTACTAGCGGGAACAATTAATTCAGAACGAATATTTAACCGCTTCAGTGATTTTTACCCATATTCCTTTCGGTCAAGTCGCGTAGGGCTTGAGCCGGTCGACGACAACGTTTTTTGAATTGACTGTATGGAAAATCGCGGTAATCATTGCATGTTCGGCTTCCGACCGCGTACAGAACAAACAGTTTGAACAAACAACAACAACAAAAACAAAAAACAAAACAAAAAAAAAAAAAAAAACAACAGTATTTAAGACTCAGCTGTAAAGTGAAATTCTTAATTATCAATTATTATTCATTTGAATTTATCAACTTGAACAAGAAAGACACCAGTACTATAGTGCTTGGTTGTACAGATGTTGGCTTGAGAACGACCACAGTATACATGTCAGTAAGTAAGTCTTTTATGTAGTAAAAGTCAGTAAGTAAGTCTTTTATGTAGTTTTCATGCCTTATGTCAAGGCCCTAAAACCCTGAACGTATACTGACGTAATATTACTAAGTCCCTTTCTTCTATATAAAGTGATCCATAAAACAACTGCTAGATAGAAAAGTAAAAAAAGGTCACTCAACCGTGCATTGCTTTTAACCTTGTCTTTTTTCTTGTGTTAATAATAAAATGAATAAAAAGCTTGGCAATTCCTTCTGCCTATCATAAATATCTTATACTCATTTCCCAAAAAAAGGAAAATGTGTCTATTTATTTAACCAGCCGGCGTTGATGAGGACGGTTTTCGTAAAATGATTTGCAGTGGAATAGCATAATAGTGCGAAATCCTTCTTAGTAATCATAAACATTGCCATACGAGTCTATAAGATCAACTTATTATATCTTCTCCTGTAGGAATATAGAATGGTATAATCCAGATTTAATGGAGTTTTAGGTTTACCGGAACTGTACTGAATTGAAGTTGAAAATTGTTTTATTTCTTTTAAGATAATTCATGAATCCAGTCGTATTGAGCCTGATTTAAAGAGATATTTACAATTGCATACGTTGCCTAAATATATTGTAATGTTCAGTGTGGGCCAACAAATATGTAGCAGATTTGACTCGAACATGCACCACAGTCGTACATTGAAATAATTATGGCGGCAGCTGCATGGAAGTACAAAGGAAAATGATAATGAAAATGAAAAATTGTCCTCATTTTTTTAAAAAATTTATAATAGTTCATAAAGCCTGTTTGTTGGACTAGATTATACCCCAAGATCTAGAACACATTTCTGTATTTTCTAGATTATATTTATCCAATCCCCAGATTACGTTGGATTAACTGTTTACAGCTGTGAACTACAATCTAGGTCAAACGAACATTTTTCAATTTGTGTTTTTTTCTCATTTTTTAATGAATATATTCTAAAACATCAGTCCGCATTTGCTTTACTCAAAACATGATATAACTCGATGAAAGGCCCTATTCTAAGCACGGACACCCAACATACTGTTTTCCTCCTTATGGTAATACGTTCAATGAAGTTTTTTTTAGTGCATCAAAACTGATGTCACTCATACTGGGTACACAGTTCCTGTAAGTAAAAGGACAAATTTAACAGCTGTTTATATGTACGGTATTCATATTTTTATCAACCTATAGTTGTTACGCGACAAGCTACGATTATCACAAATGGTAGTCATTTCTCGTTGGGTTGTAGCAAAAACAGAAACTATTATGTGCCTAATGAAAGTCATTATTTTTACTAAAACATATTTTTTTGGATAAAATTAGCCCTGCTCAGTCGAAGTTCATAGAAATTGCAAATAAGGTAAGCACTTTTTGAAAAGCGGTTAGAATTTAAATATTTGTCCTCTTTTTGTTTTGGTTTAGTTTACATTAAAAAAAAGTAGTTTACATTACATTTTAGTTTAAATTCAAAAAAGGTTGGTTAAAGTTTTGTAGCATATGGCAAGATAGGTGTCCAATTTTTTTCCAAACCAGGGGCTTTTGAATAAAGCTGAAAGCTAATAAGAACATAGAGAAGTGTGATATGAAGGAGGATAAAAATGCGAACCTATAGCTCACAAGGCCGTGCACAAACCATCTGAGCTACGCCTGCATGATGCTACATTTTGCCGTACTATTGCACTGCATATTGTTTACCAAGCTTAAAACGTAACACCACAAAATATATATATTAGGGTAAAAAACGTGGAGATAAGATTCTAAATCTCTAATATCATCTAGGAAGTCCTCGAACAACAACTTGCAATTACTGATTAACTGTATGAAAGCTAAAATGTTTTAAAAATAATTTCCCTGACATTCTAAAAGATTAAATTACCGACTTTTTCTCGCATTTTTTGTTCACACGGAAAGCTTCATAATTATAAATAAAAATTTATGTTTCACTCCATTTTCTTAGTAAACATGATTATTCTCACCAAATTTGATTAAATTACAGATGTTAAGTTAGCTCAGAAATAGTTGGAATATTCTGGGCCAAGTGAAGTAGCCTAAAGCAAAAAAAAAAAAAAAAAAAAAAAAAAAAAAAAATTAGAAAATAACACTAAATTGGGTAAGTATTTTGTAAGTATTATATATTAACGTATTCATATTTAAATAATGGACAAATTCTATTCGTTTTTTACAATCTTGAAAAAATGTATAAATATTTAAAATTTATTAATTATTGATTAGAGATTATTGTTATTATTAATTATTGATTAAAGACTATATATCCACACTAAATTGGGTATTAAGATAAATTATATATATAATAAAATATTGAATAATATATTCATGAACAATCAGTTACCATGGCGATGCTGTCATTGTTTATAATTTATAATTATACTGCTATAATTTCTAAACTTTTACATTTTAAAAACGCCTTTAAATCTTCTCATATTATTATGACTTTGACGTACCAGAAAATCGTTTCAAAGTTTATGAGCAGACTGCTTGAAGAAAACATCGATCAACCCAAAGTTTGAAATGGTAATTACTAGTTTTATTCGGCCGCGACTTGAAAAATTGTATTACAAAAGTTCACAGGTCTATTTCAAGAAGTGCTTTTAACCATACTAAAAACATACAAAAAATGTGCTAATTAACAATTAGACAATTAGAGATCGAGTTTTCTATGAGTCAATGGATAGTCGATGAGGCGCGAGTGTAGCGCCGAATCGACTATTTGACTCATGAGAACGAGTAGTCTAAATGTTTTAGCATAAACCTACTAGCTAATATTATAGTAATGAAAACAAAGAATGACACTGAAAGCTTTAATGAAAAACCACGCTCAACAAGCGGCTTTGTTTTCATTCATCTTTGCGATCTCGACTTGGTCCTATTAAACTTATAAGCTTCAACTTTTTTTTTAATTTCTATAACTTTCTGCGGTCTCTATTATTACATTCAAAACTCTCTTTCGAATATTTTCCACCTTTTTATTAGTTCTTGGGATCAGTTTTCTGATTGATGAGTGCTAAAATGAACGCTTTTATTCACAAATACTTCAAGTTGTTGTCAACTAATTCAAAGCCAACCATGTTGAAATTTGCCTATGCTTCTTGTCAGTTAATGTTGTCTTTCTTTAGTGCTTTGTTCTTATCGATTAAACTTCTTTGAGTCTATGATGTGAATAATAATAATGTGAATCAATCCCAAGAGAGCACAATAACAAAAGGGATGTCCGCCATGTTGGAAGATATAACAAAAGAATTCATTGAAAAATCTTTTGTCAAATTCTTCCAACATGGTAGCTATGACGTCTATTGCAAACGAAGAATAGTGAAGTTTTTAGCCTTTGTTCTGTTTCGTTTGACCCGATCCTCCGTGTAAAGTTGAAAGAAGTGTTTTTTTAATCGTTGGCGATAATTTCTATCATAAAGTTTGGCCGCAAAAGAGAGTTTTTTGTCTCTATTCTGGTCGACGTGGACCGAAGACGCGTGTGCAATGGCAGAATTCTCAGGGATGTTTATGACTCATTCAAACCCGGTTTAACCTCAAAATTTTGCTTCAGTTGTCAAGATTCTCTTGAAATGAATGCAGATATACCAATAGATCCTTTTTTATGGTAATTCAAACTCATATTTGCTAGCTTTTGAGGCCTGATTTTACGTCTTAAAGTTCGAGTTATGGTATCTTCGCCGACTACTGGCGGCAACAGTTGTTTTTGTGTTTAAAATGCTTCTAGAATTTAATTTATATTCGAATTTAATGATTCCAGATGAATCGAATGAGATTTTGAGATTTTGAGATATTTTGAGAAGTTCCTGAGGGGGTATTGGCTGGTTTTATATTATGTTGTATCCTTTCACTCTTTCTACTTGATTATGTAACAAAATACTTTTGAAAAACCTATTTTATTGGAAAACACTGTCAATTGTCCATTAGTGCCACGCAGCACAAACGTGAACTAACTAGATTAGGTTCAAAGCGTCACCTGAAATTTCGAAATATTGTATTTGCAGAAAGAAAGAATGAAGCTAAGGGAACTTACCGTGATCCATTACATCGTACTAAACTTTGTTTGTGCATATGATGAGTCACCATTCCAGTGTTCGCCACGTTGTATTTGTTTTTTGGATGATGATAAAGTTCTGACTGCTAAATGCAAAATACAAAATGGGGATCATCGTGCAATTATCCTACCAGATACCGTTCAAAAACTGTAAGTAAATATGATCTGTGGTTGGTCGAACCATCTTACTGACGGACTGACTGACTGGCTTTCGCTTATTATTTTCCTTTTTAGTGATCTATCAAGTAGTAATCTGACAGAAGTTCCAAGCCTGGCATTCTCACAGCTGCAGAATATAAGTGGCCTGTACGCTCACAACTAATACTTGTCTATTAAGTAAAGCCCCGGACACACGATGCAACATTGCAAGCGCGCAGTGTTGCAGACATTCGATGTTGCAAACCATGTCACAGGACGCATATCTTGCACGCAATGTTACTGAATCAGAAAACGTTTCTACTTCAGCAATTTTGCCCGCAAATTGATCCATGCGTCTGCGCCTCATATTAATATTATTTTGAATATAAACTATTGATATAATTTGATTTTGTGTACCTAAAACATAGTTTGGTCCTATGAGGATCAATGATGAAACTATACACTTCTTTTTTTTCTTATTTCTTTTTTTTATCTCATATTTTTTAGTTCTTTAGCCAACAACCACATTTCGAAAATTAACGAACACTCCTTCAAGCACCTCCCAACCCTTCAAAAGATGTGAGTATAATTCTTTCTCGTGCTGAGGCAATAACTTCAATCAATGGTGCTGCACGCCTTTGTTACTAGTAGAATTGATTATTGTAATGGACTTCTCTATGGACTACCGGACTGTGAAATAGCTAAACTGCAAAGAGTTCAGAACGCTGCAGCTAGGCTTCTTACGTCATGTGGAAAATATGATCATATTACGCCCATTTTGTTACATTTACAGTGGTTACCAGTAAGATACAGAATTAATTTTGAAATTTTATTACTTACATTTAAGGCTCTCAATGCTATGGCACCAAGATACATAATTGAATTAATAACTAGATATAACTAGCTAAAAACTAGTGTGAGCTGCGTCGGTGTTTCTAATGAAATAATAATGATGAAAAGGTAAATTATACACCGTGAAAAGATGAAAAAACTTACTGACGTTTCGGACGCTAGTCCTTCGTCGGAGTAAAAGAGAAAGAGGTCAAATTGAATTAATAACTATTAAGACGAATGCGCGCTATTTGCTTCACTCTAATGAAGGTGTCTTTCTAAAACATCCATCAGGAAGAATGAAAAAGTCTTTTGGAGACAGGTCTTTAAGTGTTGCTGCGCCCACTTTATGGAATGCTCTTCCCGCTAGCCTTCGTAATATCAAGTTTTTTCACTGAATAGACCATTTGCTAAAAGGGCGGCCAAAAAAATCAAAATGATTCAAAATAAAGGCAAAGACTAGAAAGAGGACCTATAATTTAGTAGTCCTACGAAGATTCATTATGTCAGGCGTTACCAATATGTTTCCCTGCAAACGGTCGATTTATTAACTTTTTTTCTATTAAATAATAATAGAAAATATAATAGTTAATAGTTTTAGCATATATTTCTTGTTTTATCGTTTATTTTATATCAACTGACGCGTTGAGTCCGAAAGCTTGATTTTAATTGTTTACTATTTGTTAAATAACATTTATAGAAAAATGAGAAACACAGCAACGCATGCTATAGATCATATAATGGTTGTTTTTTTAAACAAGCAAAAGATAAAGATACAAAACGATCCGCCATTTTGCATGATTTTTGTGTTTTTTTTAAAAATTTAATTATAGGAATCTTTCAAATAACAGCTTGAGGGAATGGGATATCGTCCAAATAGATGATTTAGCAAATCTCACAGTTGTAGATATCAGTGGGAACGCGTTCATGCCTGACCAGCGGTTTCTTCGTCTGCCAATGCTCAAAATGATCATTGGGGTAGCCTGGAGAAAAGAATGTGAAGACTGCTTGATAGTCAAGACGGAGGCAGTAGAAGAATCATTTGGTCAATCATATGGATTCTGTGCTATCAAAGAAACAAGTTTTAGTTTTCATGAAGAAATAGATTATGGGATGTCCATTTTCTTCGCCAAAAACGGGTTTTCACCTCAATGCTTGTGTCAGGATGAAAGTTGTGCTGATACAGAGATTAACAAACCTTACAACATGAAACTAAACTTGATCATAAGGCATTTATTTTACGTGGAATATATCTTCGGTTTTATAGCTATTGGCCTCAACTTTGTTGTAGTGTTAACGATAGCGTTTTCTAGGACTTTGTATAAACCGCCATTTCTTCTTCTATGCAATATTGCTTTATGTGACCTTTTCATGGGTGTATATACTGTTCTTATTGGTAGATATACAGTTTATGAATTTATCACGAACGAAGAAAGCTATAAAGGTATGGATACGATGGTGAATTTGTATTGCAGTGTGATGGGATTCATCTTTACGACATCTCAAGTAGTCGTGACTTTGACCTCATTGCTAACTACCTTGGAAAGATACTTCAGCATTGTTTACTGTATGGATCCTTCCAAGAAGTTACGAAAGAAGATGACATCCGTGCTGATCATAATGATCTGGTGTTGTGGCATCACGTATGCTGCTTTACCTCTGTTCCGTGTGGGAGGACTTAGGTACCACGGAGAGTTTACTTGCATGTTACCATTTCTTGATGGTCCATTGATATCCAATGTCAGTGATTCGACCTTTGTGGTAGCTGTTTTACTTTCTCTGCTTTATATTATCAGTATATTTTTATATTTACCCATATATAGATCTGTTAAAAATTCTAATGTAAATGCTGGCGTTAGGAGAAATGCCACTCTTGCTAAAAACATAGCAGTAATGATCACTACTAATTTCATCTTTAGTTTACTACCACTAATATCAACAATCCTCTTCGTGTACTGCTATGATCAATGTATGGCCATTTTTGAGGTAAATTCTCTAAAGCAACTACAAATCTTTTTTATATGCCTATCATGGTTACCGATAGTATTACTCAGCATCAATTCCTGCTTAAATCCTTTACTTTGCGCCTTTCGCAATCCTAAGATTAAGTTTCGTTTGTTTTTATTTTTCAAACGAATTAAGAATTCTGTTTCAAAAGAGGAAAACTCGAACTCAGATAGCTGTTGGAGAAGTGGGGCAGTTGGAGGGATTGAATTGGCAGACACTAATAACAGCATCCAAACAATAGGAATCAAAAACCTGGTTTATTAGGCCATTTAAACCCATCTACGCTAGCAGTATCGGAAAGTAATCATGATATTTAAAGTGCAAATGAACCCTTCGACAATACTTTCAGTACTGATTCTACACGAAGTAAATAGTTGAATGGTAAAATATTTCTTGATTTGAGTGATGCGTTTCTAAGTTATGAAGGTTTATACTTCCAATATGCTAATGAGTGTGACGTCTATTAAGGCTTAATCAAATATACAAAATCGAACTGGTTCATAGAAACAGTATTTAAAAAGCATCATTATTTTACTCATGGTTTACATGAAAGCTATTTACAATTTTTATTTTCAAAATGGCCAGCATTTAGTATTACTAGTTACAACAAAAACACTCAAATACCTTACCTGACGTCATCATCATTAACATATTGGAAGTATAAACCTTCATAACTTAAAGACGCATCACTCAAATCAAGAAATATTTTACCAATCAACTATTTACTTTATGCAGAATCAGTACTGAAAGTATTGTCGAAGGGTTCATGTGCACTTTAAGAAAAACCTTTCGCAGCACGCTTGAGGTAGCTATTTAATAAATATGAAAAAAAAGGCGATAATTAGATATTAAAACAATATGAGTTACAGTGAAATTACTCCAACCAAGGCCACACAGACAGATCTTCTACAAATTAGCCAATCAAAAGTGGGAATTGCACAAATATCCATGGGTTTACACGGTTTAGAACATTCAGTGCCAGTCCTTTGTTGATGAATATACAGTCAATTCAAAAAATGTTGTCGTCGACCAACTAAAGCCTACGCGACTGGACCGAAAGGAACTCTGGGTAGCAATCATAGAAACCGAGTTTACTCCATAATTTTATCTGACTAGTTATGTTTGGTGTACAGTACTAACCTTCGTAGGCGAGCGGGAAGTATCGAAAGAGACTTTTTTTTAATGCCTTCATATTTTCGGAATGGTGAACTGAATCATAACTACTTTGTTTTTCTTTTCCTAAACCCGAAGACATGCATTTGATGAATTGTTTCTCGCCATTATTATCTTATTACTAACAGAAACAATCAATTCAGAGCAATATTTAACCGCTTCACTGATTTTTACCCATATTCCTTTCGGACCAGTCACGTAGGCTTGAGCCGGTCGACGACAACGTTTTTTGAATTGACTGTAAACGTAATGTCGCATAGCAACATGGTAATAAGATCTAAAAGTGTCAGCCTGATAATATCTTTGTCTGAAAGAAACAAGCTGTAATCATAAAGACTGTGTTTTGTACAGTTTCAAATTTGCTTCCCTGTTGAATTTGAAGTCAAATTTTCATTTACTATTTTTCTATATATTTGGTGAAACAAATCACTAATTCGCGAAGAAAATGTATTAAAATTTCTTATTTCTTCTTAAATTTGTTTATCATTTGGTTTCGCCAATCTGAAACACGGAAGAATATCTAAATTCAAAATTTGCCGCTAATCTATTGTCTAAGTACTTAAACACTATTATATGATTTGTAGAAAATTTGTCAAGGTGGCCTTGGTTGAAGTAGTCGCACTGTAAGGATTTTACACTAATATTGAAATATGACGAAGTAAGCTGCAATTTCATTTTGTTTGGAAAGCCGTATTTTTTAAAAACAACTTTCAAAATATGAAGCCATGTCTATCTCTTTTATTTCTTTTAACACTACTGTTGTGACATCATCACCGGCAATTATTATCGTCATGTTACTTATGAAATATAATTATTATCATTATTAATTATTATTACTAGTTAGCTATTATTACTATATCTTTAACCTAGTACAGAGTTCTTCTCTTGTGTCCTCTACATATTCAGTACTACTGATATATGTCTTATTGTGTAAAATATACAGTTGGTGGAATTGAAATTTTGCCAAACCTTTGAATAGGTCTTGTGCACTAACGGGTCACGTGTTCTACTCAACTCTATTAGTTGCCTTCCCCCGGGAAGGATGGGGGGGGGATAAATCGGTATTTCTATGGGTGTCTCATACCTAAAAGGACTATCAAAAAGTAAGACAGTACCGTCTTAGGGTTTTTTTATTGAGGCAATACGATACCTGCGATCATTATGATGACAGTTAGAATTGGCAGATTTAATTCATGATATTTATTTATTTTCGGTTCAGTATCTGACTTCTGTCATATAACACTCGAAGTTTGTTGGTACATTTTAGGGATAAAAATTATTAGTTGCCACGCAAAACTAAATTTCAGACGAGGAGGGTCCCCGCTTTTATGTATTAAGGATTCCCCCTCCCCTCCCTCCCCTGGAGAGATTGCCTCTGCCTCCACAACGTAAAGATATACTAGCAAATGGGCGGACGTTTTGGAAAGATCTTTCCGGGGTTTTTTTAAAACATTTGAAAAAAGTATAGATTTGCATAGCATTTTATGCAATTGTCTTGTTTTCTCTACATTAAAAACCAAATCGTACTGACACAAAAAAAAATCTAGTTGTTTATAAACGAATGCTCAATACCCTTTTTTATATTGCTCCAAATAAAAACCCATTTAAGGTGACTGGCTACTTTTGGGAGAGAATTTTAACTTTTTTTAAAACTATAATTTTTTGAGGGAAGATTTGAGGGTTTTACCATGGTTCTCCAATACAATTTTGAAAGTTCTTTAGCGGTTTTGATGTGTGCGCACATCGTGGGCTCAAACTAGAACAATCAGAATTAGGCAGGCATCTGTCGCTAAAACAAGCTGACACTCCTTCGGTTATCTTGCGTCTATGACAGTTCCAGTTGAACAATGGGCACCATTTATCTTGAATGTTTGACTTTGATATTTGTTTAAACTGTGAATGAACTGAAACTGTGAGTTAATAGATTTATTTTATCGCACATGGCCCCTATTCCCGTCACAAAATGTTCTTCCGGTCAAAGCTAAACGATCGATCAAAAATAATGTTATCTAAAAAGCCACATCATCGCTCTTCCCAGAGGAAGGTTATTTGATACATGGACTAGGTCTTTAGTAGGTGAATGATAATTTTAGCTTATGCAAGAAAATATTTCCTTAATTGAGATTGATATATGCATCGCCATAATGCATTAATTCATCCGACGATCGCGTACTCATAAACAGCATCTTAATACATCATTATGTGTGTATGCGTTAAGTTTGGTGGTGCGTAATCATAAAGATCACATTGATTATATTTTATCGTCCAAATGCAAATTTATTCAAAGCATAATGCCATCTTCGATCTGACCAAGACAGTATACAATAAGAAAAAAAAAAAAAGAGCAAACCAGTAATGACACGCGGGGACTCGCGGGTTTTCCCAAATTCACCAATTTCTGTAATATTCATAATTTAGTGAGATTCAGCATCTTTTGGTCGATAACAGCTGGGGACTACAGGAAGTCCAGTACGATATAAATTTGTGCTATATTGTAGTTAGTGTAGTCTTTTTATTTTTTTTATTTTATTTTATTTAGATCAGCATTCTTCTCAATTTTCATTCGGTCTCTTTCACTAATCTGTACAAAGTTACAAACATTTCATTAGGCGATATATTTATTATCTGTTTTTGTTGTCACGGTAAAGATGTCAGACTTATATTCACCAGTATAGGTGGGCTATCTTTGCATTTCATAAGCCCTTCTTCCCTTTCTTTTCTGTTGTTTGTTTGTTTGTTTGTTTGTTTGTTTGTTTGTTTGTTTGCTTGTTTCATTTATTCGTTCTTGCTTATAAAAGTTGTTTTTTTACAACAGCATTTTGCTTGCAACTCTTTCGTGATAGCGTTTTTAAAGTTTGGGCTTCTAAGTGCATAAATGTATGCATTAAGAGACGAGCTGCTGGACACAATAGTGCTAACCCAAAACCTCACCGACTCATATTCGTCTTCTTCTTCAGCGTGCTCGTTGTCCAGCATATTAACTATGCTAAAAGGAAGAAAGAAAATCACGAATGTACCAGTTATTATGGCCGTAGTGATTGTGGAGTTCCTTAGGCGAGCGAATCTTTTTCCGGTTGGACCATGATTGTAAGCAAGAGATCTGCTTTGGCATATGATTTCATTTCGATGCTTTCTTGCTATAAGGTAGAGTCTACCGTAGATCAATAGGAATATCGCAATGGTGGCATACTGAAAAAAGGGTTCGGCAACCTCCATTGATGAGACAGTGTTAAAAAGTATACCTTGTGCCGTAGAAATGACTGAAACCACTAGAATGACGATAACGATTCGAGATGTTGTTGCGAACGAACGATAAAAGAACGGGTGCGTTATTTCCAAGAAACGGCTTATCGCTATGCATAAAAGAATATTCAAAGACATTTGAATCATGACAGCAAAGACGCTTTTATCAAAAGCTTTGAGAGTGTTTGCTGTCAAGGATCCAAACAGCAAGTAGATAAAAACAGGCTGAACAATGATACAAACCATGAGATCAGTAATAGCAAGTGCTCCTATAAATACGTTCACTCCGTGAAAATATCCCTTGTTTCTGAAAAGAATAACGAGCACTAGAGTGTTACCAGCAATGCCGGCCAAGGAAGAAATGCCATTGACAACAGCCATCCCAATTGCGTGAATCAATTCTGTAGACATCTGGTTCAGGTTATAGATTTTAGTAGTGCTTAAGATGCTGTAAAACAAAATTCAGTGACTGCAATTGCCATCGCTTTTTCAGAGTCGCATTTCATAATATTTCCAGCATCTTTTAATAATAAAAAAACGGCCACCAAAGCGAATTATTACCTTTGAATCCAGCGATTGATCTCAAAACCTAAAATAGTGGAACGCCTTCTATGTGGTCATGAGATTACTGATTAGTCACAATAAGTGCAGCTCATTTCTAATCCTCGTTTAAGTCAGAACTGGACACTTTTTCCTTGATTCTCATTTGTTAAAACCCGAGCATCTGACTTTTTGATGTTACAGCTGGTCGGCAGCCAACATTTAATTTAAAAAACGACAACAATGGCTGTCTATCATCAAAAGAATAGGGTTTCACTTCCGTTGAAATGAATAACACAGTCAGGCTAAACTTGCTGAAGTTGACAGTTTATTTGAAAAACGAGGTATTTTCATTTGATTAATTAAAAAGTAAAAGGAAGAAAAGAGAGCGATCGAACGACTGCTAAACAATAAAAGAACCTGACATGTCGATTATTCCCCTTCTTGCCTAAATGCATAATCATAATCATAATCATAATCATAATCATAATCATAATCATAATCATAATCATAATCATAATCATAATCATAATCATAATCATAATCATAATCATAATCATAATCATAATCATAATCATAATCATAATCATAATCATAATCATAATCATAATCATAATCATAATCATAATCATAATCATAATCATAATCATAATCATAATCATAATCATAATCATAATCATAATCATAATCATAATCACAATCACAATCACAATCACAATCACAATCACAATCATAATCATAATCATAATCATAATCATAATCATAATCATAATCATAATCATAATCATAATCATAATCATAATCATAATCATAATCATAATCATAATCATAATCATAATCATAATCATAATCATAATCATAATCATAATCATAATCATAATCATAATCATAATCATAATCATAATCATAATCATAATCATAATCATAATCATAATCATAATCATAATCATAATCATAATCATAATCATAATCATAATCATAATCATAATCATAATCATAATCATATTCATAATCATATTCATAATCATAATCATAATCACTATAACTATAACTAAAATAGTGCCAAATCCATAAACTATGCTTTACAATTAGAATAAATAGAATAGGAAAAAAATATAATCTACAACTAGCAAAGAATATATAGAGGTTATCAGTCTGCTAAGCATCTGATACGGCTGTATATTTTTAAGAGTCACGGAGTATTTTGGCAAACCTTTAGGAGAGTGAAAATAAAAGTGACGAGTAAAAATGCACAGCCGTATCAGATGCTTAGCCGGCTGATAAGTTGTTTATCATTTAATTCACCTTTTCGGCGCTAGCCGTCACGGGGTATAAATTGGTTTAGATTGTGTTACGGTCGCCAAAAAGTTCGGACATTGTTCTCGAATTTCCGTACAAATGTACTTACTCTAAATGAACTATTTCTAAGTTAATGTTTAGTTAGTTCTCTAAATACAAGTAAATGATCATTTTTCTAGATTGATTGAAGCTTTTCTTACTGCTGTTAAGAGAGCTAATTAAAGAAATCTACCTAAATTTCCTCTTTAAAGTCAGTGAATTTATATGGGAATCCGAAAACAATGTCCGAACTTTTTGATGACCATAACACGACCCAAGCTAGCGCCGAAAAGGTGAATTCTGCAAAGAGATGCTCAAACTCCCTCTAAACTCTATCGTACTGATACGGTCTCATATCAGGCATGGTCTTTTCCGTATCGCTCACGTTCTTTGCAGAATTAGATAAAATATATACTCATGGGTGTGTGTGTGTGTGTGTGTGTGTGTGTGTGTGTGTGTGTGTGTGTGTGTATGAGATAAAACTAAAAAGCTATGATAGTTAAGTGAAACAGAAAATACATTTAAAAATAGAACTCAAAAGATATTAAAATGCATAATTTAAGTTTAGTTATGACACATGTGAAATTTATGAACAAACAGAACGGAAGGAGACAAAATCTGTTACGTACTATTGTTATTCAATAACAGAATCGAACTTTTATCTAAAACGTTCTTGATTATATTTACACAGCTTTTTCAATTCCCATTTGCTTTAAGTAATGTTGTCAATTCTTTTAAATAACCAACGCTTCTCGGAAACAAAAACGTGGGCATTTTGTTTACACATGCCAGAAATTGTTGTGATAAATGAACTCCTTTTTGGTCGGCTATCTGTTTTACTTTTACATGATTAAAAGCAAGGCTATAGGATATGGAATGAATCGAATGAATTTTATTTCAAACGTTCGATACAATTTTAGTCATGCTAACTTGTAATTCATTTTTTTTTCTTTTTTTAAAAAAAAGGTAAGATATCACCGACATCAAATGAGTCGTGAGTAAAAACTAACAGAATTCTCCATGCAACTGTATTTAGTATCACGTGAAATTTGATAAATGCCTATCTTCACCTTGAATGTATTCACACAAAACGTGTTTGCAAAATTAAAATAAGCGACATTTTGTTTTATTCTCAATGATGAATTGTAAATGTTGTAGGTTTTATGAAGTGTACATGTATAGTACTAGTGGCTTAGATGAAAATTACTTACATGTAAATCTAATATATAAATTTAGGCACTGCCTAAAAGTTGAGCTCCTGATACACAATTCAAAGGGAGCCCAATTTAAATAAATCTGAAAAGGAAAAAAAATCGGGGAAAAAGATCTTAAATTGAAGATAATGTCTCCCATAATAAAAACCATGCAGTGAAATCGAATCGAAATGCACCATATCGTTTTCTTTGCGCGAGTATAGAGCGTTTTCACGTGACGTCACAGCGTCAAGCCCCAAGGAGCTTTTGTTGTTCTTGAAAGATTCTTCATCAAAAAAAAAATCTGTTAACATTTGGTCAGCTACGATTTCAAGCTCACGCCCCCTCATGTGAGCCCATACAAATTATGTCTCAAAAACACGGTTTTTGGATCATTTCTCAAAATAATGACTATCTAGGCAAAAAAAAAAACGAAAAACAGAAGTGGATTCAGTTAATTCAACTATTCACGGACTGTATGATATGGTTTAGAATGAATTCTACCAAATCACGGTGACGTCACTTCCGGTTAACATGAGATGCACACGTGCTGCCGTGGATGCTCAGTACACAAAGCTTAGCCGTGGAGTTCGGATCTCTTCGAATCCTTCGAAGTTGTGGAGACTTTATCGATAATATTTTTCACTTCATTCATTAGGTAAGAAGTTTAATTTGGGATATTTTTACTTTATCTTCTTTTATCTTCTTTCGTTTTAGATTTTTCAAGTCATATTTATGATGCAAACTCCGTCCAAGCGAATCTGTTTGTAAGTCGAGTGCTTCATGCCTCACTTACACCGCCGAAATTTATGCATCCTAGGCGGTTTTTGGGAAAGAAAGTTATAGTTTCCCGAGTTGCAACCTTAGTTCTGCGAAATATTCATTATTTTGCTGGAATAAACTAATGGTTGCTCCCTACTGGTTTATTTTCCAGTAAATTTATTTCATGGCGGACGACACGAGGTGTTCACCTCCGCCATCTTGGAAAGATGAGATGTTGGGAATGTTCAACACATTCAAACAGGAGATCACTAATCAGATTCAGGAGCAGCTTGGACCTGTTGACGATTCAGATTCTGAACACAGCGTTTCCTCAGGAGAAAAGGACAGGGATTCGTCACAAGTCAATAACCTTCTTGACGATTATGTGGGTAATACCACTTCTGGTTTCGACAATCTTGCAGATGAATTCTCTACATCAGATAAGACTGGGCCAGCCGTTGATTCTAATTTAGCCACCATGGTGGAGGAACTGGTTAAAGAAAAGCTACCCAAGTCAAAACTCGACGATTTGATGTCAAAATATCTTCGACCAGAAAATTGCAAATTGCTGGTCTCGCCCAAAGTCAATAGAGCTGTTTGGAATCAGTTAAGCCAGAATACCAAAGCCACAGATAGGGCTTTTCAGAAGTCTCAACAGTATTTTATTACTGCCATGTATGCCATGATGTCTGCCTGCGAGAAGGCAACAGGAGAGATGAAGTCTGTTCTTGCACACTCTTTAGTCCTTGCCTTGGCAGGTAATCCAGAACTGAACCTAAGCCGGCAAAGATCCTCTTCATCTTCAAGAGATGGCAGAGCTTATGGCTCAAGGTCTTTTTTAGGAGAGAGAGGCTCCTACCGCAGGAGGGGAGGAGCCAGACAACGCACTCAGACCGACAAAGAATCTTGTCAATAATTTCCAGAGCTCAGGTTAGTTACATGACTCAAATTCATGCTATTATTGGGTCAGAGACACCATTTAGAGCTGGCCAATTACAACACTGTTTAGAGGAATGGAAAACAATTACCTTGGACCCCTTTGTCTTACAATGTGTGTCTAATTGTGAACTTGAGTTTGATTGCATTCCTATGCCATCAATTGGCTCTTCAAGTTCCTTACACCCAGAATTCAAATTCACATTGACAGAACAACAAGCTGTTGATAGAGAGATTGACACCTTTTTGGAAAAGCAAATTATTGAACGATGTCAGTCAGAACGTGGGGAGATTATTTCACCTATATTTCTAATACCTAAGAAGGAACCTGGGGTCTACTGAATGATTTTCAATTTAAAGTCCCTTAACCAATCAGTGACTTACCATAAGTTTAAAATGGACACGCTTGAGTCTGCAATCAAATTAATGAAGCCTGGGTGTTTTATGTCTTCAATCGACCTGCGAGATGCTTATTACTCCATACCAATATCTCCTGCCTATAGAATGTTTCTCAAGTTTGCATGGAGGGGATACCTGTTTCTATTTCGGGCCCTACCAATGGGGTTGACAAGTAGTCCACGTATTTTTACGAAGGTCCTCAAACCTGTTTTTTCCACCTTACGAACTCAATATGGACATAATTGTCTGGGATATCTTGATGACTCTTTCTTCACGGACGATACTGAAGATGCCTGTCGTGAGGCTACCATACATGCAGCTCAGCTGTTTACTCGTCTAGGTTTTGTCATTGACCCAAGCATGTCTATATTCAATCCTACACAGTCATTAGAGTTTTTGGGTTTCGTGTTAAATTCTGACACCATGACAGTTTGTTTGACCCCAAAGAAGATTGAGAAAATTGTCCTTATGTGTCAGAAGTATTTATGTGGACAGGCATATACCATTCGGGAAGTTGCATCATTGATAGGAACTTTGGTATCAACATTTTCTGGGGTGGAGTTTTGGCCCGCTGTATTATAGAAATTTAGAATGGGACAAGGATGTGTCCCTAAAAGCTACCCAAGGGGATTTTGATGAGAAAATGTCCCTTTCCAGGGAAAGTCTCCAAGAATTAGAATGGTGGGTCAGTTCCCTCCCTGCTGCAAGGAGAAACATTGTGCATGGTATCCCAACCATGATTCTTACGTCTGACGCATCTTCTGTGGGTTGGGGTGCTTGGACTTCCCAAAGTCAAACCCAAGGTCTATGGTCCCAAGTGGAGAGGAAATATCATATCAATATCCTGGAGATGCTCGCAGTTAAACTGAATCAGTATCAAACCAACACATTAGGATCTTATCTGACAATACTACCACAGTGTCCTATATTAATGCTATGGGAGGTTGTAAGAGTAAGGAATGCACTCAGATTGCTAAGGACATTTGGTTATGGGCCATCAGTCGGCACCTCTGGCTCTCAGCGGCTTATCAGCCGGGGCAGCTGAATGCTATTGCAGACTCACTGTCGCGCCATTTTGAGGATGGGATAGAATGGCAGCTGAATCCTATTCTATTTGACAGAATCTGTGGGTTGTATGGGGTCCCTGAGATTGATCTGTTTGCCAGTCGAATCAACCATCAAACGAATACCTATGTTTCTTGGAAACAAGATCCCTGTGCAACCTATGTAGATGCTTTCACTGTGAATTGGTCCCAGTTCACTACCAGTTATATGTTTCCACCATTCTGTTTAATCAGTAGATGTCTCCAAAAAATATTTTTGGAACAAGCAACAGTGACCATCATAGTACCTCTGTGGACCACACAAGCTTGGTTTACAAGGCTTCTAAGTCTCCTGATCCATCGGCCCAGAATGTTCCTTGTCACCAGGAAAGTGCTTTGCCATCCAGTTCATGGAGATGTTCATCCCCTGAGCCGCAAACTGCAACTCATGGCATGCAAGGTATCAGGCAACAGTTCATTGAATGCAGCATTTCTGAGGACATTACCAATGTCCTCATGTCCTCATGGAGACCAAGTACACAGAAGCAATATGATGTTCACATCAGGAGGTGGGGTGAATTTTGTCTACAGAGGAAAGTTGATTCATTGCGCCCAAATATCAATGACGTGTTAGAGTTTCTGCACAGTTTACACATCAAAGAGCTATCCTATTCCACAATTAATACAGCACGTTCGGCTTTGTCGAACTATTTAATGGGATTTGAATTTCCTGGTACTCACTACACAATTACTGATCACCCCTTTGTTGTACGCTATTTGAAGGGAGTGTTTAATTTAGTCAAACCTACTCCTCGTTATCAGGAGATTTGGGATGTCAACCCAGTACTGAAATACATAGAGCTATTGTCGCCGTTGGAGAAACTTTCATTAAAGGAACTCACATTCAAACTAGTTATTTTGCTAGCACTCACATCTGGACAAAGATGTCAGACATTATCATTTCTCGATATTGATGATATGAAAGAGAATGCAGATTATTATTAGTTCTACATACGGGATCATGTCAAGCAAGACAAACCGGGAAAGATTTTTGCATCGTTTATTGTTAAGAAGTACATTAAACAGGAACTCTGTGTTTATTCCACTCTTCGACACTATCTTGAAGTGACAAAGAGTGTACGTAATGAAGGCAATTCACGACTGCTCATATCCTACGTGAAGCCTTATCGACCAGTTAGTACTAGTACTATAGGTCGATGGATTAAAACTGTCCTCCAAGCAAGTGGTGTTGATACAACAAAGTTCAAGGCTCACAGCACCAGAGCAGCTGCTACATCCAAAGCAAGCCAGATGATTCCGACTGATGAAATATTGAAGCACATAGGATGGTCTCAAGTTTCAACTTTCCAGACATTCTATAATAAACCTGTGCTTACTGATTTTGCTGCAGCGGTATTAAGATAAATTGTTATTGTCATAATAAAGTTTTGTTTTGTTTGTCAATAGTGGTTGTGTCCACAATAATTGCTTTAAAGTCTCATGTTAACCGGAAGTGACGTCACCGTGATTTGGTAGAATTGAAAAATTAAACGAGCCTTACCTGTAAGGTGAAGTTTGATCGTGATTCTACCAAATCCAAGGTGACGCGCTGAGGGTTAACATGCCCTCCCTTAGAGTTATTCTGTTTTCCCACCCGTGCTTTTTACCCGTTTTTTCTCTATATCGTGTCCACAACATTTAAAAATCTGAGCATCCACGGCAGCACGTGTGCATCTCATGTTAACCCTCAGCGCGTCACCTTGGATTTGGTAGAATCACAATCAAACTTCACCTTACAGGTAAGGCTCGTTTAATTTTTCAATTCTATTGAAAAAACCACCGTACTTTTTGAGTTGAATGTACGCTATTGGATGTATTTTACAGAAGAAAATGCATGACATAACCGGAGTCAAGCTAGAAAATCGTCTTAGAATAAAACAGAACCTGCCAAAAAAAAAAAAAAAAAAAAAAACAGAAGTGGATTTGAAAACCCCGGGCTTTCTTGAACATTTTGGTATATAATTCATAGGAATTTGTTGAAATTTAGAATCGTATTTTTGCTGTTTATAAGCTCATACTATCTGTTGGCTATACATTCGCCTCTTATGGTTTCCTATGTTTCGTAGCCTCGAAAACACGCTAACTACGGTAGTTAGCGAAAGAACAGAAGATTTACGGGTCATTTAGGATGTTGTGTCACGCATTTTACTTGTGCTATATAACTTTACTTTTAATACAACCTGTTGCTTTGGAAAGAGAGGAAAAAGACTGAAAAGAGCAAATATTCCAAATGTATAGGCAATTTTTCCCATTGTTACCAGCTCAAGATCTGATTAATAATGGTAATTGAACTGAGTGGAGTGCAATTTGGTCTGAAATCAAACGCGCGATTACAAAATCGCACGACCGCGTAGCGGGAGTGCGATTTGTAATTGCAAGTTTGATTTCAGACCAAAATTGCACGACACGAAGTTCAATTACCACTTTATTATATCCATTTTGAAATCTTTTTCGAAAAAGACGTTTTTTCCAGTTAAACCGATATGACTTACAATCTATAAGTAGTCGATTCAAACATGCTGTCAAGAGAACTTGTTTATACTGATCGAGCAATGATTCTCATTTTGAAAACCAACACTTTCAATCCAAAACTAAAATGAATTTATATAGGACCAAAAGGCATTACATGTATTAAGAATCGTTTACTTACATTAAATAGCAAAACAATCCTGCCCAAAAGGGTTGTAATGAACTGGCTGTTGTCCATACAGCCAATGCTCACTGCTTGTGTTTTTACGATTTCTGTTCAACATGTTAAGATCACACTTGTGCCGAGAAAACAACAAAAATCAAAGGTTGTTTAGTCCTTCGGTTGTCCTTAAGAAGTCACGTAGCTCAGTAAAAATCTTCTTCTTAAGAAAAACTTCTTTTAATGACTGTATTTTCGTCGATGTGTTGTTATGCTTTACAGATTGAAAGGAAACCACTTTCCACGATCAATCGCCAAGAAGTCACATTCAAAAGATGCCGATTGCATTTCCCCCCACTGCTTTTCGCTGTAATATCTTCAACTTACTTAAGCAGTTACTTTACAAAGATGCTTTTGACAATTTTAAGTGATCAGTTGGTCTTTTTAAGTCCTTTTTATGGCTTTTTTAGTCTTTTTTTACGACTTTTGACGGTAAAATCGTTCTTCAGAAAATTTTTTTTGAGCCGTGGCTCTTTTTTTTCGCAAGAAGCGTTGAGCCCAACACTCAGATGGATTCCTTGATATAATTGGCTAGAAAATGACATGTCTCTCTTGTGATTGGTTCATATCAGTTGATGTGCAAAATCGTGCAATTTAGAGCTCAAAATCGTGCGATTTATGCTGAAATCACTGCTGCAGGGAACCAATCAGATTGCAGGATTTGCTTGTGATTTCAAAATGGATGTAACAACATACCAAATTGTCACTATGACATCATATCACATACTGCATCAACGGTCAGATGATTTATCTTTGGCTTTGAAAATGGGGTCACAGGCACCCCTGAGCCCCCTAGATACGCCAATGTTAAGTTAAACAAATTTACACGTTAAAGTAAAAAAATGTTCAAATTGTAATCATAGCTAGGGATAGTTGAAAATAGCTGGGGACAGTTGATGACAGCTAGGAGCAGTTGAAAATAGCAAGAGATAGTTGAAAATAGCTAGGGATAGTTGATCATAGCTAAGGGATAGTTGATCATAGCTAGTGACAGTTGATCATAGCTAGGAACAGTTGACCATAGGTAGGGACGGTTGATCATAGCTAGGAACAGGTAATCATAGCAAGGGAAAAGTGAGGTATAAGTGTGGAATACTTCTATGGGATACTATACGTATGAGCGACAATATGACATTCTACCATGAAGTACATCCCTTCTAAGGAAAACAAACACTCGATCGATCGATAACAGTCAATAAAATACACAAACTGGACGACAAACTCCATGGAGATTCAATGTTTTGGCTGGTTTCAGGTGGTTTCAAGATGGTTTCAGGTCGTTTCAGGTCGTTTCAGGTCGTTTCAGGTCGTTTCAGGTCGTTTCAGGTCGTTTCAGGTCGTTTCAGGTGGTTTTAGGTCGTTCCTTGTTTTAGTAAATACCAATAGTACTATTTTAGATCAATGACGCAGTAGAAATTCCTTGCCCGCCCCCATTCAAGCTTACGGCATGAAATACGTTTTTGTCATGAAAATATTCGACTAGAAATAAATATGTTTTGCTAATCAAACCTAATATCATTTTTCTTGCTAATAAAATAAAATAAAACTCGTGCGAGTACTATTTTACATCAATGACGCAGTATGAATTACTGGCCTGTCCATTTACAATCTTTTGTTTACGTAACTAATTCGAGTTGTATCAAAAAACAAAAATTGCACTTAAAGTTTCTAATTTAGCTCCAGTTTCTAATTATCTGCTTAGAACTACCAAATTAAGTTTAAAGTAAGTTGGATTAAGGCACTCTTACCACGAAAACCACATATGTTCAACCTCTTTCACCTCCTCCGTGTCCCGATCTTACAGATCTCAACATGCATTTTCACCAATGTGTGGTTTCACCAATGTCAATCATGACGAGGTCCACCAATGGCATTCGTAACACTAAATTCCGATCATACCTAACTCAACAAAAACAAATGTACTGTGCCCATAGGCACAGCACAAAAAAATCAATAATAATCATGTCTTCCCTCCCCTGACCGACTTACGCTGTCCTCCACTGAAATACCAATCATCCATCCATCCATTCATCCATCCCTCCCTCCCTCCCTCCCCCCCTCCCTCCCTCCCTCCCTCCCTCCCTCCCTCCCTCCCTCCCTCCATCCATCCATCCATCCATCAATCAATTCTTCTGCTCGCTCGTTATCGTCGCCTGAATGAAGTAGGTTTTGGTATGCGTCAGTTACAGCCATTCTCAATAACACGCGCCGCTCTAGCGATTGTTTCTGTCGCGACGAAGAAGCTTTTGGTGGACGTCAGTCAAGGCGTTTCCATGACATTCCATAGGCATGTGCCCTTATAGCTTTGTGTTTTCCGGCAATGTCGTGGAAATACCTTGTGATTGACGTCCACCAAAACCTTCTTCGTCGCGACAGAAACAATCGCTATAGAGGGTGCGTGTGATTGAGAATGGCTGTTTCGTTCTTTGTGTTTCGTGGTGTTGAAGGTGTTTCGTTCTTTAGTTTATTTTGTCGCGACGGGAAAATAGGATTTTGTGCGTGTGATTGAAAGTCCCACAAACGAATGATTAACAAATTAAGCTTCCGCTTACAGGTCATGCAATTTTGCAAGTTTATTTATGACGTACTTACTTCACAAATAAAGAAGGCTACAGGATCTCGAATGCCTGGATACTAAACCTCAGAAAATATAAAACCACGGCATTGTGCTCTATTTTGAACATAATTACTTTGGGCTTTCAGACTCCAGCAGCTTCAGAAACTATTTCATCGACACAATTAAGTAGGCCTAGAAATAAAAAAGTACGACATTGAGATGAAGCATATAAGATCTGGTCAGAAATATAACCAAATAAATAATTTCTGGAAAACACAGGTTTTATTACTTTTTCAGTAGGCATGCATGTTGAATGATGTATTTATCTCAAATATCTTATGTGAAGAGGTTCAACTGCAACCTCATAATATTTTTTCAAATGAGTTTAATATAAATGGCGCCGCAGGCGCCAAAAGTGTGAGGCGGGAAGTCGATTGCAATAACAAGAGCCACAACCAAGGATAACTAGAGCGAGAGACTCTCTGGGATACAGGGTAATTATCTAGAATCATCTTATTAATATGTAACCATCAACGTAAATAGCGTAAATAATTATCCATTTTCAACTCTTTTATAGTCTCCTACGAGATAAGATATTAACCAAGTTTATGGCTTTTAAAAAAAGGAATAAAAAAACAGCACTGTTGATAAATAATTATGAATTTGGAAAAAAAAGGAACCGACTCAATACAGGTTTGCATGAGTAATGCGACTTCGAAAACGGTAATATATTCTTGCAATATATAAACGTCCAAAACCAATGACAACGTACCATTCCCTATAACAAAGTACCATGGTTCAAGGTTATTAGCTTTTTCGCTTTTGTCTGTCTGGATAGTCAGCGATTTAATGATTTCCGAAATATTGAAAATCAACCACACCCTAAATCCATTGTTTGATGTAGGTTCTTAAATTCGGCGGAAAACCCAGATTCTTAAAGGCGGGGGCGGAATGGATATCAACAGTGGAGAGCAAGGCTGAATTATAGATAGATAGATAAGATAGATAATCTTTATTTAAGAGCGACTGTCTGTAAGGGTCGAGAACCCGATTTCAGCGACCACTTGGTCAAATTCTTCATACTTTGCCTGAAGATACCCTTGGATGGACCATTTACAAAAATCATATTAAAAGGTTCCAGCGGATTTTTATTTTTGAGAAAATCCCAAAAGAGTGAAATGGTCGCCAAGCGCCGGTTTTCGGCTTCGATAATCGTCCCAAGGATACCCCAAGAACAAATGGTCGCTGTGGCTACAAAATTCGCCCAATCGAGCTGAAACTTTTCACAAACCTAGGGTAACATTTCAGCTTTTAAACTAGCTATAAAACTTTGCTGTATCTGGAAGGAATTATTTATTATATGTCGAAATACTAACGGTACTGAAAAATTACCGAAAGAAAGGAGCTATGTTTATCGAGCAAAAGCATCTACTGGTACCTAATTTTCTTGGGAATAAAATTGATTTCCTTAAAGATAAGCTATTAAAGTTAAACTGTACCAAATTTGAAGCTCAAAATCGAAGTATTTCTCAAGTTATTGCTTTTCAAAAACATTGTTTATTTCTTACTGGTTTAAGGGTCAAATGTCAACAAACTACAACTTCAAAGATTCCAGTTAATGCCGGAGTCGAATTGAATGCTTTATTACATGCATGGAAATTGCACTATCAAAAGACCGAGTTTTCATAGCTATCCATTTTACATTCTGTTACTTTTTGAATGCTAGCGCTGTTTTTAGATATTTCTTTCAGTTTAGGTAGTTTTTTGCCGAAAGTTCCCGTCGCTGGCACTGAGTAAAATTAAACAAACACGTAAACATTTACCTGAATTAATTGTCCTTCTGGCGTTACAAGATATCCACCTTCCATTGCATTACTTCTTGCCACTTCTGCCATTCTGAATCTTCAACATTACTATTGTTCTCAGTACCTTTTATTGATCTACTTTGAATATCTTGGAAAGAGCAAAACAATGGCCTTCTTAAAAGTCACAAACAGATGATGCCTATCTACAGTTTGTCGAGCCATCTAACGTAATTTTAAAATAAGTACACATATGAAGCCCTCGTAAATAATACAAGGTATCTTACAAAGGACACCATTAGTGAATGCTTAGTGAAAGCTATAGATTCGCAGTCCCAGAATTCGTTACGTAACGAATGTAGACATTTACGGCCTTATTAATGTGTAACACAATACCTGAATCGTGCTTGTGTGACAAAACAAACTAGGTATCAAATATATGTTTTCCAGTATTTCGTAACCTTTACTAGTAGTATTGTGGGCTGAATTTCGCAATCACATAGCATGAGTTTGTCTTAGACCAGATAATGGATTTTTGCGAGTATCGCACTCTTTTGGAGAAACTTTTTCCGAGGAATGATATTACTGTTTGCGGCCAGAGTACAGAATATCCTGGTCATCTGGATTTCATTCCGCTTGGGTCCTGTACAAGAGACGTACAGGGTCATCTGCGATCACTGCAACTTGCTGCTGACGAGGGGGTCGAGAGTGAGTTAAAACTTTTGCTAACTCGAGCAGGTAAGTAATTATTCCGAAAAGCTCATATTCTTAGGAAATATAATTTACGCTGCATATATCAAATGAATTTTTCAGGTGTTTTCTGTGTGGACGAGCAGCACAAAATACTAAGTATATGCCCGCGTCATAGAGCTGACTTTGGAATCCGGTGGCGGTCGAGAAGAACGAACTGCGCAGCCCCACAAAGTATTGCTACACACACAGCTAATGCGAAGGGGAGTCACCGCATCAACAGCAAGCAGTCTTGGTTGATCTTGAAGACCACAGGCATACTTATTTCCGTCGGATTACGTAAGTACTAATCCGCTTTAGTCATGAGGTTAGGGTTAGGGTTAGTTCCATGATGTGTGATGTAAATACTGTCAGGAAGGTTGGAGGGAGATATTTAGAACTATGCATGTTTCAATGCTCTTCTACTACAACTATGACTAGCTACACTGGTGCTCATTTTGTTCTAAATCTTTTGGACAGCAATATGCACCAAATGTCGAGAACATGTCAACAACAGAATAGTTGATGAAGACAAGACTTCTGCGGCGTCAATTGAGGTACGGAATTGTAATAAAATTCGTCAAATCTGTGTACCATACTAATGTGATTCCACAGGTCGCAGTTTCCGCTATTTGTGGAGGATTTTTGTCTACAAAAATTTTGACTGGGGGTGAAACGGGAAACCAAATAACTCCAATTAGTATATAAATTGATATTTTCCTAACGACTTCTTCTATAGCAGAGTGCAGAAGCAGTGCATTCCAGTGAGGACAGCGACAGCTCTAACAGCTTAAGCAAGACGTTTTCCAAGCTAAAAATATCAAGTCAGCAACATGATGATACTTTCCTCAGCCCTGAGAGTGGGAGTACTACCTCGAGTGATGATGCTGGTGCTCTTTCTCTAGATGAACCACGTGATAAACTGAATCGGTTTCTGGTTTCTCGGGGAGTTGCGCCCATCACACAACCATGGCTGGAGTTGGAGACTGTAAGTGCCACCACCAAGTGGCGTTATACTGCACGCGCGGTGGAGGTTGTCGCTGCGGTCCTTACAACCATCAGTCCAAATAATGCAGGAGCTCTGTGGCAGGAAATTGAATCTTCGACAGCAATATATAAAGCCCTTGGAATAGAAGAAATTTCTAATTCCTCGAGAGAATATCTCCAGGCCCTTGCAGAGGCATATAACAACGCAGAAAGTTGGGAGAGCAGAAGGCAGGTTCTTTCAATCATGACGGGAATTGCTAACTACAAGACAATAACATACTTCATTCCAACACTCTCCAGATACCGCTATACAATTGCTAACCTGCACCACTTGCAGTTCGGACGTGGAGCCCCAATCCAACATCACCCCACAATCCGAATGCGCGTAAACCGAGGACAACTCGATCACTTTTTATCATTTATCACAAGCCCTCACCTTATACAAGACTTACCATTTGGACAGAAACTGCTAACACTATCAACTGGTAGAAAGATCGAAGTGCCAAACGTTATACGAACTGTGGTACCCCAGCGAATAGTAAAGCAATACAAGGCGTACTGCGACGAAACAAGCTTCGAGCCATTCAGCGACCGCACCATGCTAAGAATCTTATCAGAATGTAAAGCATCTGTTCGTAAGTCCCTCCAGGGCCTGGATTACTTTGCCGCAGATGGTGCTCGAGCTTTTGATGATCTTATGCAACTAGTACGCCAAGTAAGCGAGCACAGCCAGTTAGGCAAAGATTGGGAACGCCAGCATATCGACGCGCTGAAAACTGCTAAACTGTATCTAAAGAGCGATTTCAAGGTAGTAAAAACTTAACCACGTGTTCCTGTTATTTCAACCTTAAACTTCTTTAGAAGGATAACTGGTCTATTTTAGATGCATCCAAATTCTAAAATCTGTTGTCCAATATATTAATCATTATTATAAATTCCTTTATTAGGTCCACCTTAGTAATGCAGCAGAAGTTGCAGACCACTGTGTCGTGTACGCTCTGAGTGACAACAAAGAGTCCACACTGTGCGAGAAATGTGATCACAATCATGAGGAGATTTGTCACCAGTGTGAGAGTCTGAAGAACGTCTTGGAAGTTATTTCGAACGCGATATCTGAGGCATCTTACCCTAACGAAGACGAAAAGGATGAAGCAATCTACCTTGCTAATACCGCCATGCTTGCCATACAGTCTTGGAAATGTCACCTTCTACGCTCACTACGTCAAGACCAGGCTCGCCTAGATACCATCGACACTCTAGACAGAAACGCAGTTTTCATAGCCAATGACTGGGCTATGAAATTCCTGCCACAGCGATACCGGGAATCTCAGGCAGACTGGTTTGGCAAGCGTGGCATCTCCTGGCACATCTCCGTTGTTTATAGACGCGTGGAGGGGGTGCTTCAGTGGCAAACTTTTGTCCACGTCGTTCAGTCATGCAGCCAGGGGAGCTCACCGGTAATAGCGATCATCCAGCATGTCCTGTCTACACTCAAGAAGGAATATCCTGAAATCAATGATGCTTATTTACGTCAGGACAATGCTGCTTGCTATCACAGCGCTCCCACTATATTGTCATGCCAAAAGATAACAGCTAGCACTGGGGTAACCATCAAACGAGTGGATTTTAGTGACCCACAGGGTGGCAAAGGAGCTGCTGACCGGTTAGCTGCAACGTGTAAAGGTCACATCCGAGCCTTCATAAATGAGGGAAATGATGTCCTCAACTCGAACGACCTGAAGGATGCACTGCTCTCCCATGGTGGGATAAACGGAGTGCGGGTGGTGGCTCTAGAAGCAATTCCCGAGTTCCCAGAAGTTGAGCAGAGCATTCCTGGAGTGACCAAATTCAATAACTTTGAATTTAGCAAAGACTACATCAGGTGTTGGCGTGCGTACAAGATAGGTGTCGGGAAGAAAATCAAGGTGGAGTCATCAAGCGGTAAGTAAAGCAATGCATCGAAGGTAGAGGGGGCTCTTTAATTATCAGTTTTGGAAGGACGCTTTTTTAAACGATTAGATTAAAAATAAATTAAAAGACAGAATAGAATGAAGCATCTGATTCCCCGGGTAGCGCTTTTACACTAAATAATGTGTTTGTATTTTTACAATGAAGGATCTCATATAGCCTGGTTGGATTCGCCGTTTTCCCCAGGAGATTTCCGAGCACTTGGTGGTAAAACAAAGGCACCGCCAGAGACAAGCGTCTTGCAGGAAAGTGAAGAGGTGAACACACAAGGTGTGAGTCCTAATTCTGGAGTGTTCTGCTGTCCGCAAGAAGGGTGCATTCGAGTGTTTCAGAGGGTGTCTGCTCTCGAAAAGCATCTCTCTCTCGAGAAGTGTGTACGACATGTAGAGAAACACACACTTCTCGATCTCGCCAAGATAGGATACAGTTCCAATCTCGACGAAGGCGTGGGAGTGGTGCCTACTATAACCATCCCAAAACAACAAGGTGCATCGTCGAATGATATCCATAAGGGCTGGGCTCTAAGATCTACTAAAAAATCATATCGTTTCAACGACAAACAAATATCATATATGAAAGCAAAGTTTCGCATCGGTCAAACAACAGGTCGAAAGCTGAACGCCGACTTAGTTGCGCGAGAGATGCGACGAGCTCGTGACGCAGACGGGAATCGTATGTTCAAGCTGTCAGAATTTTTGACGTTGCATCAAATTGCATCATATTTTTCTCGCCTGAGTGCTGCGTCTCGACAACAATATCCCGATGAGGCTGACCTTCAAGCAGTCCAGGAGGAGATAAACTTTAGTAGTGTAAGGAAACATATTGAAGAAATTGACCAGCCACAACATCCACTTGTCTACGACCAGTACGACTTGTGCACGATGGATACGGAAGACAAGTTAAAAGACCTCAAGGTGCCTATGCTCCAACACATCTGCGAGCAGCTTGATCTTGACGTACCTCAGCGTCCTGTGCGTCGCAAAGCGCCCTACCTTACACTTTTGAAGGACTTCGTTAGCAAGTGCCCTTGTAAAAAGGACACGAACTGCTAGAGGATTTATTGTTCTTAAGTTTAGTTCTTAACAAGAACTATTCTCGTGATAATCAATGCTACTACAAACGTGTACCGATATGATAGGTAGCTGATGTGGGGGGGGGGGGGGGGGGGGGGCAGTGTCTGTAGCCTCAACTTTGCACCCCTACTGAAGAATAATTCTTTTTATTGGTCTTTAGATTCATTGGGTTCTGTTTAAAAAAAATCAAATATTAGTAGCTGCGGAAACGATGCATAAAAGGCGTAGATCTTCAACAATATTATATGATACCGGCAGTGGACGAACGGAATCTTAATTGTTCTACCTATGTCTTGCATTAATTCAACAGTCTCGTCATGCTAAAATAAAAATTAGTACAAGGCGTTCCTAGAGCGAGTACAGTTTTAAGATTTGCGTGACGAGTCTAAATTTTGTCACTTGCTCCAATTACTTGTGTTTATCATACATGACTCATTATACTGTAAACATCAAGAACAAAGTAAGACAATGATACAAATTCTTATTGAGATTAAAAATGATAATTTTATATAGTTTGTAAACGTATAGTTAGGAACATTTGTCATAGTAGACATCAAGGCTCGCAGCTAGCAGTTGTCATTGATGATCTAATCAATTCTGACAGGTCAAGGTTTATTTCGATTTCCTTGGCTAACGTGCTGATTTCAGAAATAAAATCTCTACTACCAATAAAATTTACTAGAAAAATTATAAAGAACAATAATTATTTTGAAGATTCAGAATGGCAGAAGTGGCAAGAAGTAATGCAATGGAAGGTGGATATCTTGTAACGCCAGAAGGACAATTAATTCAGGTAAATGTTTACGTGTTTGTTTAATTTTACTCAGTGCCAGCGACGGGAACTTTCGACAAAAAACTACCTAAACTGAAAGAAATATCTAAAAACAGCGCTAGCATTCAAAAAGTAACAGAATGTAAAATGGATAGCTATGAAAACTCGGTCTTTTGATAGTGCAATTTCCATGCATGTAATAAAGCATTCAATTCGACTCCGGCATTAACTGGAATCTTTGAAGTTGTAGTTTGTTGACATTTGACCCTTAAACCAGTAAGAAATAAACAATGTTTTTGAAAAGCAATAACTTGAGAAATACTTCGATTTTGAGCTTCAAATTTGGTACAGTTTAACTTTAATAGCTTATCTTTAAGGAAATCAATTTTATTCCCAAGAAAATTAGGTACCAGTAGATGCTTTTGCTCGATAAACATAGCTCCTTTCTTTCGGTAATTTTTCAGTACCGTTAGTATTTCGACATATAATAAATAATTCCTTCCAGATACAGCAAAGTTTTATAGCTAGTTTAAAAGCTGAAATGTTACCCTAGGTTTGTGAAAAGTTTCAGCTCGATTGGGCGAATTTTGTAGCCACAGCGACCATTTGTTCTTGGGGTATCCTTGGGACGATTATCGAAGCCGAAAACCGGCGCTTGGCGACCATTTCACTCTTTTGGGATTTTCTCAAAAATAAAAATCCGCTGGAATCTTTTAATATGATTTTTGTAAATGGTCCATCCAAGGGTATCTTCAGGCAAAGTATGAAGAATTTGACCAAGTGGTCGCTGAAATCAGGTTCTCGACCCTTACAGACAGTCGCTCTTAAGGTGGAGCCAAACTAATTCAGAGCGAATTTTGGACAATTTTATCGCAAAACTAGTGCGTGAATTTACTTTATTTTTCATATAATGTGCTTGGATTATCCTAGATTCTAACAGTGTATTTTATTTTAAGATTTTAAAAATGTTTAGCCTATTACGGCCGAAAATCAAACAGTGCTATTTTTAGTTTTTGTCTTTTTTCTCCTCATTCTCAGGTACGATTTTTCTGAAATTTTCAGAATCTTATCATCTAGTAGTATTGCAGCCTGTGTATAAATTTGGATGGAAAGTCTTGGGCAGAAAAAGTTATGACGCCGCTTGAAAATTCGATCCAAAATTTGAAGAATATGAAACATCGCGCTGCAGAAACATTACCATTGAATGGATTGCATTGAAGTTTTCACATATCTATTTCCAAGTATTGTGGATGAGCCTTACGAAAAAATCATCATCAAATCTTAAAAACTCATCGAATAAATGTTCTTTTTTTTTTACTAATTGTCGTAAATTGTTGTAAACCTCAAAAATGAGAGTTTTGCTAACAATCACGTTTTCGCCGTTTTCTTCAAAACGGCTCCAAGTTTTTTCTTTAAACTTCCTACATCAATAGGGCAGAGCTTTATCTAGATGGTAGTGAAATTTCTACAGCTCGTCCTATCCAAATTTTGGAGAAAACATTTTTTAAAGTGAGGTGTACCTAAAGAGACCTCGTCGGTCGACAACAACGCTCTCGGTACGTCGTTCCACACATTATCATATTTGAAAAAAAAAAAAAAAAAAAAAATATATATATATATATATATATAATAAACAATTTACTAAAAGCTGCTTTCCGAGAATGCCGATCTTGCGTTTGAATATCCCCAGAGACTCTGTGTTCCTCATACCACTAGGAAGACTGTTCCACAAAGTGGCGCCACTGTAGCTAAAGCTATTTTGATAATAAGTTTTTATAATTATTTGGTGATAAGGTAATAAGTGTTTATTTTCAGAGTCCCTGAGGTTGTAAGCAGAGTCACGCCTAGAAAATTTTGAGTTTAGATATTCAGGAGCTAGCCTGCGCAGCGTAAACGTTTAAAAACCATTGTGGATTTATGAATTTGTTGCGGGCGGTCAAGATTTTTCCACCTTGAATCTCTAATAATTCAGTTGCATCAGCATCATAATTGGAAAATGTCAAAACACGGCCTGCTCTATTTTGCAATTTCTGCAGTTTGTCTCGTAACGTTAGAGTGACCACAGTAAATCCATGAAACCATTGTTTTCTATTGTTTAACTAACACTATTTTGTACTATTTAGTAATTAGTGTTTCACGGATTTACTATGGTCACTCTACTCCACAGCTACCCCAAACAAAATCACAGTAGTCAAAGTTTAAACCAGTTCAAACGCACGGGCTCGGTTTTGCATTACAATTCAAGACCTCGCCCAAGCGTTTGAATCTTTATTTAAAATATTGAAAGCAATATATGTGGCTCGACGGGGTTTTCTCGGCGCGCTACCATGCAACTTCAAATCGCAAATAGGCGGAAGCAAACAATTTATTGAGAATATATATATATATATATATATTGAAATTTTAAGGGAAAGATTAATTTTTAAAAGGAACCTGTTTTTGCTGTAATACCATAGAGGACCAGACAAATTACCCCCAAATTTTCGAAGAGAAATTTAACGCGTGATTTGTAATTTCACATCTGAAATTTCCCTGTTGCCATGGTGATGTGCTTTCCTCTGTTTTCAAAACAGAATAGCGTCTAGATTGTCGAGACTGTGAAAACGAGGAAAACGTTCATTTCTATCGCCGAAAAAGCCAGCAGAGAATATAAATACCAAAAAAACGCATCGAAAACTGATGGAAAGTATTTCAAAACTGTCTCAAAAAAGAGAGAATATCCCGGAAAAGTACGAGAAATTTGAGGTTGAAGTTTTGAAGCATAGAAATTTTGCAAAAATAAAACATTTCAGTAAAGTCCGGAGGTGGTTCGTGCTGCGTTTGCGCAGACAAACTTCCCTGGACCAACTCTTATCGTTACAATTCTTACCAGTCTAATTTCGTTACTCTGTTCGTCTTCGCCGCGCGCGCATCGATAAAAGTGGGTCCAGCTCTGGACTAATGGCGAGTGAATGTACACAGTGGCGCGCTCCAAAATGCTTCTCGAATCAGAAGAACTCGACCCAAATTCTCCTGGGTCTCATCAGGTTCAATGACAATGAATTTGAAATGATTAAATGAATGCCGTGACCGGCTGATAAACGTCTCTCTAATTTATTTTTTGCTATATAAAATTAATCGTAATTATTGCATGCACTACTTATTTCTTGTTTTGGGACGCAGGGGAAGCGTTTTCAGGAATTTTATTAGGAACATCTTTTTTAAGGAAAACAGAGCCAGCCATCCACATAGCCAAAAAAGAAAACTCACCTTGACAGAGATTTTCATGGGAATTCAGGATTTGTTGATGACATACGCCGCTGATGGAATACATGTCCCGAAAAATGTCACCTTTCTTAACGGGACTTCCAATCTGTAAAAACATATGGGGAAAATGTATTAAGGTAATGTGCTCGCCGTGCGTATCAGTTCAGTGCAGCGGTTTTCGTGCGCATGTTGGTGAGGAAAGTTTGACAGGGCTTCCTGTGTTTCAAAGATTTCAATATGACGGACACGAGTTTATGGTATTCAAAGGCTAATTGAAGAAAAATTCGAATCCCGTTTCATATCAGTTTTGTTCGCCTTCAATGCATTTACACAGTTTATCATCAAATAGTCCCCTTCACAGTTCCCTGCGCCATCTTGAAAGGTAACCGTGCCTTTGCATCGAAGCGAGACGAACGGTGAACTTGCAATGATAGACCTTTTTTAACAGCTTGGACAATTATTCACATGTCTCTATCATTGCAAGCTCGCCGTTCGTCTCGCTTCGATGCAAAGGCACGGTTACCTTTCAAGATAGCGCAGGGAACTGTGAAGGGGACTATTGCCGCGGTAATAGCAAAAACGTTCAGTACACCAGAGGTCGTACTTTCCACTGAAACTAAACGATATCTTGAGCTCCAATGATATCATCTAAATGAGCACCGTAACCCCTAATTTTTATGGTTGTTTTCTTATGTACTATTCAAAAATTACTTATGTACGAATTTTAAGAACATTTTATCGGCAAAAACGTTTACGCAATAAAGTTACCTAAAAACTTTCCAATATGTTTACGGGAACGTGAAAATATGCCTGGACAACGCGAAAAACTGTGAACATCTAATGTAATCGCATATACATTTAACATGTCTTTTCATTATACGTGCCCTTTTATCTACTACAATCGGGTTTTTTTCTTTTTTTTTTCTTTTTTTTCTTTTTTTTTTGCAGCAACGGATCAAAGTATAGTAGTCCATGACTTGGCTTAACATTTTCTTTCCTCGTAATTTCCTTTAACCATAGCCTGCGTGCAGCCGAACTAACTGTTAAGTCCGTCTGCGAACCAGCGACAGCTTAATAATTGGCTAATTGAGTTGGGGGGGCTAATTGAGTTTCTTCCGTCAACACAACGAAAAGCAATATCAAAAGCATCGTTTTTTTCTGCTGAAGGGGGGTTTCAGCCCCCCTTTGCCCCCCCCCCCCCCCCGGATCCGCCCTTGACCCCATGCCTTTAAATCTAGAACAGTTCAAAAAAGAAATGACCAATATGTAATTAAAGAGACGCCAGTAAAGTTTTTATATGTTTATCTTATATTGCTTTATTCTACTGAGATCAATTTTTTATAAGATTCATTTGAAATACTTACCAAGTACGGTCTTAGCTGACTGAAGACAAAACCTTCCTTCTTCATAAATCTTTCTCTCTCCCATGTTCTTGAAAACTCTTGTTGCAATCCAGCGTCGTTTAGGAAACATTTGCCTCTTTTTTTACCTATTTCAAAATTGATTGAAATGCACCAGTCCCGTTCCAAGCAATGAAGACCGCATTGGGTGAAGCTGACTGAAGATATTAACTCCTTTTGGTGCTCATTGAGTATCATGTCACGTTTTGTGATGATAGCTCCGACAGAGAACGCGGAATTAGAGCAATCAGGATCAAGTCCGTGACTTACAGTCAATATGCCCACCAAGATTCCGAAAATCAACGAAGTCATGATACGAAATACAACATGGCTTTCAGGTGTCGTTCAATATACTAACATGAGAATAAAAGATCCTTCACTTAAACCCATGAATGCTATTATAGTACCTCTGGCTATTTGTGGTGGTTAATTTAAGTAAAAGAAAAGGCTTCATGACAAACAAAAAATTAGAAGCCAATTAATCGGATATTGCGTTTTTTTACGGTTCATTTGGTTTTACTCTTACAGTGATAATGAAAATCTTATTTTGTTATATCAACAAGTTTAATGTTTTGATAATATGAGAAGTTCTAAAATCTTTGGAAATGAAGTTTGATTAATAGGCATGGATGGAGGAGGTAAATAACTACCTTAAAGTGCCAAAATAGAAATAGAATATTTCAGGTCACTTTCCTATCGTTAGGGAAAAGACTGTATTTAAAATGCGTCAACTGGCAAGAGAAGAAAACCTCACTATAGAAGAACTAGTCTAACGGACAGAGATAAGATTATGCGGGACGTGCACACATTGCGCTTGCAAGGAACAAATAAAATAAGACAGGTGATTCAATAAATAACAAGAAATTCTTAGTCACAAGTGCTTAATAGGATATTCCTCTCACGTTCTCTATTAAGCAAGAATAGTCGGTACTTATCTTTGTTTGTTATATAGTTAGGATAGAGTACGTGCGCGCTGATTGGTCGAAAACTCTGCTTTATAAGTGAACGGAACACAGTGATGACGCCATCTGCGCGCGCGAAGCTGCTAGATCCTGTGACTGTCTTTCTTTTTTACGCAAATAAATTCAATACCGAAGTAAAATTAGTTTCTATATAATAAAACGAATAAAACAGCTTTTTTCCGTGCTCCGTTAAGTAGTAAAACACTTAGGAAAAGTCGTAAACACTCAAGTAGCGTGAGAATCACTCGCCTAAGGCCCGTTTTCCTCCTTACACTTCTTTCCTGCTTACGCCACTTCCTGCGTGCTTTATTACTGAGCGGAGCACGGAAAAAGCTGTTTTATTTGTTAATTATGATACTCAAATAACCTGCTTTCATTTTCTTAGGCAAGTTATGATTAAGGGACTGTGAAATAATTATCGGGAGGGGAGTTCTAAAATTAATGGGGGGGGGGGGGGGGTCAAAAGTTAAATTGCAGTGTAGGGTACAAAATGTTACTTGGGGTTGGAAGAAAGGCTACCAATTCGGCTTGTCTAGCCGAATTAGGTCAACTCCCCATCATTTAAATGCAAAATTAAGATCAGTTAAGTTTTGGCTAAACATAACAAAACTTGAAAACCGCCAAAAACTGTCAGCAATTGTATATAGAGAGTCATTAGCAACAAACAACAATAACTGGTCTAGTAAAGTAAAATTTCTATTAGACCGAAGCGGCTTAGGGAATATCTGGCTTGAAATAAACTACAATCATTGTTCAAGTCAGAACCCATTCAAAATAATTAAAACTAGATTAACGGATATAGAAATTCAAGTCTGGCGAGGGGAACTCTTGTTCTCGAAGAGAAAAAATTAAGGGCATATCGTCTGATAAAATCAGATTAAGAAAGGAGAGGCTTCCTTTGCCCAGATAGTGTAGAAGATGAGAGACACTTCCTTCTTCACTGTACATCATATTCAAATCTAAGGGAAGAACTCTTCAAGGACATAAATAACATAAACAATGATTCTCTTTTGTTAAATGAGAACGAGCTGTTTCTGCTATTTATGAGTCTGCCCAAAATGTTAACAGTTGCAGTAGCAAAATATGTCCACATACAATACAGATTAAATATAGTATGTGGTCTTCTTTCCCAGACTAGGCAATAAATAGTAACTCTACTAAATAGGTTAAATAGGTGAATCTATTATAACATAAGAAAAACTACTATAAATCAACGATTATAGCCTTCATACGTTTATTCGGGTAAAATGTCCATGTATATTCTAATACTCGATACCGAATAAAAAAGTCTGTCTGTCTGTCCGTCTGTCTGGTACTGGGGGGAGGGGGGTTAGAAGTTAATTGCTTAAATATGGAGAGGGAGGGTCTTAAGTCAATTTGGGATTTTGTTCACTATAAAATTGAAAAGATGCATATAAATGTATTTAAAATAGACATTCATTGTTATATTTTTTACTCTATAAAGAACACAACTTGTCACAGGTGCAACCTCAAAACCGTACGTGTTGAAATAATATATAAACTGAGTATCCTTTGTTACAAAAACAGTACAAAAACAGTATAGTAAAGAGTGTACAAGTCACAACTTTCTATGCTGTACTGTGGTAAAGTTAGGCCACATTGATTGACTGTATATAAGACAACTGACTATGTCATGTCTTTTTTGTTTTGCTTTGTAATAATTCTTCTAGCTTTATGTTCATGATATTTAGTGCTATGTCAAGGATAAAAACAGAAGTTCTGAACCAGCTCCTTGGCTTCCCTAACAAAACATTTCGAAGAAAGAAGATCCCTCAGGCAGGATTTGTCAGTTGAGATGTAAATATCAGTAGAGTGTCCTTGTCAATATTATCAAGTTGTCGGATGCCATATATCTCAGGGCTGTATTCATTTGCTGAAGGATTTCCTCCTAAGGAATTAAATATAACAAATGCCCTTTTCTTCCTATGTTCTATTGCCGAGGATTTGCGTTTTTCAGCTTTTTTCTTATTTTCCTTTTTCTTCCGTGAAACTGATGACTTTTGTTTCGATCCAATCATATAGGTAGTGATGTATGGGGGGAGGGGGGTTGATAGTTATTTAATTTCAAAAGGGGGAGGGGTGAGATTTATTTTACGTTTAGCACAGTGGGGTTTAGCTTCAATTTAAGCCCAATTTGGAGAATTTTAGAACCCCCCCCCCCCCCTCCCACTCCCCCCTCCCGATAATTATTGCACAGTCCCTAACAAATAAAACAGCTTTTTCCGCGCTCCGTTCAATAATGAAGCACGTTGTTGTTTCACGTTTTCTTTAAAATAGGAAACAAACAATATACTTGTCACTGTGTAATACTGAGTCAAGATAGCCGACTTCAAAGCAAATGATTGAAATAAAATATCTACTAATCCTTTTTTATTCTGTAGTCGCTCTATTGAGACTGACTCGTACCTAATTCTACTTTTCTAAAGCTTTGTTCAAATCGAACATACGGGTCACGAGAATGGATCTTTATAATTTGATAGAGGTTTGCTTATCACTGACATGCGCAGTCAGCTTAAAAAAAGGATCCCACAAGTTGAAGACAGGTGCACCAGTGGACAAGATATATTAGTAAAAATAATCTTGGAGCGGCTGGGATATCGACTGATTTAATGTCCGAAAATGAGAAATGGTCTGCGGAAAAAAGAGAAGCAAAGCTTCATCGAGAGCATGCGTGATATTTTGAAGAGCATTTCTTATCCAAGGACATTACCAGCCGATATTCCAGTGAGCCATATCACCCAACAAATTCACTGGAAAGGATTCCACGAACTGAAAGTTTCGTCTTTTCGGCTGCTAATAAATTTACAGCATATTTTAAAGTTTTTTGTGTGTTTGCTTGGATAGCACTGCAGAACTCAAACACTGTTTTTTCGTTTGTAAAAACCGAGTTTCTTTGTGTTCCATTTTTTCCAGGTCTCTTCTTTGTGTTCCAGTTCTCTTTTTCGTGTTCCATTTTTTCCAGTTCTCTTCGTTTTTACGTAATTTATATTTCACTGGACGGATATCAATTCCAACGGCGGATATCGTCCGATATCCGTCCTGCACGTGACCAATTCGACCCAATGACACCGCGTGAAAATGTTTATTTGGGTTATGAAGAAGAAAAAGAATATAAGGATGATATCTTGATAAAACGATTTGAACAGGTGACATAGGGGTAAGAGCGATCACCTCTCACCAAGGCGACCCAGGTGGATTTGTTTTTTCCTCCAACCTCAAAAATCGTCTTTTAAATTCCAATAGGAATCTAGTATGAGGGGAGCCACTCTGTTAAACCACTGTTAATTCATATTTATTTTATTTTTTGCCATTCTTATTCAGTTATTTTTGTGTAAAGAACATGGGCTATGTACTAAGCTATGGCTATGCTTTTTGAAAGCGACAACGATTTTGAAACTAGCTATATTTTAAAAATATGAAACACGCTTCATGTCTCTGCACTGTGATGAAAAGATAGACAATGAGTCCTTGTGCTATGTTGAGTCATATGGGCAGGCGGGAAATTGTGAGAACCCGAGAGAAATGCTATGAGAAGCTGGAACGGAATCAGAAACAATGCATGCCAAGAGCAACCAAGATCGATATGATAAACATTTCGGCCTGTTTGGCCTTCTTCATTATATCATATACAAAACGTAAAAGTTCCAAATGAATAAAAGTTGAGGAATTGTTCCATGTCTCACCCGCTATTTTTTTCCTTCAATTTAAATAGTGCCGTGACTTCCGATTTACAATGGCTTTTTAAAGGCGATCAAAAAGTCTTAATAGTTGTAGATGATTACAGCGACTGCAGTCTTACAAGTATCTCTGAGCACCCTGTGGCTCTATGTTTGTCAGACTTTTGAGTGAAATTTACTTACATTTTTTAAAAGTCATGGCGAATGCAAGGGCACTAAGACACCGAATGTGGTTGGATTTTTATAGGTTTTTTTTCCTTTCTATTATTTGAATTAAATTAACGTTATTCTTGTTTACTTATCTCGTGTCCGTGTTTCTTCGTTCGCATTTGTAATGCAGACGTTTTCATTCCAAAGGTCAAACGGTTTGAATAGCCTATGAGCGTTACTTCTTTAACGGCCGTTCCGTACTTGACTCTGTTTGTACTATATCAACAACAACGCGACCGCGCGATGCTCCTTACGTCAGTAATATTCAACCGTCCAGAGTTAATATGGTTAATCAAAAAAACTTTTAAAAATGAAGTTTACAATCCAAATTGAGCTGTTTTTGCTCCGAACACGAGACTTGACTGATTTCAAATTTAGCTCGAAAAGTATTGTGCCCGCATCTTAGGAGAATCTGTGATTTGATCAGTGCAAAATAAATAGTTTTCGGCTCCGCCTCGTGCAATTCTTACGCTACGATCGTGCTCTCCCAACTATCCGCGTGCACCATCAATAGATTTACGCACGCTAAGCATTGACCATTGCTTAATTGAAATCTTCGTTAGAAAAAAAAAAAGAATTTTGTTTTGATTTTACGGTTTTGCTGTTATAAAAGCAGTGGTCAATGGTTAGTTGTACGTATATCCAGTTCTGGATGCACTTTTTAGTGCTTAAAAGCACTCAAGAAGCTAGAGTTGCACTCGGCTATGCCTCGTGCGACTCTTACGCTTCTTTCGTGCTTAGCAGCCTCCCACGTGCATCCAGAACTGGATATACGTACGCTAAGCATTGGCCATTCCTCAATCATAATTGTATTTTTGGTTAAAAAGGCTGCATGTGAAATCGTTGAAAAATGTTGAATCAACAATTTATTATTTTTAAACATAATTAATGAGTCAAAATTTGCATACATGGTTAGGAGCAAAGACTATCAATACAAAAAGAAATATGAAAATTAAAAATCTGTTGATTTAATCATATTTATTTACATTGTAGACTGCGATCACGCAGTCTTCAAGGATTTTTGGGGAGAGACTGTCCCAAAGATATGAACCTTGTATTCTCTTTGGGACAGATAAAAGTGTCATGACAGATGACAGATGAAACATATTCATTGATAATACTCTTATAAGCAATTCATCTGCAAATCGAAGGAATGGTAGTGGATATTTAGATCAACAACTTATCCAATGGATACTGTAAACAAAACAGAAAACAAATAAAGAGGGTAAAGACGTTATTATCATTAAAATATATGTAAGAAAAGGGTAATAACAGCAATTGCCGAAATGTTCCTGGGCTGGCATCAATGCTTTATTGGCGTCTTGCAAATGCACTCACACAATTTGGTGCCAACACTAGCAAGATCAAATAATTTTAAAAAGTATTTCGCTGTTGACTTAATAATCCTTACGTGCATGCTTTAATTTGCATTCTTTCTTTAAGCCATGCAATCATCCTTTTGCCAATTTCGCTTATGACTTTTATTGCGTCTGTTGCATACGTCCAGTGTGACGTCAAGCTTCATTTACTTTTCTTCCCTTCAGCTAGCTCGCATTATCTTACATGGTAACAGAACATCATGCAATTTGTTGTTAGCATAGTTGATTAACATGCGAACCTCCTTTTCTAATAATATGGAGTTGTGTTACCATTTTAACTTAGTTTTAACTTACTAGATTGACAATTGACTCCACCAAAGCCAATAATACATCTGCAACTATAGCCATTGATGCCGTCACTACATGCACCTCCATTCAAACAAGGGTTGCTAGCACATTCATTTACATCTAATAAGAGTGTTATTTAATCATTGGCATAGAACTGAGGAAAGTTTAATATTCGGTCAGTTTATGTTCGTTAAATATCATCATAGCTGATATAAAGTATATTCGTTCCCTCGCTGTTTTTTTTTTTTTTTTTTTTGCACGAAAATTCTTTGGCGATATTTCCATGGTTAATGGAGCGGAATGGTTGGGAAACCTAATGTTCCATGTTTTTGTTCGTCTTTATCCATTGTTATATAACGTTGACCCTGGACAGAGAAGGAAACCGTTGCTCCGTTTGTTCATAGTATTAGGGAATATAGAAGTTTTTAACCCTAAAAAACGTTCTAAAATACTTATTATTTGTTAATTAATCCTATATGGTTAATACAAATTGTTTATTGAAAAGAAAATTGCCTTTTTTCGTTCTTTCTTATTTATCATCTAGTGACTTAATTGTATCTGCGCGGAAATATTTATTCGCATGGTTTATGGTCATCCAATGAAAGTTTTCAATTTCAAAATGTTCATACATTAAAATAATAAGGAAATGAGTATTTTCAGACATACTTGCTTTAGTCCATTGTGCAGGGTCAGTATCACGTGATGGTACGGTTCAACATCAAACGAAAACAATAGCTTTGTTCTATGAAGTTTCCAAACCATTGCGCTCCATTAACTATGATATTTCTTATGGCTTCTTTTGTTTCAGGCATTGCCACAAGTGCTTCCTTGGAGTAATCTTGTTTGTTTTATTTTTAATTTTTTTTACTTTCGAATGTTAGCGTAGGGAGGGTAAGGGGCTTTCTCATACCCAAGCCTTCTCAGCTTCTTAACAAAATATCGAAGGAATTGACCTTGGATTTCTCGCTGAACGAGAATGGGGGATGGCTTAAAGAATCTTCGTGTATATTATTATTTGTACAGTGTGATTTTTTGGTAGCGGTTAGTCACTATAATTCCACCAGAACTGACGTTATATTAATAAAGTTGACCCTTACACTCTCGCGCTCTTCCTCTATCGCCTCTCCCTTATTACCCTCTCGCAAACAGGTGACATACTGACATACCTTCTTTGCATGTTACCCCCGTGTATCCTTTGGGACAATCGCAGGTGAATCCAGCGATGCCATCCCTACAGGTGCCGCCATTCATACAGGGATTGCTTGCACATTCATCTATGTCTAATACGATTTGCAAACATACAATTATGCTTTACACATTCAAACAGATATACAGTTACTTTAAAAAAAGTGAAAGTGGCAAACGGCGATAGGTAATAATCGATATAAGCGATAGGAGATAGGTTATTCCAAAACATAAGAATAGCTGGAATGTTTAGTCTTCCTTATTATTATTATGCTTGTTAAGAACACAGACGTTATTTTTGAGATTTTTAGTGTCGTTTTAGTAGACGAAACCATTTTAAAAACCTTCATTATATGTGATTAGACGTATGCCTACAATTCCTTACGGGCATGAAATCTCCAATCACTGATCGTCATTCGCTTTTTTCAACCTTTTTCACCAAATAACCGCATGCATAAATGATAAGAGAGGAAAAAAGAAAGAGATACAGGTATATACAGATAGAACTCTCAAAAATCTGCCTGGCTAATAATGTACGATGGATGGAGAGCATTAAAGAAAATGTCAGCTGGGCGCGCCGTTGGTTTCAAAACTATTTTGTTCTCCAATATAACAAATGGTATCGTGATACACTTTTACTACTGTGGTAGACAGTTTTCATCATTTTTTCGAGTGATGCACAATTTTACCCTTGATATACCATTCATGAAACCTTTCATGATTTGGATTATAGTAGTGATAACGTGATTTTTACAGAAGACTATCCTGTTGGAAATACTTACTATTTTCACAGTTTGTACCATTAAATCCTGCAGCGCAGTCGCAGTGGTAGCCATTAGTCTTATCAGTACATTTTCCACTGTTTTGGCAGGGATTGCTTGCACACTCGTCGATGTCTATGAACAATTTGCAAAGTACAATAAGCAATTAATGGAAGAAATTAAGTTAAATATCGTGATTTGTTAATGGCGAGCAAGCAATTATTTAGCGATTCCAAAGGCAGAGGCAAATAATTGCTTGTGGCGAATTTATATATTCTATCAAAAGTTATTGGTTTGTTTGTTTCTTGGTTGATTGGTTGGTTGGTTGTCAAGGCCTAGAAAAGTTTACCTAGATATTCCACTAATTAGTAAGCTAACAGCAATAGTAAACTATGTTGTTTTCACCGATACCCTATCCCAGTATTTATGGTAAGAGTTCAATAATGAGGTCGCGCTATTACGGAATGCTACTTTCATTTGTCGCTAGGGTACAAAGATGTCCTTCTGAGATCAAATACATACTTATATATTCATCATTATGTTTCCTTGAACTTACTTGTTTCGCAGTTTATTCCTGTGAATCCAGCTGCACATTCACAAGAATAACCATTTTCTCTGTTGTAGCATTTTGCTCCATTCTGACAAGGTTTGCTTAAACACTCGTCTATGTCTAGTAACAATGAAAGAGAAAAACAGCTTATTACTTTCAAAATTAATTATGTAACATGAAAATCTTGGAAAACACGTTTGGCTGTACGCTGTCATATAAGTATTACGTAGAGTTTTAAACATCCACTCACGGCAGTCAATTTTTTATGTTGCGACAACGTTAATAGAGCCAATATAGACCGAGCTATGCAATAAGTTAAAAGAAGTAGCGTAACTAGAAGGGGTCGATAACTGCGTCAACAAAAAGCAGAGTTGTGTTTTAACGCTTCATATGTACATACAACACCATATATGATGACTTACAGTTCGTTAACAGACCGACAATTTGATGTGAAATTGCATCATTTCTTATCTGGTCCAAAATACTGAACATGTACTTATGAAAGTGTGCATGTAGGTTATATGGTTTGGATTTCTAAAGCGAGAAGGACGTTTAATAAGTGATACCTTCGTCAGTACACTGGTGAGATTTTCACGTTTTCTAATTGTATCGCTCGTACGCCGCACGTGTATAATTTAAAACAAGCAAATGGAGATGAGATCATTCTTTCGGTTTATGTATTCGAACTGGCTATGGTTATCAAGGATGACGATGAGTATGAAATAGACAAGATCTTGAATACGAGAGGATGGCATGCTGAGAAGGAAGTTCTCGTGTCTTGGAAAGGTTATCCAGCGTGCTATTCATTCTGGGATACTAGCAAGTCAAATCGAGAACAAGAAAGTGTTGTTAACATAAAAATCTTATTAAATATTGAGCATGTAAATTTTGAATATGTAAATTTGGCTTTCAAATAAACATGCCTGATAAATTGGACTTCACAAAATGCTTAAACTTGGTGTCCATGCTTGGAACCCAAGGCTAATTCTTTCATATTGTGCTTGTTGATACGGTATCTTGGTCTGGCAAAAGTATACTCTCGAAATATTTTGTATACTTGGAAAAAAACAAACATTTATTTTCTCACTGGAACTTTTCAAAATTCTTAGAAAACGTACTGAAATGCACGCATGCGCAAACGATTTTCTCTAGTGTAGTTATCAACAAGTTTAGAGTTCACTATTGTGAACTTAAACTTTGAGTCATCATATAACAACAGATCGGAAAAAGTGAGCGTTTTACTTGCGAGAAGGTTACAAGTTAGTTTTGAAGAAAGAGTTGTCTCAACTATTAGGATTTGGTGTTCAAAAGATTATAGGTACTCCAATAAGTCGCTGCTAGCACAGTATGTAAACGACCTCAGTAAAGGACTTTCAAAAGTGCAAGCAAACAGAGGGGGAAAGCTGCGTTTCAGGAGGAAAAAAAAAAAAGAAAACAGATGCGAAAGTGACACGCTTTTAGGAATTAACCTCAAGATATTGCTGAGAAATAGAATTCGTGAAATCGGTAAGGAATTGAAAGATACCAACATACTGAAGGATGTTCTGAATTCTCAAACGGACTAAGGCAAAAAGGAAAGGAAAAGAAAAGCCACGTTCTTAACAAAGACAGGTTAAAAAGAGAAGAAGTATATGAAGACCAAGAACAAAAATCCGTCACTAAGTGTGATTAAGTTTGGGAAACGCCTAACGTTTCAAGACATATTTGGTTGTAGTCGATAGTTGAAAAAACTAAAAATGTCACTCATTCACCCCAAATCATACGAGTGCATTAATGATGAACTCGATCTGTTTACCATGAGTCCGACACAAGACACTGTGCTAAAGAGAACTGATGTGGAATTCTCCCCCTTTCTGTTTCGAGAAGCAATTCTCCTTTAGAATTCAATGTACCAGCATACTCACGGCATACTCAGCTTTATTTCGCGGGTACTAGAAAGTACAACGAAAGTGTATAATAACGTTTTTATCGCTGTAAGACTTTCGAAATACTAAGTTACTAGGATAAAAATGTAGCCTCTTATAGAACTGTGGCGAGCCACCTGGCAATTCTACTGCCTTTGGGCGAAGCACCTAGAAAGCACAATAAAAGTGTACCATTTTTGTGGACGAAAAGTCGCCGCTTCTAGGTTTTTGAAAGAAGTTTGAAGCCGGAACAGATAGCTAGAATAACTAGGGTAGAAATAATACTCAAAAACACGCCTATAATCAAATTAAGTCATTATTATTGGTTCCTAACATTAGGAAACTACAATTACACGAGAATGCGAGAATCGTTCATAAGAAATACTGAGAAGAACTACTGAGAAGAGGCTGAAAAGGCAATAATATAAATTCCCTCGTTGGTCAGTAAGGATATTTTGGCGCGGCCAATGCTGCATGCGAAGCTTATTTTACAGTATTTTTAAAAGGCAAAAGTCTAGTAATAACTGAGAAATAATAAAATTATTAGATTTAGAATAATTACCAACAAAATTACCTCTAAAATCTTATACAAAGTCTGCGCTTGATTTGAACTTGATGTGTTGACACATAGGTGTAAATTCTTTTGACATTTCCAGTCACTCTTAAAACCGCAGCCTATTGTTTCCTTGATTGCATTCCTTACAAATCCGAAGGCCTTGCAGCTCGTTCTGCAACCATAAAATACTCCATTTTAAAGTTCTGTTCAGTGACCACGAATACTAGTTGCAATTCGAGGTTAGAGTTTCCGCGCACAGCAAAACTATGTTTTTTTTTATCATGTGCGGCAACTCCAACTTCGGCTTGGAACTATTATTCGTAGTCAATGAATGGAACTGTAAAATGGAGTATTCGAAAACTTCGTTCGTTGCTGCACAATACTAATCCATGAACATCGCTTTCCCCAGTCAAAGGATCGTTAATGCAAAATTTACCCCCGTTTTCAGCATTTTGCATATTTTCCCTGTCAAGTAATGAATAAATAGGCAACTTGCAAGAAGAGGTCACGTGATCAAATCGGCCACTGTGGCTAGCATCGTACAGGATTTTAGCTACGAAGCTTTTAGTCTTGTTTTGCCGACTTCATGACCTCAAAACAACGACTTCATCTCGATAAATATCAAATATTTTCCTACTTCATTCTTAAAAAATGCACTTTTCTTGCAAGAAATATCCTTCTAATATATACCTTAAAGGACAACTGACCCCAAAAATTGCCGTTTTTCATATAAAACTACAACGTACATAGATCACATAAATTCAACTTTGAACTCTGATACAGCTTCTATGTCGCCGAAAAGAAATAATCAATTCGCGAAAAATACCAATAGAAGAGCGCCATATTTGAGCCCGCAATAAATTACCGCATTAATGCCGTGACGTCACAACGTGAAGCTTGCATTCCAAACTTGTTGAGTTTGTATATTTCGAGTGCTAGTCGATCTTTTAATAGTCTAAGTTAGAGTAAGTTTCTTAATCCAGATGGTTCATTGTTGTGTGCCAGAATGCACCAACCATTCTTCCAAAACTGAGTCTGTTAGCTACCACAAAATTCCTAACAAAATAGCTCTTCAGAAGGCATGGATAGCGCGGATAAAGAGAGAGAACCTGCCGCCTTTGAAGAACTGCTACGTTTGCAGCGATCACTTCGAGGATTCATGCTTTGAAGTGGATCTGATGGAGCAGTTAACCGGGATAAAAAGGAAGAGGAGATTAAAGAGCGATGCTGTTCCGTCAGTATTCAATTTTGCAAGCCAGCTAAAAGAAGAGCTACATCAGAGAACCGGCTCAAACGCAAACAAAACGAAGAGGTGAGATAACATGTCATTTATACATAACATAGTTTACATTGTTTTTCGAAATAATCACTCATGAAAAAGACTTATTAATGCATACCGAAGCGATTCATCAATCATTAGCTATTTATGCTTTCATAGATGAAATGTTGCTTAAAATCATAAGTATAGCTAGTAATATTTGATCGATACTTGAAATTTTCAAAATGGTTATTTGCACGTGTTTAGTTTACATTTGATATTTATTCGTAAACCATAACAATGTTGCCGTAATATTCCAAATTTGCTTGGATAAATGACCCCGGAAGAATAATTTATAGCATTGTTGGTTAATATGTTTATTTTGTATTATTTAAGGTAAAGTAGGCCTCGAAGAATGGTTTATAGTATTGTTGAAAACATTGTTTATTTTTGTATTTTCAAAGAATGTGGAGCAGCTATGTGCCACAATAAATCCCTCGTGTGAAGATCCACCAAGTATGGAAACACCAGAGTTCTCTCCTGAACCACTTTGTAAGGAGATTGGTGTTCAGTGTTGCCTTGGTTGTAGATATGTTGTAACATCCACTGCATCAACTCAGACAGAGCCTGGATACTATAAAGATGCCGACACAACAACAGTTTACAATCCCTCCCCTTCACCAAACATCAGTAGAGATGAAATACTCAGTGTGAGCTTCCACGACCACAGCTACAGTACTAGCTATCACCCCTCACCAGTAAAGTCAATGCCAACAGTGTCTCCACAAAAGTCAGAAAAGTCTTTGTTTTCAGAGGAAGAGGGACTCCCACTAAGTGACGATGATGATGGTTTCATTGTTTCATCGCAAGAGACAGTTTCAACAACGGACAGTGAATTAGAGCCAGAAAACAAAGACTGCAATAAAACTCTTGAAAACCATATCAAAGAACCTAAATATTTGGTATTTAACTCTTGTTTGCAGCAGTTATTCAAGTTTTGTAGAAGCTGTGGAGCACCTGTCGCTGATGTCAACTTTGTATGTCAAGGCAGCCTACTTATTGTGACAACTACATGTATGAAACATCATGCTTTGACATGGTACTCACAGCCAATGTTAAATCGCTTAGCTATTGGGAACTTGTTGATTTCCTCATCAATATTATTTACTGGTAATACTTTTACCAGACTTCAAAACTTTGCATCCTGTCTTGGCCTAAAATTTCTGAGTGAGAGGGTCTTTTACAGACATCAGGAACGTTACCTATTTCCTGTTGTTAATGATGCTTGGAAGAGAGAGGAGGCTGCTGTAATTGAAGAGCTGTCAAATAAGGACATAGTAAATCTCAATGGTGATGGCCGAAGTGACAGTCCTGGTCATAGTGCTAAATATGGCACATATACTATGATGGAGACAAGCACAGGGAAAATTGCCACCTTCAGCATTGTTCAAGTCTCTGAAGTAACCAGCTCCAATGCTATGGAGAAAGAGGGGTTTCTAAGGTGTTTGAACACTTTAGAAGACACGGTCAGTATAAAATGTATCACAACTGACAGACACACATCCATCACCAGCACTATGGCAAAAGATTTTAGCCACATCAAACACCAGTATGATGTGTGGCATCTTTCCAAGTCAATTGTAAAAAAGCTGAACAAGAAAGCAAAATTGAAGAAAAACCAAGAGCTGGCACCCTGGATACAATCCATTTCAAACCATCTTTGGTGGTGTGCTGCTACATGTAATGGGGATGTACAACTTTTGAGAGAGAAGTGGAAATCTGTTGTTCACCATTGCGTGAACAAGCATTCCTGGAAGGATGCAGAGGTATTCAAAAAGTGTGCCCATCCTCCCCTAACCCACAGACAAGTGCGCACCACACACTGGATCAAGCCGGGGTCACCAGCTCATGTGGCCCTAGAAGAGGTTGTCCTTCAACTTGGCAAGATTGACCGACTTTTGTCACACAGGAGGGCTTGAAGTTTATCATTCGATGATGCTGAAGTATTGCTCAAAAAGAGAGCACTTCTCTTACAAGGGAATGGTTGCTCGTACTCAACTTGCTGCCATTGACAACAATTTCAATACAGCTAGAATTCAAGCAATTGTTCAAAAAGGCCCAAGGAGTGGAGAAGCTCGTTATCGCAAGTGCTTCCCTAAGATGCACAAGCGCTGGGTTGTTAAGCCAGTCTTACAAAGAAAAAGCTATGCTTTCCTCCCTGAGCTACAACTGAAAGTACTTGAAATTTGTGAGGGTGGCATGGAGGCTGCAGGGGTTGACCCAATTGAAGAGGTTGAATTACCAAGAAACATTGCTAGTGTTCCTGCCCCAGACAAACAGGAATTGATTGAACGACACCGGTCAAGATTTTCTAGGTAATTAATTTAAATGGAATGTAGTAGAGACTACAAACACTAAAATGTGTAGTGTTAAGTGATGCCAATTCTAACCATTTCCTATTTTTAATTAACACTATCTAGTAGAAAATAATGCAAAGCATCATTGGCACTCTTTTAGTGATTGTACTCTAGTGAATAGCTGTTTTGAAAGAACTGTCAAGTAAGCCTGTCGTCCCAATCCCCCTCATCTTTGAACAGTTGTGTTCATTACTGGTAATAATTACAATGCTTCTACAAATGGGAAGGTACATGACAGACCCAAGTAAAACTGCTATAAACAAAATATGTAATTAATGTGAAGGGGACCTGATTAAAGTGGTAGATAAGTTTGCAGTTTTTAGATGTTCAGATGAAAATTTTATTAAAATATCATTACCACTTAGGAAACGATTGACTTTTAAATGAAATCTTAAAAGAGGTCTTTTCTTTAACTATCTACGCTCCATTATATATGGGGTCTCTCCCAGTATGAATGTAGTATAGAAAAAATTCCAGCTGAATAGTGACTTTCGCTTTCACTCATGGGAATCAAGATGTTCATTCATTTGCTCTCAGTGAATTAATCAGCACATGATTACTGAGCTGCAAAGGGCCTATTTGCCTGGAAAAAAAATATATGAGCCATAAATGGCTGACAAGCCTGGATGCCAAGATTTCCTAGTGCCAATTTGTCTGACAATGAGACTAGTCAGTACCGAGATTCTAAGATGGGGTGGGATTCTATCACCAAGAGAATATTTTTTTCATTTAGCACAATTTTTGAATCCATTATAGCATGCTACTTCAAGGCAAATTCTTTATAAACAATACTGACTAGCCTTGTTTTCAGACAAATTGGTGCCCAGGAAATATTGGTTATCCATGTCTAGTATAACTGCAAAATTTGCTTGGTTAGCTCATGATTTTGTCCACTAGTGCTTTGTACACTAGGTTCTCTATTCAGCTGGACATTTTGTCTAGGTGTAGTTGTTTTTAAATAATAAAATATGCAAAACCTAGAAAACATTTATATAAACAACTTTCTATATGTACTTCATCTAAAAATAAATTCATGACTACTCTTATACATTTTGGTCTCAGCCTTTCCATGTTTTCCTTTTCAATTTATCAATTCAGAAATCCTGATAGAAAAAAATCCACTCTGTGTATATGAAATGAAGTAAGGAATAAATAAAATGTATATAATAACTCCATGTAACTTTAGGCCAAGCTAATCATCTGCATAGTGAAAACCTTCAAATTCAAAGTCCTCCTCTAGTCCAGGGGGAGGGAAGTGTGCTCTGATGCACATGACAGCACAAGAGGGCAGAACAACCCGAACTTCCTTTCCAAGAACTCCCCAGCACCATCTTGCTAGTTGCCTATATGCAATGTGTCTGTACTGAGCCCATGCGGTTCGAAGAACATACTTATTGGCACAAACAGGTAAGAATCCAGGATGTTGAGTAATGCATGGTGGTGGTTCATCAGCATCTCCATCTTCAACAACAGACTGGCATGTTGCAACCACTTTTTCGATTTCTTGGCAACAAATGCATTCAGATATTGAATCCATAATTTGGCAGCTACCACAGGTACACCTATTTAACAGAAATAAAACAATTCTTAGTATCTTTGAACATTATCAACGATTGTCCCAAGTGAGAATATACATACACAACTTGTGACACAACTATATCCCTGTATCTATATCCTGCAGTATATAACTTATTGACTATCAAGCGATGTTTTTAAACATATTTTTAATTAAAATTGCGAAAGTTGGTATTGCTTTTGGTCGCAAACTGGATTCATGCATACCAATATCTAAAGAACAGATTGCAAGAACACGAGTGGCAAGATACGATTTTATATAAAATGGATATGTAGTTCAGTTTTGTGATAAGACAGAAGTACGACTTACCAATCTGAATTTGTAAGTCGATTGTTCTCTTGTTCATCGTCTTCAATAATGTCACTGTCAGATCCTTCTCTGAACTCTTCATCTGAGGAGATTTCTATTTCTGGTTCAAACTGATATGGCCGTAAACCAAATTCGTCGTCCATTCCGAAAAATTCTTGAGCGAAATCGTCTCCCGAGCTGTCCGAGCCTTCGGAAGAAGAATTGGATTCTGACATGCCTTTAATTTGATGACCAAGTTGTATTTTTTCGCAAAATATTGAGTAAAACGTATAAGAAACTGAGGAAGAAGTCAGGCAAACAACTGGAAGCTTGAACTCTTGTGACGTTGTGACGTCATTACGCTATTTTTCTGAGCCCGCGATAAAAGCGCAAGATGGCGGCCACCAGAGCGATATATGCGATGTTTTCAAAAAATTGTTTTAGAAAAATGGATGCTCTATCCCCTTTAAAAACTGGATTTTTGGACTTCTCAAATGATGTAGTTCCTCTTAAAAATGGGTCATTTTGGAGGGTCAGTTGTCCTTTAAGTAGATTCTTGCTGCATTCGCCAGAAAGAGGAAAAAATGGCATGTTTTGAGGTCATGCAGCCGGCGAAACAAAACTTAACACTTCGTAGGTCTTAACATGGTATCGCAACAAATACCTTTTTTTTGTCTCTTCTTGGCCAGTTAATAGTAACAAGTTTTGACACAGGAAAACGTGTCAAATGTGCTGGGCACATTGGATACTTTGAATAGAGTACAAGACTCTCTATTTGGGATTTAGTCATTGTATGACAGAAGAAAGTCCGTGGATTCGGTTTGAAACGAGTCTTGGTCGCAGACCCCAAAGCAAGCCTCCGTCTCTCTGAGAACCAGTGTTATGGTGGCTCCAAAACACCACACAAAACATTATTGAACAGAAGATTCTCCATCCACAGAAAAAGTTTGGTCTCGAAAATTTACCTCAGAATACCCTGCGAGCAGAGTCTCCTTTACCTTCCCCCGAGTGAGAGAAAGGAAAGAAGACTCTTTCCTTTCTCTCACTCGGGGGAAGGTTAAGGAGACTTTGCTCGCAGGGTAACCTCAGAATGGAAATATTACGAAAAACGTATCTCTTTCCCTACGCTTCTTAGTAAATTTGCCCCACAAACAATATGGCGTCGAAAACCGTGAAAGGAACTATAAATAAACTAATATAAAACTCGTGTGAGTACTCTTTTATGTAAATTATGAGGCAGTAAATTCCTCGTCCACCCACTCGTTGAAGGTTTCGGCATGAAAATCCCCTTTTCATAAAAATATTCAACTAGAAATAGATACGTTTAGCTAAACAAAAATCATTGACAGTTGATCATAGACAGTGACAGTTGATCATAGCTAGGAACAGTTGATCATAGGTAGGGACGGTTGATCATAGCTAGGAACAGGTATAATCATAGCAAGGGAGAGGTGAGGTATAAGTGTGGAATACTTCTATGGGAGACTATACGTATGAGCGACTATATGACATTCTACCATGAAGTACATCCCTTCCAAAGAAAACAAACACTCGATCGATCGATAAAAGTCAATAAAATACACAAACTGGACGACAAACTCGATGGAGGTTCAATGTTTTGGCTGGTTTTAGGTGGTTTCAAGATGGTTTCAGGTCGTTTTAGGTGGTTTCTGGTGGTTTCAGGTGGTTTTAGGTCGTTCCTTCTTTTAGTTAATACCAATAGTACTATTTTAGATCAATGACGCAGTAAAAATTCCTTGCCCGCCCCCATTCAAGCTTACGGCATGAAATACGTTTTTGTCATAAAAATATTCGACTAGAAATAAATATGTTTTGCTAATCAAACCAAATATCATTTTTCTTGCTAATAAGATAATATAAAACTCGTGCGAGTACTATTTTACGCAGTAGAAATTCCTGGCCTGTCCATTTACAATCGTTTGTTTACATAACTAATCCGAGTTGTATTAAAAAAAAAATTCGCACTTAAAGTTTCTAATTTAGCTCCAGTTTCTAATTATCTGCTTAGAATACCACCAAATTAAGTTTAAAGTAAGTTGGATTAAGGCACTCTTACCACAAAAACCACATATGTTCAACCTCTTTCACCTCCTCCGTGTCCCGATCTTACAGATCTCAACGTGCATTTTCACCTCGTGTTTCACCAATGTCAATCATGACGAGGTCCACCAATGGCATTCGTAACACTAAATTCCGATCATACCTAACTCACCAAAAACAAATGTACTGTGCCCATAGGCCAAGCACAAAAATCTACTTTAAATATCTACTAAGAATATACTTCTTATAGTGCGTTAACTTACTTTTTATTATCAAAAACTATCCAAATTCGGCAACTTTTTTTACATTCTCGTATAGCTAAAATGCCTGTGGAATCCCAGCCACAATGGCCGATTTGATCACGTTACCTCTTAGTGCAAGTCGCCTATTCTAACTACTGAAGTGAAACAAGCGAATAGAGTTTGGAACCGAATCGGTAATGATCTTTCGACATTATCGCGTAAGTATCCGGTTTCAAAAACTTTGAACGATGCATATAGCCATGCAAAAACTAGCGAGGGTAACATATCTAAAACATCGATATCCACCTACTCAAGAAAAAGTGAACGAAACTTTATACAACTTTGTCGTAATATGCTCTCGTATTGCAAACAATACGCTATATATCAACCCAAAAATACAACAAAAGAACAGCCACTTGGCTAGAGTAACCACATTCCTTCTTCTTCTTCTTTTACTACTAAGTGAGCTTGGCTTTTCTCTTATAGTTCGTGGAGAGTTCTATACACAAAACTCTTGAAAAAGTAGGCGATAATGACCGTATTAGTAAAAAAGAGCGGGGAAAATTAGATATTTCGAAATAGTTGTTACTCTGTACCCATGTCACGTGTTTTACAGAAAGTTAATCTCATTATGGTGAAAGATAATGTTAAGGCTTCTAGAAAACACTAATTGTTTTCCGTCCTCGTGGGAAAAGTATGGTTTGTAGAGACACCTTCTGGAAGCTGCTTATGTAATAACCTTTGTAACCGAATTCAAAAGTTCTAATACCAAAAACCTCATCTTTTTCACAAATCAATTTCAAAACGATGAAAAACGATGTCAAAATGATTGCACAGGTAGGATAAATTTGTCCAAATATATACTCGTTGTGTTGTAAGCGTGTAAACATTAATGAATTTTTTATTTGCTTTCCAAAATAATCGTAGTAAAAAAAAAACAAGCTCTGGTCAATTGCCAATCTCTCAAATAAAAGGTTTTATCTTTTTTATCGTGAACGTGACAGCGGCAAAGGGTTTCAACGAGAAACCTGACGATCTGAACTAAGAGGGAAGTAGATACAACCAAACCAGTTTTTTCTTCTTCTTTTCTTTACATACATATGCATGAAAACCCATACGAACCACACACATCACATCCTGAATTTCACTTTCAGGAAAAAGAAAGGTTTAATAACCCTTACTGCTATCCTTCGTTTATATGATTTGCGCAATATAATAAATGAAACACCCATGAGTTCAGAGTTTGTATATATTACATTGGGCTATCTAACGTAATTGTAAAATCTGTATATATAGTCTTTATAAACAATGAGTGTGACTCGAATAAAAATAAGCGTGTTGTAAAATGTCTCATCGTTTTTCCTCTAGAGTCTAGCCTTAAAAAAAATTAAAAAAATAAAAAATTCCATCGCTCAACACATCTATAAGCTAATTTTAACTGCATAAAACTGAGGAAAATTTAATATTCTGTTAGTTTATGTTCGTTAAATATCATCATAGCTGAGCTGAAGTATATTCGATCCCTCGCTGCTGTCATCATATGACTTTTCAATTTTTGTTGTTGTCTTGTTGTCAAGTGGATCCTTAGAAGAATCTTGTTTATTTATTTTTTACTTTCGAATGTTAGCGTAGGGAAGGTAGGTGGCATTCTCATACCCACGCCTTCTCAGCTTCTTAACAAAATATCGAAGGAATTGACCTTGGATTTCTCGCTGAACGAGAATGGGGGATGGCTTAGAGAATCTTCGTGTATATTATTATTTGTACAGTGTGATTTTTTGGCAGCGGTTAGTCACTATAATTCCACCAGAACTGACGTTATATTAATAAAGTTGACCCTTACACTCTCGCGCTCTTCCTCTATCGCCTCTCCCTTATTACCCTCTCGCAAACAGGTGACATACTGACATACCTTCTTTGCATGTTACTCCCGTGTATCCTCGGGGACAATTGCAGATGAATCCAGCGATGCCATCCCTACAGGTGCCGCCATTCATACAGGGATTGCTTGCACATTCATCTATGTCTAATACGATTCGCAAACATACAAACAAGCTTTACACATTCAAACAAATAAGGTTAAAGTGGCAAACGGCAATAGGTAATAAGCGATATAAGCGATAGGAGATAGGTCATTCCAAAATATAAAAATAGCTGGAATGTTTAGTCTTCCTTATTATTATAATTATTCTTGTTAAGAACAGAGACGTTATTTTTGAGATATTTAGTGTCGTTTTAGTAGACGAAGCCATTTAAAACGCCTTCAATATTCGCGATTAGACGTATGCCTACAATTCTCTTTCGGGCATGAAATCTCCAATCACTGATCGTCATTCGCTGTTCGCATCTTCAACCTTTTTCACCAAATAACTGCATGTATAAATGATAAGAGAGGAAGAAAGAAAGAGATACAGGTATATATAGATAGAACTCTCAAGAATCTGCCTGGCTAATGTACCATGGATGGAGAGAATTAAAGAAAATGTCAGCTATGGCGCGCCATTTATTTCAAAACTATTTTGTTCTCTAATGTGATAAATGGTATCGTGATACACTTTTACTACTGTAGTAGACAGTTTTCAGTTTATCTTTGTCTCTCTTGTGACTTATTTCCCTTCTTTGACAGCTATCAATTTACCAATATACAATTTTCGCGTGATGTACAATTTTACCCATGATTACCATTCATGAAACCTTTCATGATATGGATTATAGCTGTATTGATTACGTGATTTTTACAGAAGACTATCCTGTTGGAAATACTTACTATTTTCACAGTTTGTACCATTAAATCCTGTAGCGCAGTCGCAATAGTAGCCATTAGTCTTATCAGTACATTTTCCACTGTTTTGGCAGGGATTGCTTGCACACTCGTCGATGTCTATGAACAAATTCCAAAGTACAATAAGCAATTAGTGGAAGAAATTAAGTTAAATATCGTGATTTGTTAATGGCGAGCAAAGAATTATTTGGCGATTCCAAAGGCAGAGGCAAATAATTGCTTGTGGCAGAATTTATATATTCTATCAAAAGTTATTGGTTTGTTTGTTTCTTTGTTGGTTGGTTGGTTGTTAAGGCCTAGAAAAGTTTACCTAGATATTCCCCTAATTAGTAAGCTAACAGCAATAGTAAACTATCGTGTTTTCACCGATACTCTATCCCAGTTGTTATGGTAAGATTTCAATAATGAGGTCGCGCTATTTCGGAATGCTACTTTTCTCTGTGCTAAGGTATAAAAATGTCCTCGTGAGATCAAATACATACTTATATATTCGTCATTATGTTTCCTTGAACTTACTTGTTTCGCAGTTTATTCCTTTGAATCCAGCTGCACATTCACAAGAGTAACCATTTTCTCTGTTGTTGCATATTGCTCCATTCTGACAAGGTTTGCTTAGACACTCGTCGATGTCTTGCAACAATTAAAGAGAAAAACAGCTTATTATTTTCAAAATTAGTTATGTATCATGACAATCTTGGAAAACACGTTTGGCTGTACGCTGCCATATACGTATTACGTAGAGTTTTAAAAACATCCACTCACGGCAGTCAATTTTTCATGTTGCGACAACGTTAATAGAGCAAATATAGACCGAGCTATTCTATAAGTTAAAAGAAGTAGCGTAACTAAAAGTGGTCGATATTTGCGCCAACAAAAAGCAGAGTTGTGTTTTAATGCTTCATATGTACATACAACACCATATACGATGACTTACAGTTCATTAACAGACCGACAAGTTGATGTGTATTAGCATCATTTCTTATCTTGTCCAAAATACTGAACATGCACATATGAAATATGTTTTATAGGATGCTTTTGCTGTCCTGCGCAAATTGTGAAGTAAAAGGGGAGCTACACCCAAAGTAATGATCATATTTTGCGGTTTGTGTTTTTGGTATGGTACCACTACTATACCACACCATTATAGAACACCAAGCAGAGGGGGTGGTCCACGCCCATGAGGGGTTGTAGAACAAAGGGATCCCTGACTCGAGGGGCTTAGCATTCGGAATGTGAGTTAGATTGTTAATCAAAGAGGTGACCGGCCCCTTCTTCTCGTGTAGGTTAGGAATGGTAAGAAAAAGTATATTTAGCTCAATTTAAAAAGATTGCAACGTTAATTAAAGGCGCTCAAGAAGCGCATGTGGTTAGTCCAAAGAAGTAAAATGAACGGTGTGAGAACAGGAGAGATCATACTAAAGTCTTTCAAAGTCATTAATAATTCATGAGTTCAACCATGTGGTCAGAAAGGACCAAGGAAATGAACTTGTATATAAAATCAAGGAAGTTAAAACAAAACAGCAATCGTCATCCAAAAAAATGGCGTGTTTCAAAAGCTCTGCGTAACGTAAATTTAGCTTCATCTTTTCCCATGAACTTTAAAAATTTGTCAAAAGTGAAACGTAAATCCACAGTGTACATACATGGGAAATTATGCGCATGATGATCAGAAGGGCCTAAGGCAGTTTTTTCATAACTTTCAATTTTTGTACATTTTCGATTATTTTATTAAAAATTTTTGGTTTTATTAGTGCTGGAGGTTTTTAATGCCATATAAAAAATTCGAACCATGTGTTTTATTAAAAACGTTTACATTTGAATAAACACTGCTGCTCGTTGAACAACTGTTTTCATTAATCTTTGTTGTTCAGTTTCAAATCTGCTGTATATATATCCTATTTATCACATGATTGCAAAGAAATAGAAATAGTTTTAAGACAATGTTGCCTTGTTGATCATTATCAATCACAATAAACTCATATAAGATTATTTCGCAAAGATATGGTTTTTCGATTGTTCTAAGAATGAATTTGAAAATCCCATGAGCAAAAGGCTGAATTATCTTAAAATTCATCGGAAGAGATTCAAGGTCTGATTTAATTCACAACCGACAATGCGTTTTTTTTTTGTTGGGTTGTTTATATTAAATTCCCTGAAGGGCTGAATATATCCTGTAAATTACGGCCTCATTTATCCTCCAATTAGGAGGCTCAATATCGTTTTCAATATATATACATATATATATATATGTTTTTATAGTTTTCAGTATATGAGTAATGAGTTTGTCTTGTATGAGACTATCTTGTCGAGACTGTCGTGCGCTCTTACTTGGGCCCGGACTTGATTAAGACGGCAGAAAATTTGCTGTAGCAATTCGAGCAACGAGGAAAAGAAATTATTATGGTTTTTATGATGATGTAATCCACGAGTGAAAATATCGGAAGCTTATCGCATTGAACATGACCGAACGTGACAGATAGATAGATAGATAAATAGATGACAGGAAGCATGATTTGTGGCACGATTCCAACAATTAACCTCTCGGGGGAAGGTCTAGTGGCCCACAGCAGCACGGCACAAATTGGTCATCCGTTTTTTTGCAATTTCGCTGTTAAGATCGGCCATGAAAACTGTTATTCCACTGTTTAGAGATGTATAATGAGAGCTCTAACAGTTAAATGTACTGATAAATTCAGTAAATTAAAAACTTACTGTATAAAATGCGAAAAATGATTCGCCCTACCAGGGGAGGGGAAGTGGTTCACGCTACGCGATAGCATAGTGGTTAGCCGTCTATAGACGGACTAACCACAAAAAACTAGTGTTGTTCTTTCTGGGAGTTCATTTGTGAAGTGTTTTGTCAATGGATTGTCTTTCTTCTCTACCGCACTTCAAGATAATAAGTATCTTAGAATATCTTTGTCGGCTAAATGTGTAGTTCAAGCATTTAGAAAGATTTTGAAAAAAGGTAGAAAACAGGAGAGATTCCAGACAGAACACGAAAAAAACGACGCCATTTCAAGGCTTTGCTAAAGGAGAATGATATCATTTTCTTTGCGACGGAGTCAGATACGAAAGTGAGGAGAACTACTGAGAAGAGGCTGAAAAGGCAATAATATAAATTCCATCGTTGGTCAGTAAGGATATTTTGGCGCGGCCAATGCTACATGCGAAGCTTTTTTTATAGTATTTTTAAAAGGCAAAAGTCTAGTAATAACGGAGAAATAATAAAATTATTCGATTTAGAATAATTACCAACAAAATTACCTCCAAAATCTTATACAAAGCCTGCGCTTGATTTGAACTCTGACTTGATGTGTTGACACATAGGTGTCAATTCTTTTGACCTTTTCAGTCACTCTTAAAACCGCAGCCTATTGTTTCCTTGATTGCATTCCATACAACTCCGAGGGCCTTGTAGCTCGTTCTGCAACCGTAGAATACTCCATTTTAAAGTTCTGTTCAGTGACCACGAATACTAGTTGCAAGTCAAAATTAGAGTTTCCGCGCATAGCAAAACTACGCTTTTTATCATGTGCGGCAACTCCAACTTCGGCTTGGAACTATTATTCGTGGTCAATGAATGGAACTGTAAAATGGAGTATTCGAAAACTTCGTTCGTTGCTGCACAATACTCATCTATAAACATCGCTTTCCCAGTCAAAGGATCGTTAATGCAAAACTAACTCCCGTTTTCAGCACTTTGGATATTTTCCCTGTTAAGTAATGAATAAATTCTAACCACTGAAGTGAAACGAGCGAATCAGAGTTTGGAACTGAATCAGTAATGATCTTTCGACATTATCGCGTAAGCATCTGTTATGAGAGATGAGGCAATATTGTTGAGTTCTATCTTGTGTTTATTCCATGTAATTCTTAACAACTCTAACATCTAGTCGCCACGTGTACATGTATATAATGCGCATGCTCAACGCTCCTGAATATGCATATTATTGCAACATCCGGTTTCAAAAACTATGAACGATGCATAGCCATGCAAAAACTAGCGAGGGTAACATATCTAAAACATCGATACCCATTTCCTCGAGAAAAAATGAACGATACCTTATACAACTTTGTCGTAATATGCTCTCGTCTTGCAAACAATACGTTAGAAATTAGAACGAGTTTTAACTTAAAAGTACTATCCATTTGTCTTCGAAAAGTCGTAATTTTTAAGAAATTTTATATGTAGGCAACTTTTGAACTAAAATTTACTTGTCTCATTTAAAGAAATGTCCGTCCTCGTGGGAAAATGTTTGGTTTGTACTAGACATCTTCTGGGAGCGGCTTATGTAACAACCTTTGTAACCGAATTCAAAAGTACGCTTGATTTTTTTACAAATTATAGTTCAACTACGAAAAAACTCATCTTTTTCACAAATCAATTTCAAAACGATGAAAAACGATGTCAAAATGATTGCACAGATAGGATAAATTTGTCTAAATACACATTGTGTTGTAAGCGTGAAAACATTAATGGTTTTTTTCTGAAGACATGATGTAAAAAAACATTTCTTTGACTGAGTCAAGTTCATACCTCAATATTTTCGAATTTTCACAACGTTTCTGAACGCAAAAAATAAAAAAAAAATAAAAGAGAACCGAACTACGTCTCATACATCTATCTTTTCTTCTTTGAGGAATAGCCTCAAACTATAATACTCATTTTGAACTACCCAAACATTTTGATAATTATTTTTTAATATATTTAATTGTAATATCTACGTAATTAAAATTACATCAAATAAATAAGATTAAACTAATTATTGTTTCCACATCGTGAGAAAATATTTTTTTCAAAAGGAATGAGCGGCAATGTTAATCAATGCAAAAAAGGGCACAAGTAGTCGTCGAGAAGAAACACAAAAGACAAAAAATGGAAAATATTGACCACCAGTCAATTTCTTCGTATTAAATTTTATTTCATTATCTGTACTCTTATCTTTTTAAATCAAACCGCCCTTTGGCGAACTCGTGGATGCTAGTTGAACTTTTCAGAGATTGGGCTCCCTGTGTCCTTATGCTTGTTGACATTTGAAGGTTTCAAAGTATTTCGCTCGATTTCAGTGCGAGTGTGCGAGTGTGCGCATGTGCAAAGTTGGTCCACAGTGCTAGAAAGTAACCCACATGAAACATCAACAGTTCATTTCCTCATATAAATAGCGAAAGTAGTGTATACTGAATAATAGCTTTGTGCTTGTCAGTGTCGTGTAACGTTCGCAATCAGATGACGTAAGACGATCGTTATACGTTTAATTATCGATATGCTAACATCTTAGTGAGTGAGCGAGCGAGTGACACATTAGCATATTCAGACCCCTCACAATAACTCGTTTCTACGCTTCGCGTATCCACGAGTTAAAAAAGAAAGTATATGTTTTCAAACTGCTTTCCAAAATAATCGTAGCAAAAAAACAAGCTCTGGTTGCCATTCTCTTAAATAAAAACGTTTGTCTTTCCACAGCATCGTGAACTTGACAGCGGCAAAGGGTTTCAAAAAGAAACATGACGATCTGGACTAAGAGGGAAGTAGATACAACTAACCAGGTTTTTTCTTTCTCTTCTTCATTTCTTCTTTACATACACATGCATGAAAAACCATACGAACCACTCACATCACATTCTGAATTTCACTTTCACGAAAAAAAAGTTTAGTAACCCTTACTGCTATCCTTCGTTTATATGATTTGCGCAATATAATAAACGAAATACCCATCAGTTCAAAGTTTATATATATTACATTGGGTTATCTAACGTAATTGTAAAATCAGTATATATAGTCTTTATAAACAATGAGTGTGACTCGAATAAAAATAAGCGTGTTGTAAAATGTCTCATCGTTTTTCCTCTAGAGCCAGCCTTCAAAAAAAAACCCAAAATCCATCGCTCAAACATCTATAAGCTAATTTTAACCGCATAGAACTGAGGAAAGTTTAATATTCTGTCAGTTTATGTTCGTTAAATATCATCATAGCTGAGCTGAAGTATATTCGATCCCTCGCTGCTGTCATCATATGACTTTTCAATTTTTGTTGGTTTTTGTTTTTGTTGGTTTTTGTTTTGTTTTTTTTTTGTTTTTTTTTTTTTTGTTTTTGTATTTTTTTTTTTTTTTTTTTTTTTTTTTTTTTTTTTTTTTTTTTTTTTTTTTTGCGCCGAAAATTCTTTGGCGATATTGCTTATGGCTTCTTTTGTTTCAGGCATTGCCGCAAGTGGATCCTTGGAGGAATCTTGTTTATTTATTTTTTTACTTTCGAATGTTAGCGTAGGGAAGGTAAGGGGCATTCTTATACCCAGACATTCTCAGCTTCTTAACAAAATAACGAAGGAATTGACCTTGCATTTCTCCCTGAGAGGGATCTGGGAACGAGAATGGGGGATGGCTTAAAAAATCTTCGTGTAAATTATGATTTTTACAGCGTGTAATAGTTTCTCAATAGTTTCTCTTATACGAACAAGTAAAAGAAATCATTATTAATCTTTTTTTGAAGAAAATCAAAGGAATGCAAAGAAGACTTGGCAAGCTATCAACTCATTTTTGCACAATAATAAGAGTAAACGCAAACAAGTTTCAGCTTTAAAGGATTCTTCTCTTAACGATCGTGTTACTAGTAACCCACACAAGTTACCTAACATTCTCAATACTTTTTTTGCTGTCGTAGGAAAAAACTATGCTAGTCGAATTCCGCAGTCCAAGACACACTTTACCGAATACCTTAAAAATATAAATCAACTTAATTCCATGTTTTTCACTCCTGTGACAGCATCTGAAATAGATGATGAAATTTTATCGCTATCTAATAATAAAGCTTATGGTCTATACTCATGCCCAGTTAATTTTTCAAAAGCATCTAAACCGTTTCTCAGTGAACATCTTGCGAAACTGATGAACTTATCTGTGCAAACAGGTAGATATCCGACAAAACTTAAGATCTCCAAAATTTGTCCTATTTATAAATGAGAGGATGATACAGACCCTAGTAACTACAGACCTATATCACTTCTCTCTGTGTTTAACAGAATCTTTGAAAATACAATGTATAATAGATTAATTACATTCATACATAAACATCATATTCTCTCTGACATGCAATATAGCTTTAGGAAAAATCACTCCACACAACATACACTTCTTGATATAATTAGTACAATACAACATAATATGGACAACAAAATATACACATGTGCAGTTTTCATTGATTAATCGAAAGCATTCGATACAGTTGACCATTCCATTCTCATGAAAAAACTTTATATTTATGGCGTGAGAGGATGCGTCCATAATTGGTTTAAGTCGTACTTGTCTGAGAGAACTCAAACTACTAGTGGTGGTAATAATAATAATAATAATAATAATAATAATAATAATATATTTATAACGCGCATATTTCATGTGGATATGTTCATATGCGCAGAAATTAACTATGCCATTCAATTAGATAAATTGGATAAAAAGAAATATAGATATAACATAATATAGTATAGTATAGAATAATATAAATATATAAAATGAAAAAAATATATAGTAAATAGCAATAAAGATGTATAAAATTCTAAGTAAAAGCTAATTTAAAAAGGTATGTCTTAACAAGTGATTTAAATTTTATGATACACAGTTCATTCCTGATTTCAACAGAAAGAGCGTTCCACAGTTTAGGGGCCGCAGATTGAAAAGCCCTGTCACCTAAAGTTTTTTTACATTTCCCACTAGCTGGATTTAGCAGATTTAGTAATCATATATCGAATAAAGAAGCAATTAATTTTGGGGTCCCTCAGAGTTCTACATTAGGTCCTTAACTCTTTCTCCTTTACATAAATGATATTAGTATAGCCTCTAATATTTTAAAATTTCATCTTTTTGCAGACGATACAAATATACTTCACTCGAATAAATGCTTAAAAACCCTTGAAAGGGAAATGAACAATGAACTAACAAAGCTCCATGATTGGTTCACTGCAAACAAACTTACCATGAATATCAAAAAAATCAAACTTTGTTTTATTCCATTCAGCTCGTAACAAACCAAAACATTCATTGAACATTAAAATCTTGGATTATAAAAGTAACCAGTATATACAGCTTGAAAAAAAGGATTATGTAAAATATCTTGGTGTTTTATTAGATAGTACATTATCTTGGAAGCCTCATATTGATTATATAAGCAAGAAAGTAAGTAGAATAGTGGGTATTCTCAGTAGATTGAGACATTTTGTTCCAAAAAATACTCTAATCAAAATGTATAAATCCCTCTTACAGCCGCTCTCGATATATGGAATATGTACCTGGGGTCAAGCTTGCAAAAAGCTTACTGATAATTAAATTGCTCATTCTGCAGAAGCGCGCTCTAAGGTCAATATTTTTCGTGAAATCAATTCAAAGTGCAATACCGATATTAATTGAACATGAAATTTTACCAATCAAATCTCTTTATTTTTATTCAGTAGCACAGCTAATGTACGATGTTGAATATGATTATATTCCCAGTAATATTAGCAAACTCTTTACTTACATAAAAAGATATTCACTCCTATGAAACAAGATCTTCTGCCAGTGATAATTTCTACACTAGATATTCACGTTTAAATACTCAAAAAGATTTCTTCTCGCGAGTGGGTGCACGTCTATGGAGTCAAATACCACCTTTCATTAGGAGTTTATCCAAAAAAAACTTCCAAAAGGAAATCAAAACCGTTTTATTAAACGATCTTAATATTAATCGCTATGATACTGAGATCTTCAAACTTTTTAAGTAAGTCTATCCGTAATGAGCTATTTTTCATTTTCTACTCAGTGAACTACTTTTCATTTCCTATTCAGCTCTTTGTACTCTGATATTAACATTTATTTATTATTAACATATAAAGACATCTTTGTAAATCTACGTGTATATTCTGTGAATTTAACCTGCCTAGACTAGCTTTAGCTATATGCAGGTTATATATTTTTTCTTTTTTGTATTCTTTTATTCATCAATAAAGTTTAAGTGTAATTTTTGGTAGCTGTTAGTCGCTATAATTCCACCAGAACTGATGTTATATTAATACCCAGGTGACCCTTACACTCTTGCACTCTTCCCCTATCCCCTATCCCTTATTACCCTCTCGCAAACAGTTGCCATACTGACATACCTTCTTTGCATGTTACCCCCGTGTATCCTCGGGGACAATTACAGGTGAATCCAGCGATGCCATCCCTACAGGTGGCGCCATTCAAACAGGGATTGCTTGCACATTCATCTATGTCTATAATACGATTCGCAAACATACAAACATGCTTTACACATTCAAACAAATATGCAGCTACTTTTAAAAAGGCTAAAGTGGCAAACGGCAATAGGTAATAAGCGATATAAGCGATAGGAGATAGGTCATTCCAAAATATAAAAATAGCTGGAATGTTTAGTCTTCCTTATTATTATTATTATTCTTGTTAAGAACACAGACGTTATTTTTGAGATATTTAGTGTCGTTTTAGTAGACGAAGCCATTTAAAACACCTTCATTATCGTGACTAGACGTATGCCTACAATTCTCTTTCGGGCATGAAATCTCCAATCACTGATCGTCATTCGCTGTTCGTATCTTCAACCTTTTTCACCAAATAACTGCATGTATAAATGATAAGAGAGAAAAAAAGAAAGAGATACAGGTATATATAGATAGAACTCTCAAGAATCTGCCTGGCTTATGTACCATGGATAGAGAGAATTAAAGAAAATGTCAGCTATGGCGCGCCATTTATTTCAAAACTATTTTGTTCTCCAATATAACAAATGGTATCGTGATACACTTTTACTACTGTGGTAGGCAGTTTTCATCGACACAAAGGTTTATCTTTGTCTCTCTTGTGACTTATTTCCCTTCTTTGACAGCTATCAATTCAACAATATACAATTTTCGCGTGATGTACAATTTTACCCATGATTACCATTCATAAAACCTTTTATGATATGGATTATAGTAGTGATTACGTGATTTTTACAGAACACTATCTTGTTGGAAATACTTACTATTTTCACAGTTTGTACCATTAAATCCTGTAGGGCAGTCGCAGTAGTAGCCATTAGTCATATCAGTACATTTTCCACTGTTTTGGCAGGGATTGCTTGCACACTCGTCGATGTCTATGAACAAATTCCAAAGTACAATAAGCAATTAGTGGAAGAAATTAAGTTAAATATCGTGATTTATTAATGGCGAGCAAGCAATTATTTGGCGATTCCAAAGGCAGAGGCAAATAATTGCTTGCGGCAGAATTTATATATTCTATCAAAAGTTATTGGTTTGTTTGTTTCTTGGTTGGTTAGTTGGTTGGATGTTAAGGCCTAGAAAAGTTTACCTAGATATTCCCCTAATTAGTAAGCTAACAGCAATAGTAAACTATCGTGTTTTCACCGATACTCTATCCCAGTTGTTATGGTAAGAGTTTCGGAATGCTACTTTCATCTGTCGCTAGGGTATAAAAATGTCCTCGTGAGATCAAATACATACTTATATATTCGTCATTATGTTTCCTTGAACATACTTGTTTCGCAGTTTATTCCTTTGAATCCAGCGGCACATTCACAAGATTAGCCATTTTCTCTGTTGTTGCATATTGCTCCATTCTGACAAGGTTTGCTTAGACACTCGTCGATGTCTTGTATCAATTAAAGAGAAAAACAGCTTATTACTTTCAAAATTAGTTATGTATCATGACAATCTTGGAAAACACGTTTGGCTGTACGCTGTCATATAAGTATTACGTAGAGTTTTAAAAACATCCACTCACGGCTGCCAATTTTTCATATTGCGACAACGTTAATAGAGCCAATATAGAACGAGCTATGCTATAAGTTAAAAGAAGTAGCGTAACTGGAAGGGGTCGATAACTGCGTCAACAAAAAGCAGAGTTGTGTTTTGACGCTTCAAATTTACATACAACACCATATATGATGACTTACAGTTCGTTAACAGACCGACAAGTTGATGTGAAATTGCATCATTTCTTATCTTGTCCAAAATACTGAACATGCACATATGAGATATGTTTTATAGGATGCTTTTGCTGTCCTGCGCAAATTGTGAAGTAAAAGGGGAGCTACACCCAGAGTAATGAACATATTTTTCGGTTTGTGTTTTTAACAACATAAAAATCTTATTAACAACATAAAAATCTTATTAAATCTTGAGCATTTATATCTTGAATATATAAATCTTGAATATGTAACTTACAAAAAACATCATAGTTGTGAGACTGCTTTATTAAGAGTACATAATGATATACCGCAAGCAATTGATAACCAACGTTCTGTTATTCTCGTGTTATTAGACCTTTCTGCGGCCTTCGATACCGTAGACCATGTACTTTTGCTTGAAAGAATGCGTTCAAGGTTTGGAGTAATCGGGCCTGCTTTGGAGTGGTTTAAATCTTACTTGAGTGATAGGCATTTCCGTGTTCATGTCCAGGGAGGTGTTTCAACAACTCGATTTTTCAAGTGTGGAGTGCCTCAGGTTCTATACTGGGACCAATATTGTTTTTAATATACACCTCGCCTATTTTGTATACATGGAGAAAACAAACATTTATTTTCTCACTCAAACTTTTCAAAATTCTTAGAAAACGTACTGAAATGCATGCATGCGCAAACGATTTTCTCTAGTGTAGTTATCAACAACAAGTTTAGAGTTCACTAAAGTGAACTCAAACATTGAGTTATCATATGACAACAGCTCGGAAAAAGTGAGCATCTCCTTGCGAGAAGTTTACAAATTAGTTTTGAAGAAAGAGTTGTCTCAACTATTAGGATTTGGTGTTCAAAAGATTATAGGTACTCCAATAAGTCGTTGCTAGCACAGTATGTGAACGACCTCAGTGAAGGATTTTTAAAAGTGCAACCAAACATAGGGGGGAAGCTGCGTTTCATATCAACCCTAAAATGCAACAAAAGAACAGCCACTTGGCGAGAGTAACCCTCATTCCTTCTCCTTCTACTTTTACTTTTAGGTGAGCTTGATTTTTCTCGTAGTTCGTGGACAGCCCTAGCACACAAAACTCTTGAATAAGTAGACAATAACGGCCATATTAGGGAAAAAGAGCGGGGAAAAAATTAGATATTTGGAAATAGCTCAACATAACTCTGTACCCACGTCACGTATTTTACAGAACGTTAATCTCATTATGGTGAAAGATAATGTTAAGACTTCTAGAAAATACTCATTTTTTCCGTCCTCGTGGGAAAATGTTTGGTTTGTAGAGACATCTTCTGGGAGCGCCTTATGTAATAACCTTTGTAAACGAATTCAAAAGTACGCTTGATTTTTTTACAAATTATAGTTCAAGTACGAAAAAAACTTATCTTTTTAACAAATCAATTTCAAAACGATGAAAAACGATGTCAAAATGTCTAAACATTAATGTTTTTTTTTTAAATTTTTTTTTTTTAAGACATCATATAAAAACATTTCTTTGACTGAGTCAAGTTCCTATCTCAATATTTTCGAATTTTCACAACGTTTCTGAACGCACAAAATAAAAAATAAAAGAGAACAGAACTACGTCTCATACACCTATCTTTTTTTCTTTGAGGAATAGCCTCAAACTATAAAACTCATTTTGAAACATTTTGATATTTATTTTTCAATATTTTTAATTTTAATATCTACGTAATTAAAATTACATCATGTAAATAAGATTAAACTAATTATTGTTTCCACATCGTGAGAAAATATTTTGTACAAAAGGCATGAGCGGCAATGTTAATCAATGCAAAAAAGGGCACAAGTAACCGTCGAGGAGAAACACAAAAGACAAAAATGGAAAATATTGACCACCAGTCAATTTCTTCGTCTTAAATTTCATCTCATTATCTGTACTCTTATGTTTCTCAAAAAAGAAGTATATTTTCTCAAACTGCTTTCCAAAATAATCGTAGTAAAAAACACAAGCTCTGGTCAGTTGCCATTTTCTTAAGTAAAAACTTTGGTCTTTCCAGAGTATCGTGAACGCGACAGCGGCAAAAGGGTTTCAAAAAAAAAAAAGGTTTAATTTCCCTTACTGCTATCCTTCGTTTATATGTTTTGCGCAATATAATAAATGAAATACCCATTAGTTCAAAGTTTATATTTATTACATTGGGTTATCTAACGTAATTGTAAAATCAGTATATATAGTCTTAATAAACAATTAATGTGACTCGAATAAAAATGAGCGTGTTCTAAAATGTCTCATCGTTTTTCCTCTAGAGTCTATCCTTCAAAACAAAACCCAAAATCTATCGCTCAACACATCTATTTGCTAATTTTAACCGCATAGAACTGAGGAACGTTTTAATATTCTGTCAGTTTATGTTCGTTAAATATCATCATACCTGACGTTAAGTACATTCGATCCCTCGCTGATGCCATCACATAACTTTTCAAATTTTGTTTTCTTGCACGAAAATTCTTTGGCGATATTTCTTATGGCTAATTTTGTTTCAGGCATTGCCTCAAGTGGATCCATGGAGAAATCTTGTTTATTTTTTATTTTTTACTTTCGAATGTTAGCATAGGGAAGTTAGGGGGCATTTTCATACCCAAGCCTTTTCAGCTTCTTAACAAAATATCAAAGGAATTGACCTTGCATTTCCCGCTGCGAGGGGTCTGAGAACGTGAATGGGGGATGGCTTAAAAAATCTTCGTATATATTATTATTTTTACAGTGTGATTTTTTTGGTAGTTTTTAGTCACTATAATTTCACCAGAACTGATGTTATATTAATACCCAGGTGACCCTTACACTCTTACACTCTTCCCCTATCACCTCTCCCTTATTACCCTCTCGCAAACAGTTGACATACTAACATACCTTCTTTGCATGTTACCCCCGTGTATCCTCGGGGACAATTGCAGGTGAATCCAGCGATGCCATCCCTACAGGTGCCGCCATTAAAACAGGGATTGCTTGCACATTCATCTATGTCTAATACGATTCGCAAACATACAAACATGCTTTACACATTCAAACAGACACACAGCTACTTTAAAAAAGGTTAAAGTGGCAATTAAACGTCGATAGGTAATAAGCGATATAAGCGATAGGAGATAGGTCATTCCAAAATATAAGAATAGCTGGAATGTTTAGTCTTCCTTATTATTATTATTATGCTTATTAATAACACAGACGTTATTTTTGAGATTTTTAGTTTCGTTTTAGTAGACGAAACCATTTAAAACAACTTCATTATTCGTGATTAGACGTATGCCTACAATTCTCTTTCGGGCATGAAATCTCCAATCACTAATCGTTATTCGCTGTTCGCATCTTCAACCTTTTTCACCAAATAACTGCATGTATAAATGATAAGAGAAGAAAAAAGAAAGAGATACAGGTATATATAAATAGATTTCTCAAAAATCTGTCTGGCTAATAATGTATGATGGATGGAGAGAATTAAAGAAAATGTCAGCTAAGGCGCGCAGTTTGTTTCAAAACTATTTTGTTCTCCAACATAACAAATGGTATCGTGATACACTTTTACTACTGTGGTAGACAGTTTTCATCGACACAAAGGCTTACCTTTGTGTCTCTTGTGACTTAATTCCCTTCTTTGACAGCTGTCTACTCCATTGACATACACTTTTGCCGTGGTATACAATTTTTTGGCGCGCCGTTTGTTTCAAAACTATTTTGTTCTCCAATATAACAAATGGTATCGTGATACACTTTTACTACTGCGTTAGACAGTTTTCATCGACACAAAGGCTTACCTTTGTGTCTCTTGTGACTTAATTCCCTTCTTTGACAGCTGTCTACTCCATTGACATACACTTTTGCCGTGGTATACAATTTTTTGGCGCGCCGTTTGTTTCAAAACTATTTTGTTCTCCAATATAACAAATGGTATCGTGATACACTTTTACTACTGCGTTAGACAGTTTTCATCGACACAAAGGCTTACCTTTGTGTCTCTTGTGACTTATTTCCCTTCTTTGACAGCTATCAATTCAACAATATACAATTTTCGCGTGATGTACAATTTTACTCATGATATACCATTCATGAAAGCTTTCATGATTTGGATTATAGTAGTGATTACGTGATTTTTACAGAACACTATCTTGTTGGAAACACTTACTATTTTCACAGTTTATACCATTAAATCCTGCAGCGCAGTCGCAGTAGTAGCCATTAGTCTTATCAGTACATTTTCCACTGTTTTGGCAGGGATTGCTTGCACACTCGTCGATGTCTATGAACAATTTGAAATTAAGTTAAATATCATGATTTGTTAATGGCGAGCAAGCAATTATTTGGCGATTACGAAGGCAGAGGCAAATAATTGCTTGCGAGACACTAACAAATCACGATATTTTGTGATAACCGAGTTCAATAAATTTTTTTATCATTAAGACAATTTTTCCGGGTTTTTTTTTTTTTTTTTTCTTCTTCTTCTTTTTCTTTGCGGTTTGGCTGTTCGTACTCTCTATCAAACATACGAACTGAGCCATGTTGGAAAAATGCACAGTTATAGCGCAGGAGAAGAATATCATATGCAGCAAAACAGCTATGCAACTTAATGCAAATGACCAGAATATTATTCGAAAGTAGTTATTTGCAGTTGTCTTGGACGATCAAAACGACGGAAAATTATTTGAATCCTAATCATTAGTTAGCTAACAAGCCGACTTCACCTAATATAGTCACGTGTTCGTCAGTTTGATAACGAATTAATGCAACCAAAGGTCACTTGAAGAAGGCTCTGCTGGATGGCAAAAAAAAAAAAAAATTGAAATTGCATCGTAGCTCGGAATCGAAAGAATCTTATAAAGGAAAAACAATATTCTTCTTCAGGAATTGTTACATATGACGTTAGTAACTGAATGAATGCAGCAAAAGTTTTTTGTTTTATTAATAGGGGAGTCCGAATTTTTGATTATATTCTGCAAAAGGCCTAAGATTTATGTATACTCTTTAAAGTTATTGGTTTGTTTGTTGGTTGGCTGGTTGGTTGGTTGGTAAGGCCTAGAAGAGTTTACCTAGTTATTCCCCTAATTAGTTAGCTAACAGAAATAGTAAACTATGGTGTTTTCACCGATACCCTATCCCAGTTGTTATGGTATAAGAGTTCAATAATGAGGTCGCGCTATTTCGGAATTCAACATTCATTTGTCGCTAGGGTATAAAGATGTTCCTGTGAGATCAAATACATACTTATATATTCATCAATATGTTTCCTCGTACTTACTTGTTTCGCAGTTTATTCCTTTGAATCCAGCGGCACATTCACAAGAATAACCATTTTCTCTGTTGTTGCATATTGCTCCATTCTGACAAGGTTTGCTTAGACACTCGTCGATGTCTTGTAACAATTAAAGAGAAAAACAACTTATTATTTTCAAAATTAATTATGGAACATGATAATCTTGGAAAACACGTTTGGCTGTACGCTGCCATATAAGTTTTACGTAGACTTTTAAAAACTCCACTCACGGCAGTCAATTTTTCACTATTGCGATAACGTTAGTAGGGCCAATATAGACCGAGCTAAGCCTGTAATTTAAAAGAAGTAGCGTAACTAGAAGGGGTCGATAACTGCGTCAACGAAAAGCAGAGTTGTGTTTTAACGCTTCATATTTACATACAACACCATATATGATGACTTACAGTTTGTTAACAGACCGACAAAGTTAATGTGAAATTGCCTCATTTCTTATCTTGTCCAAAATACTGAACATGCACATATGAGATATGTTTTATAGGATGCTTTTGCTGTCCTGCGCAAATTGTGAAGTCAAGGGGAGCTACACCCAAAGTAATGATCATATTTTCCAGTTTGTATTTTTGGTATTATACCACTACTATACCACACCAGTATAGAACACGTAGAGGAGTGGGTGGCCTACGCCCATGAAGGGTTGTAGAACAAAGGGGTCCCTGACTCAAGGGGCTTAGCATTCGGATTGTGAGTTGGGTTATCAATCAAAGAGGTGACCGACCCCTTCTTCTCGTGTAGGTTAAGAATGGTAAGGAACAAGTATATTTAGCACGAATTAAAACTATTGCAATGTTTAAAACGAGTGTTGTTTTTTCTGGGAGTTAATTTATAGAGTGTTTTGATAAAGTAAAATGGATTGTCTTTTTATCGCACTTCAAGATAATAAATGTCTTAGAATATCTTTGTCGGCTAAATGTGTAGTTCAAGAATTTAGAAAGATTTTGAAAAAAGGTAGAAAACAGGAGAGATTCCAGACAGAACACGCAAAAATAACGTTTTTGAATCGCCTTTTCAAGGCCTTGCTGAAGGAGAATGATATCCTTTTCTTTGCGACGAAGTCCGATACGAAAGTGAGTTTAGCTGGGAGGGCAATCCGCTCATTGAAGAGCTTGTTTTATCGTTATATTAACTATAAAGGAACCCTGAAATATGTTCTCCAAGACATTGTTGAGGGTTATAACGATCGATATCATTCTAGCATCAATGACCAAACCTCGTTTAGTCAATTCAGAAAACGAAGGTCATATATGGCATGTTGTTTATGATTAGCGTGCATGTAAGAGATATGGTTTGGATTTCTAAAGCGAGAAGGACGTTTGATATGGGCTACCTTCATCAGTACACCGATGAGATTTTTTAACGTTTTCTAAACGTATCGCTCGTATAATGCCGCATGTGCATAATTTAAAAGAAGCAAATGGGGATGAGATCATTGGTTCGATTATGTATTCGAACTGGCTAAGGCTATCAAGAATGACGATGCGTACTTTTCAAAATTCTTAGAAAACGTGCTGAAATGCAAGCATGCGCCAACAATTTTCTCTAGGGTAGTTATCAACAACGAGTTAGAGTTCACTAAATTGAACTTAAACATTGAGTTATCATATGACAACACCTGCAGGGTGTATCTATCCAGGTATCTTCTCCAGGGCTTTTTTTTTCTGCATGGCCATAGGTATTACCAATTTACTACCCCTCAACACTGCGTCTCCAGCTACTGAGAACTCATCTCTTATGTCCCAGTATCCTACCACCTTTAGAGGACAGTTTTCTTTGTTGCACGCCTATCCATTCATGATTACTTTCTTTAATGCAGACATATCAAAATCCTCATTGGTTTTCTTTCTGAGCTCTTCCATTCTCTTGTTTGATAACGGCATGGTTCTAATGACAGTGTTCACGTGCAGGTCGATGTTTATTTCTTGTTCCTTGATTTCTTCTGTTATGCTGTTCCTTTCTACAGCTCTGGACAATGTGCCAGCATGGATTATCGCCTTTACGGGTATTCGATCTGTACATACCTGGTTTCAGCTGACGTCATAGCACGCGATGCATACTCAATCGGTTTCCATTCGTCATCATGTAGTTGCATCAGCACTGCTCCCAAGCTATCCTTGGGTGCGTCAGAAGCTACTTTCAATGGTCTGTGTGGATCATAGTGAGCCAGAATTGGCTCTTGCACCAGACACTCTTTCAGCAAGTTGAAGGCAACTTCCTGTCTGTCTTCCCAGACCCAGTGGTTTCTTTGATCTAGCAACTATCTTAGGGGTGCGCTCTTAGCTGAGAGATTGGGTATCCACTTGGCCATGTAGTCTACCATTCCCAGAAACCTTTGTACTCCAGCTTTATCTGTGGGCCTAGGCATGTTTCTTATTGCTGATACCTTTCTTGGATTTGGTTTGATCCCTTCATCTGTAAGTTGATCTCGTAGAAAGACTAGTTTCTTGACTCCTAATTGGCATTTCTCTTTATTCAACTTCAGATTGTTGGCTCTTGTCCGCTTCAGGACTTCTCTTAGTGCTTGGTTGTGTGAGGCTCTATCCTTGCCTGCTATTATTATGTCATCAATCGATGTGTCAACGTTTGGAATTCCCCCGAAGAGTTCTTGCATCTTCTTGTGAAACACCTCTGAGGCTGACTTGCTCATGGCAACCTCTTGTATCTGCAGCGGCCAAAGGGCGTTATAAAAGTAGTTAGCTTGCTATTTGATTCTGTTAGCTTCATTTGCCATTTGCCATGTTATCACTGCCCATTCTTTAAACGTCATGTTTTACGCTGATGATTCTCAGCTATATATATCCTTTGGACGTGGCCAGAAACAAGACTGCGTGGAGAGGCTTCAGTCTTGTCTAGAAGATGCCATGAGCTGGATGAAGGAAAATATGTTGATCTGCAATGCATCGACGACCGAGGTAATCCATTTTACCTGCCGTTTCAACAAATCACCATCCAACATAGACTTTCTTATGATCAACACTAAGCCGATCGAGCCCATTTCTGAGGTGAGTGGCCTTGGTGTTATACTTGACCAACATTTGACTTTCAAGACACATGTAAACACTGTCTGCAAGTAAGCTTATCATTCGCTATCAACCACTGGAAAAATTAGGAATTACCTATCTGATCATGACTGTGAACGGTTGGTACATACACTAATCTCCTCAAAGGTTGACCATTACAACGCTATTCTTTATAGCCTTCCAGCATCTGAAATCAATAAAATACAGCGACTACAAAATACAGCAGCTCCAATCATCTCAAGGAATAAGAAACGCCACCATATCACTCCAGTTTTGAAAGAGTTCCACTGGTTGCCGATTGCAGATAGGATCTCCTATAAAATACTGCTGATGACCTACAAAATCCCGAATCCTGTGTGATTGACGGTGGTCCTGATTATTAAAAAGACCTCCTACATAGATACAAGCCAAAACGTACTTTTCGATCAGCTTCGTCTAATAATCTAGTAACTCAAAGAACCCGGTTACCATTCTCTCAAGTAAAAACTTTTGTCTTTCCACAGTATCATGAACGTGACAGCGGCAAAAAGGGTTTCAACAAGAAACCTGACAATCTGGACTAAAAGGGGAGTAGATACAGCTAACCAGTTTTTTTTTTCTTCTTCTTCTTCTTCTTCCTCTTTACATACACATGCATGAAAAACCATACAAACCACTCACATCCTTTGTTTTTCTTTGCCTTACTAAGGTTAGGCAAACCTAAGAAACCTGAATTTCAATTTCCCTTACTGCTATCCTTCGTTTATATGATTTGCGCAATATAATAAATGAAACACCCATGAGTTTAGAGTTTATATATATTACATTGGGTTATCTAACGTAATCGAAAATTCAGTATATATAGTCTTTATAAACAATTAGCACGTGTGACTCGAATAAAAATAAGCGTGTTGTATAATCTCTCATCGTTTTTCCTCTTGAGTCTAGCCTTCAAAAAAAGCCCAAAATCCATCGCTCAACAAATCTAAAAGCTAATTTTAACCGCATTGAACTGAGGAAAGTTTAATATTCTGTCAGTTTATGTTCGTTAAACATCATCATAGCTGACGTGAAGTATATTCGATCCCTCGCTGCTGTCATCATATGACTTTTCAATTTTTGTTTTTTTTGTTTTTTTTTTGTTTTTTTTTTGCACAAAAATTCTTTGGCTATATTGCTTATGTCTTCTTTTGTTTCAGGCATTGCCTAAAGTGGATCCTTGGAGGAATCTTGTTTATTTATTTTTTTACTTTCGAATGTTAGCATAGGGAAGGTAGGGGGCATTCTCATACCCAGACATTCTCAGCTTCTTAACAAAATATCGGAGGAATTGACCTTGCATTTCCCGCTGCGAGGGGTCTGAGAACGAGAATGGGGGATGGCTTAAAAAATCTTCGTATATATTATTATTTTTACAGTGTGATTTTTTTGGTAGTTTTTAGTCACTATAATTTCACCAGAACTGATGTTATATTAATACCCAGGTGACCCTTACACTCTTGCACTCTTCCCCTATCACCTCTCCCTTATTACCCTCTCGCAAACAGTTGACATACTGATATACCTTCTTTGCATGTTACCCCTGTGTATCCTCGGGGACAATTGCAGGTGAATCCAGCGATGCCATCCCTACAGGTGGCGCCATTCAGACAGGGATTGCTTGCACATTCATCTATGTCTAATACGATTCGCAAACATACAAACATGCTTTACACATTCAAACAGACACACAGCTACTTTAAAAAAGGTTAAAGTGGCAAACGGCGATAGGTTATAAGCGATAGGGGAAGGGTCGTTCCAAAATACACGAATAGCTGGAATGTTTAGTCTTCCTTATTATTATTATTATTCTTGTTAAGAACACAGACGTTATTTTTGAGATATTTAGTGTCGTTTTAGTAGACGAAACCAAACCAAACAAAAAACCTTCATTATTCGTGATTACACGTATGCCTACAATTACTTTCGGACATGAAATCTCCAATCACTGATCGTCATTCGCTGTTCGCATCTTCAACCTTTTTCACCAAATAACTGCATGTATAAATGATAAGAGAGGAAAAAAGAAAGAGATACAATCATATATAGATAGATCTCTCAAGAATCTGCCTGGCTTATGTACCATGGATGGAGAGAACTATAGAAAATGTCAGCTTTAGCGCGCCGTTTGTTTCAAAACTATTCTCTTCTCCAATATAACAAATGGTATCGTGATACACTTTTACTACTGTGGTAGAAAGTTTTCATCAACACAAAGGCTAAACTTTGTGTCTCTTGTCTCTGTCAACTCCATTGACATACATAGTAGTAATAAATTATGCGTTCGGTGTGTGTAATGAAATAGAGAGAATAAGAGAAAAATATAAAATGCCCTTGGCGGGAATCGAACCTACAATATTACCCGTGATATACAATTTTACCCATTACATACCATTCATGAAACTTATTTGGATTATAGTAGAGATTACGTGACACCTCAACAACACACATTTTGAAGCAATGTGATTTTAACAGAAGATGGTCTTGTTGGAAATACTTACTATTTTCACAGTTTGTACCATTAAATCCTGCAGTGCAGTCGCAGTAGTAGCCATTAGTCGTATCAGTACATTTTCCACTGTTTTGGCAGGGATTGCTTGCACACTCGTCGATGTCTATAACAATTTGCAAGTCACAATTTTGTTAGCATGTTTTAAAATAGACCTTTTTACTGATTCGGCGGCCATCTTGAATTGAGTGGTACCCGAGTGGCGAACACGTAGAAAATTTATAAAGCATAGAGTGGCGGGGTTACGTTTTCAAACAATTTTGTATCGTTGCCACAATGTTAAGAAAATAGACTGGAGACTTGAGTGTGTTTCATGAAAGCATTTACTAGAGCATGCGGCAAGAAGCGAATACATGAGTAACATGAAACTATATGTAATATGATTATACTGAGGATCAAGTGTATCGTTACAGGATCACGTATATCGTTACAAATTTGAAGTCTTGATGTTTCGCATATTGTTCCAAATACTAGCAAATTCAATTGCTTTATAGATGTGCTTCTCATTAAAAAGCGTAAAATGATGTAAAACGACCTCCTGACAGCTGTGCGGTCTATAAGTTTCACAATAATAGGCCCTTTGCAGATAACGGTCACGTGTCTGTACTGGAATGCAAACTTTTTGTTTTTATATTAAATTGGTGATTCTTTTTAGCTACTTGTAAAGAACTGAATGAAAACATGTGTATCCAGTGTGTTACGAAATGTAGTTTTATTACGATCTCTCGAAACAGGTTGTAGAAAGTTTGTTTGCAGTCCAGTAAATTTCACCCATGGGAATCAAAATGATCATTCATTTGCTCTCAGTGAATAAATCAGCACGTGATTGCTTAGCCGCTTATTATTCCTTGTCAGTATTTCATTAATGGACACAGCTACTCTAGATCAGTATTTTCGGTATTCTCCTACGCAAACGTTACTCATTATTACTTTTACGAACAAACAGAAAACACCGTGTAGCTTAGAGTTTGAATGGGTCAGTAGTGTTTTTCTGGTCACCCATCCATGTACTAACCTCACATAAACACTGGTCGCTCGACCAATCACAGTCTCAAATTATGCTCAAAATATACATGCTAACATTTTTTCTTTATGTGATACACCATTCAGGGTATCCTTTGTTTGGGGGGATTGTCAGATGAATCTAGCAATGCTATCCCTAAACTTAGGTTTCGCCATTCAAACAGGGATTGTTTGTACCGTTCATTTTGATACCATTCGCAAATATAAAATGCTAATATGCTTTACACATATAATCCAAACAGAAGGAATTATTATTATTATTATTATTATTATTATTATTATTATTATTATCAGCAGTAAACACGTTTGAATGCTAATTAGATAAGCTAGATAGGGCGTAATTTCGTAACCTACCAGCATGATAGGACTAATAATACAATCACTTAAAACCAGTCTTAGAGGGGGAAATATATATATGGCTATATCGTAAATTGTCTTATCTCTAATAGTAGTTTCTAAATGTTTATCATATAGTGCTCATTAAGATGGTACTCACTTAAAAAAAAAAGAATAAAAAAATAAATAATAAATAAATAAATAAATAAATAAAGTTTATAATAATATTTACTAAACTTAAATTAACTGTAATGCTCTTAAGATGCAGTTTAAATACTTAGAATGTTTGAAATGTCCTTAAGATGTGATTAATTTGAATGTTCTTGCAATGTTCACTGTGCAGCTTAATACCGCTTTCTGCATTCTAAGTAATACATCTTTGTATCTAACTCCAAAGATATTCTTCATCTCAGACTCCATCTCTTTAGACCATCCTACAAGAGCGTCCAAAATGAGGTTCACTTGCAAGATCGTGTATCCTGGGTGTTGTTTTGTGAGCTCAATTCTAAGTACTCCATACTTCTTCGTCTTCTCTTTGTCTTTCTTTTCTCGGTTGTTAACCCACGGACAGCTCATTTCCACCATCGGTACTTTATTGTTATTGTGGTTGATGAAACGCGCGTCCACACGATTAGATCGTACATACATGTGGTCAGCATATACAGGTATTTATTATTATTATCATTATTATTATTATTATTATTATTATTATTATTATTATTATTCAAGTGATACCTCAAACGACAAATTTTCCAAAACATAAAAGCATATCTCAGAAAATATTTAACATATGAACAAAGAATATCCCCGAGATCAAATTGATTACTTTGAAAGTATTATAATGTAATATTATGAAGAATGCCTTGATAGCAAAAAATAATGTTAAACTACTTACTATTTTCACAGTTTGTACCATTAAATCCTGCAGCGCAGTCGCAGTAGTAGCCATTAGCCTTGTCGTTACATTTTCCATTGTTTTGGCAGGGATTGTTTGCACACTCGTCGATGTCTATAAACAATTTCCAAAGTACAATAAGCAATTAGTGGAAGAAATTAAGTTAAATATCGTGATTCGTTAGTGGCGAGCAAGCAATTATTTAGCGATTCCGAAGGCAGAAGCAAATAATTGCTACGAAACACTAACAAATCACGATATTTTCTGATAACCGAGTTTAATCATTAAGACAATTTTTTCGTTTATTTTATTTTATTTTTTCGGTTTGGCTATTCGTACTGTCTATCAAGCATACGAACTCAGCCATGTTGAAAAAATGCACCGTGCGAATGCCCAGAATATTATTCGAGAATATTATACTGAGAAAACATCATAGAAAGTGCTTTGTATGTGGTTACATTTACTCGTTGTTTTTGTTAAACACTCACTCGCTCGAAGACTCGCTCGTTCGTGTTTTACACAAACAACTCGTGAATATAACCCCATACGCCGCAGTGTTATATTTAAGCTAGTTCAAATTGTCTTAGTGAAAACAAAGACATATACAGTCAATGTCATTAACGTTGTCCACCGAAGAAAGACATTTACACATTTACACATTTAGACTAAAAGATATATCACGTGTTTCATTATGTATTCTTTGCCTCGTGTGCGTCAGCCTAAAGTTTAAATATAAATTCAACTAGTCAGAATCGAAAATCCAGAATGCCCTGACCGTTTAGTGAGGATTTAAGATAGAGAATGGTATTTCAGAATTTGTTTTATGCCAAAACTTTCGAGGAAACACGTGATATTTCTTTTAGTCTAATTGTCTAAATGTGTAAATGTGTAAATGTTTAAGTGTGTAAATCAATGTCTTTTTTTGATGGACAACGTTAATGACATTGACTGTATTACATTGGGATATCTAACGTAATTGTAAAATCAGTATATATAGTCTTTATAAACAATTAGCGTGACTCGAATAAAAATAAGCGTGTTGTAAAATGTCTCATCGTTTTTCCTCTAGAGTCTAGCCTTTCAAAAAAAATTCCATCGCTAAACAAATCTATAAGCTAATTTTAACCTCATAAACTGAGGAAAGTTTAATATTCTGTCAGTTTATTTTCGTTAAATATCATCATAGCTGACGTGAAGTATATTCGATCCCTCGCTGCTGTCATCACATAACTTTTCAATTTATTTTTATTTTTTTTTTTTTTTCACGAAAATTCTTTGGCGATATTTCTTATGGCTTCCTTTGTTTCAAGCATTGCCTCAAGTGGATCCTTAGAGTGATCTTGTTTATTCATTTTTTTTACTTTTGAATGTTAGTGTAGGGAAGGAAAGAGGCATTCTCATACCCAAGCCTTCTCACCTTCTTAACAAAATATCGAAGGAATTGACCTTGCATTTCTCGCTGAGAGGGTTCTGAGAACGAGAGTGTAATTTATGATTTTTACTGTGTGATTTTTTTGGTAGTTTTTAGTCACTATATTTCCTCCAGAACTGACGTTGTATTGATACCCAGGTGACCCTTACACTCGTGCCCTCTTCCCTTATCGCCTCTCCCTTATTACCCTCTCGCAAACAGGTGACATACTGACATATCTTCTCTGCAAGTTACTCCCGTGTAACCTCGGGGACAATTGCAGGTGAATCCAGCGATGCCATCCCTACAGGTGGCGCCATTCAAACAGGGATTGCTTGCACATTCATCTATGTCTAATTCGATTCGCAAACATGCAATTATGCTTTACACATCAAACAGATATACAGCTACTTTAAAAAAGGTTAAAGTGGCAAACGGCGATAGGTTATAAGCGATAGGGGAAGGGTCGTTCCAAAATACACGAATAGCTGGAATGTTTAGTCTTCTTTATTATTATCATTATGCTTGTTAAGAACACAGACGTTATTTTTGAGATATTTATTGTCGTTTTAGTAGTCGAAACCATTTAAAAATTCTTTATTATTCGTCATTAGACGTATGCCTACAATTCCTTTCGGGAATGAAATCTCCAATCACTGATCGTCATTCGCTGTTCTCATCTTCAACCTTTTTCACCAAATAACTGCATGTATAAATGATAAGAGAGGAAAAAAGAAAGAGATACAGGCATATATAGATAGAACTCTCAAAAATCTGCCTGGCTAATAATGTACCATGGAAGGAGAGAATTAAAGAAAATGTCAGCTATGGCGCGACGTTTGTTTCAAAACTATTTTGTTCTCCAATATAACAAATGATATCGTGATACACTTTTACTACTGTGGTAGACAGTTTTCATCGACACAAAGGATTATCTCTGTTTACTCCATTGACATACACTTTTGCCGTGATATCTATTTTCGCCGTGATGTACGATTTTACCCGTATTGTACAATTTTACCCTTGATATACAATTTTACCCATGATATACCATTCATTCATTAATGAAACCTTTCATGATTTGGATTATAGTTGTGATTACGTGATTTTTACAGACGAATATCTTGTTGGAAATACTTACTGTTTTCACAGTTTGTACCATTAAATCCTGCAGCGCAGTCGCAGTGGTAGCCATTAGTCTTATCAATACATTTTCCACTGTTTTGGCAGGGATTGCTTGCACACTCGTCGATGTCTATGAACAAATTCCAAAGTACAATAAGCAATTAATGGAAGTAATTAAGTTAAATATCGTGATTTGTTAAAGGCGAGCAAAGAATTATTTGGCGATTCCGAAGACAGAAGCTAATAATTGCTTACGAGATACTAACAAATCAAGATATTTTCTTATAACCGAGTTTAATAATTGTTTGATCATTATTTAAGACAATTTTTCGGTGTTTTTTTTGTTTTTTTCGGTTTGGCTATTCGTACTGTTTATCAAACATACGAACTCAGCCATGTTGAAAAAATGCACCGTTATGGCGCAGGAGAAGAGTATCATTTGCAGCAAAACAGCTATGCAACAAAATGCGAATGCCCAGAATACTATTCGAGAATATTATACTGAGAAAACATTATAGAAAGTGCTTTGTATGTGGTTATATTTACTCGTTGTTTTTGTTAAACACTCACTCGCTCGAAGACTCGCTCGTTCGTGTTTTACACAAACAACTCGTGAATATAACCCCATACGCCGCAGTGTTATATTTAAGCTAGTTCAAATTGTCTTAGTGAAAACACAGCCATATACAGTCAATGTCATTAACGTTGTCTACCATAAAAAGACATTTACACATTTACACATTTAGACATTTAGACTAAAAGATATATCACGTGTTTCATTATGTATTCTTTGCCTCGTGTGCGTCAGCCTAAAGTTTAAATGTAATATTCACCTAGTCTGAATCGAAAATCCAGAATGCCCTGACCGTTTAGTGAGGATTTAAGATGGAGAATGGTATTTCAGCATTTGTTATATGCCAAAATTCGAGGAAAAACGTGATATTTCATTTAGTCTAAATGTCTAAATGTCTAAATATCTAAATGTTTAAGTGTGTAAATCAATGTCTTTTTTTGATGGACAACGTTAATGACATTGACTGTATTACATTGGGTTATCTAACGTAATTGTAAAATCAGTATATATAGTCTTTATAAACAATTAGTGTAACAAGAATAAAAACAAGCGTGTTGTAAAATGTCTCATCGTTTTTCCTCTAGAGTCTGCCTTCAAAAAATAACAAAATCCATCGCTCAACAAATCTATAAGCTAATTTTAACCGCATAGAACTGAGGAAAGATTAATATTCTGTCAGTTTATGTTCGTTAAACATCATCATAGCTGAGCTGAAGTATATTCGATCCCTCGCTGCTATTATTACTTTTTTTTTTTGCACAAAAATTCTTTGGCGATATTGCTTATGTCTTCTTTTGTTTCAGGCATTGCCTAAAGTGGATCCTTGGAGGAATCTTGTTTATTTTATTTCTTTTTACTTTCAAATGTTAGCGTAGGGAGGTTAGGGGGCATTCCCATACCCAAGCCTTCTCAGCTTCTTAACAAAATATCGAAGGAATTGACCTTGCATTTCTCGCTGAGAGGGATCTGGGAATGAGAATGGGGGATGGCTTAAAAAATCTTCGTGTAATTTATTATTTTTACAGTGATTATTTTGGTAGCTGTTAGTCACTATAATTCCACCAGAACTGACGTTATATTAATACCCAGGTGACCCTTACACTCTTGCACTCTTCCCCTATCACCTCTCCCTTATTACCCTCTCGCAAACAGGTGACATACTGACATACCTTCTTTGCATGTTACCCCCGTGTATCCTCGGGGACAATTGCAGGTGAATCCAGCGATGCCATCCCTACAGGTGGCGCCATTCAAACAGGGATTGCTTGCACATTCATCTATGTCTAATACGATTCGCAAACATACAAATATGCTTTATACATTCAAACAGATATACAGCTACTTTAAAAAAAGTTAAAGTGGCAAACGGCGATAGGTTATAAGCGATAGGGAATAGGTCATTCCAAAATTTAAGAATAGTTGGAATGTTTAGTCTTCCTTATTAACACAGACGTTATTTTTGAGATATTTTTAGTGTCGTTTTAGTAGACGAAGCCATTTAAAACACCTTCATTATTCGTGATTAGACTTATGCCTACGATTACTTTTGGCATGAATTCCCCAATCACTGATCGTCATTCGCTGTTCGCATTTTCAACCTTTTTCACCAAATAACTGCATGTATAAATGATAAGAGAGGAAAAAAAGAAAGAGATACAGGCATATATAGATAGATATCTCAAAAATCTGCCTGGCTTATGTACCATGGATGGAGAAAATTAAAGAAAATGTCAGCTATGCCGCGCCGTTTGCTTCAAAACTATTTTGTTTTCCAATATAACAAATGGTATCGTGATCGTAACAAATGGTTTTCGTCGACATAAAGGCTTATCTTTGTGTCTCTTGTGACTTATTTCCCTTCTTTGACATCTGTCAACTCCATTGACATACATAGTAGTAATAAATTATGCGTTCAGTGTGTGTAATGAAATAGAGAGAATAAGAGAAAAATATCAAATACCCTTGGCGGGGATCGAACCCACGTCTTCGGTATTCCAGTTCGATGTGTTCGAACTACAACATCAAAAGGACCAACCACGCTGGTAACGCAGACGGAATATCGTGAGGATCCCAGAGCGATATTTTCTGACATACACTTTTGCCTTGATATACAATTTTCGCCGTGATGTACAATTTTACCCGTTATATACAATTTTACCCGTGATATACAATTTTACCCATGATATACAATTTTACCCGTGATATATAATTTTACCCGTGATATATAATTTTACCCGTGATATATGATTTTACCCATGATATACAATTTTACCCATGATATACAATTTTACCCTTGATATACTATTTTACCCGTGATATATAATTTTACCCATGATATATACCATTCATGAAACCTTTCATGATTTGGATTATAGTAGTGATTACGCGATACCTCAACAACACACATTTTAAAGCAATGTGATTTTTACAGAAGACTGTCTTGTTGGAATACTTACTATTTTCACAGTTTGTACCATTAAATCCTGCAGCGCAGTCGCAGTAGTAGCCATTAGTCCTATCAGTACATTTTCCACTGTTTTGGCAGGGACTGCTTGCACACTCGTCGATGTCTATGAACAATTTGCAAGTCACAATTTTGTTAGCATGTTTTAAAATAGACTTCTTTACTGATACGGCGGCCATCTTCAATTGTGGGATACCCGAGGGGCAAACACGTAGGAAATTTATAAAGCATAGTGTGGCGGGGTTACGTTTTCAAACAATTTGAAGTCTTGATGTTTCGCATATTGTTACATCTACCAGTAAATTCAATTGCTTTATAGATGTGCTTATGTAAAAATACATCCTGGCAGCTGTGCAGTCTATAAGTTTCACAATAATTGAACTCTCTGCATCCCATAACGTCTCAATTAAAGCAATAGAATTCAAGATGGTCGCCGTATCGGTCAAATGGTCTATTGCACACGGGTTAGTGAAGAATGAATGAATGAAACCTTTATTTAAAAATAAATAAAGCCAGGTTAGTCCCTTCAGAACTAATAAAAAGCTTTGCTATCAATGGGAGCCCTGGAAATAAAAGTGATTTGTGTATTGTATATGGAATAAAACTACGCATGCCTGTTTAATGCCCTGATTCAACGTTATATTACGTCTTTCATAAACGTGGAGGAGAAGAGGGGCGAGAATAATTAATGAATGACATGTCATATTTTGCGCCACCCCCTAGGATTTTGGGTAATCTAATACCATGTAACTCCTTTAAATAAATCATATATGAAGGGGAACAGGTTTTATTAATCGTTCTATTTGTAGTTATAATGAGATATTTAATGATAGAGTTAGGCGTTAGAGAAACTTAAAGTTAATGCAGCTAAGTTATATTTATTTTTAAAACTTTATAATGCTTTCTAGCAAGATGTACAGTTAACCAATTATTTGATGTCTTTCATATTATTCCTTGTCAGTATTTCATTAATGAATTGCGGCAGCATGAACACAGCTACTCTACATCAGAATTTTCGGTTTTCTCCTACGCAAACTTTACTTAAACTTTACTTATTAATATATATATTTAGGCACTGCCTAAAAGTGGAGCTCCCAATAGTAGAAAGAGCCCAATTTAGATAAAACTGAAAGATGAAGGGAAACCATGAAATTAAAAAATGAAACGGAAATGCACTACATCATTTTCTTCGCACGAGTCTTTGTTTTCGACCTTAGTACTCTCCCACTTAGGAATTTTGTCACATGTACACAACCCACCACCGTCCACCCCAGGGGCTAGTTTCGTTCTTGAAAAATTCTTCGAGAAAGTTGTCCATGGCTGACATTTTTACGCTTTCAATTCCTTGTTAATTTTACTTCAAAACGAAAGATAAGTACAGATAATCCAACAAAGTGTCAAATTTAGTGAACTTTACCTTGGATGTCTTTCATTAAACTCCAAATTTCGGAATAGAAAACTGCGTAAAAGAAAAGGTGAGCAAAACATACGCTTACTGTTACTTCTTTTACATGACAATGTTTGGTTATCCATGAAGAGTTTTCTGTAAGAACCGTATTTTTACCGCAATGAAATTAAGAAAACAAATGATTAGGTAGCATCAGCGAGAGATAATTGGTTGGAGATCATAAACTAACTAAACTAGTGAAATGAAAGCCCTGAACGTTAAAACCAAATCAGTTCAAAATAGTTCTCTGAACCTAATTCTTCATTAAAATATTTTTATTCCTTTTGTATAAGCCTTAAATACTTTTCGATAAACTTGAAAACATAAGCTGCAAATACTAGGTTTTGAGATTCGATTTTAATTCGATTTTCTTTTTTTTTTTTTTTTTTTTTCCATCTGTTTTCATGCGCGAGAAAGATACGGAACTAAATCACGAACGACTGAAAAGTTTTCGAAAAACAAAGTTTACATGATTCAGATAAACTTGTTAAAAAACAACTGAGACAAAATAGAAAAATAAGAGAAAGAGATAGAAAGATATAAAATTATTGAATGAAAGTCTTCTTTTGTTTGCCGATGGGACCCCGCGATAGGAGGCGAACAAAGCTGTATTTTTCTTGAACGAAAACGATAGTTGGTTAAAAACAACCAAATTGTTAAAGATTTACAATTCTAAATAAAGGCCGAATATTTGATGTAATATTTGCTCTCCGGATTATATTTCATCCAGCATTGAAGTCAATTAAGATTATCTATAGAAATATTAAAAGTTTTGAGAGAAATTATTTGATTTGTCGATAAAAACTCTTGTCAAAATCAGTATCAAATAATATATTATTGTTTGCTAAAAAACACACACCTGACTTCTTGCAGAACACTTCTTGATCTACCTTTGACTATATGAAAGGTTTTTTTAAAATGTTGGTCTAAAATTTGTCCTAAAACTATTTTTTCTGTGCATTTGAAAGCCGCATTTCCGAGCAGTTTCGCTTTGAAAGCAAGCGGGATTCCTGTGTTGTGTACACGGACGCCCGTACGTACGGACGGAAGTGACGTCAGCCAAGCCATGAAATATCAACTCGGTGGTTTACCATTTTTTCTTAAGTATGGTGCTCCGCTTGGGAGCTCCGCTATTACTTTTACAGACAAACAGAAAACACAGTGTAGCTTAGAGCTTGAATGGTTCAGTCATATCTTTCGATCTGGTCAAACATACAGGTACTAACCTCACATAAACACTGGTCGCTCGACCAACCACAGTCTCAAATTATGATCAAAATATACACGCTAAGATACTTTCTTTATGTGATACACCATTCAGGGTATCCTTTGTTTGGGGGGATTGTCAGATGAATCTAGCAATGCTATCCCTAAACTCAGGTTTCGTCATTCAAACAGGGATTGCTCGACCGTTCATTTTGATACCATTCGCAAATATAAAATGCCAATATGCTTTACACATATAATCCAAACAGAAGGGGAAAATGATGGGACCTGGCACATAAGAAATTGCGGTAACCATGGTAACTCTGTCACAACTCACCGTGCACCTGTCACACTAACGGTCTGGTCAGTGGAATACTTACCTATATATACCTACCGTAGGGAGGAAGGGCGGGGGAAAAAAACAAATATAGCGCTTAGCGTGTGGTTGCCAGAGGCTAGCGATAATAACTTTCAATGGTCAAAGCTTCGGTGGAAGCGCTTTTGACATAAGTGTAAATGTTTAAAATCGAAAGACAGAGTAGTGAACCGAAAAATAATATCAAAAATGACGGAAATTTACTACGCACCGCAATCATGGCTCACTGCTTGCATATTTGTGTTATTATTATTATTATTATTATTATTATTATTATCATCATCATTATTATTATTATTATTATTATCTTTATTTACAATTTGCTTCAATTTTGCTTACAAAAAAAAGAATATATTTACAATACGAGGTGTAATTAAAATAAAAAATAAAATAAATCAATTTAAAGGGAAAATAAAAATCAAGAATCAAGTAATCATGAGGGTTTTTCTAATGATGTGTGCAGTTCCAAGGAGAGCAATCTTCTGTACTTCTGTGATAGAGATGTCCCCTTTTAAATGGTTATTGTTCTAGTCCTTTGTGAATTACAATGACAATAGGTATGGTTTTTGTTTCCATACCCCACATTTTTTAAATTTCTATTTCTAGATCTTTGTACTTTGAGAATTTTTCTACTTGTTTTAGGGGCTCATTTCGTTCTGCTGGGATTGACACGTCTATCAAAGAACATCGTTTATCTACTTTGTTCTTCACTATAATGTCGGGTCTATTAGCTGTGATGGTTCTGTCCCTATGTGCTTGCATGTCCCATAGGATTATTGCTGTGTCGTTGTCCATTACTTTTTCAGGTTCATTCTCATAACATTTTATGCAGACAGTAGATTTATTATTATTATTATTATTATTATTATTATTATTATTATTATTATTATTATTATTATTATTATTATTATTATATGTAATAGGACTCCATGCTATCCAATTAAGAAATAATTGGACGAGGAAAATTCCGAGGACTGACAAAATTGGATGGGGCCGTAGGCCGAGTCCAATTTGGCAGTCAGAGGAATTTTTCGAGTCTAATTATTTCTTGATTGGGGAGCATGCTATCCTATTATCTATTAATTATATAGCTGCCTAATTAATCCCATATCAACAGACCTGTCCAATTAAGAAAATAATTGAACAATTACCTATATGGGATTAATGAGAAGCTGTATAATTATTATTGTCATTATCATTATTATTATTATTATTATTATTATTATTATTATTATTATTATTATTCAAATCCCTGGCTCTCCTTTAGGTAATTTAATGAATTGCGCTTACTCATAAGCAATTTTATGATTCGGAGTATTGTAATTTTCCAAAACATAAAAGCATATCTCAGAAAATATTTAACATATGAACAAAGAAGATCCCCGAGATCAAATCGATTACTTTGAAAGCATTATAATGTAATATTATGAAGAATGGCTTGATAGCAAAAAATAATGTTAAACTACTTACTATTTTCACAGTTTGTACCATTAAATCCTGCAGCGCAGTCGCAGTAGTAGCCATTAGTCTTATCAGTACATTTTCCACTGTTTTGGCAGGGACTGCTTGCACACTCGTCGATGTCTATAAACATTTTCCAAAGTACATTAAGCAATTATTGGAAGAAATTAAGTTAAATATCGTAGTTTGTTAATGGCGAGCAGACAATTATTTGGTGATTCCGAATACAGAGGCAAATAATTGCTTGCGAGATACTAACAAATCACGATATTTTGTGATTATAACCGAGTTCTATAATTGTCTTATCTCAATTTTTCCGTTTTCTTTTTGCGGTTTGGCTGTTCGTAATGTCTTTCAAACATACGAACTCAGCCATGTTGAAAAAATGCACCATTATAGGGCAGGAGAAGAGTATCATTTGCAGCAAAACAGCTATGCAACATAATGCGAATGACCAGAATATTATTTGAAGGTTGTTATTTGCAGTTGTTTTGGACAATCAAAATGACGGAAAAATTCTTTGAATCCTAATTATTAGTTAGTTAACAAGCCGTCTTCACCTAATATTGTCACGTTTTCGTCAGTTTGATAACGAATTAATGCAACCAAAGGTCACTTGAAGAAAGCTCTGCTGGATGGCATATAGAGGAAAAACAATATTATTCTTCAGAAATTGTTACATATGACGTTAGTGACTGTATGCATGCAGCAAAAGTTTTTTGTTTTTTAAGGGGAGTCCGAATTCTTGATTATATTCTGTAAAAGGCCTAAGGTTTATATATACGCTTTAAAGTCAGTGTTGGCTTGTTGGTTGGTTTGTTGGTTGGATGGTTGTTAAGGCCTAGAAAAGTTTACCTAGATATTCCCCTAATAAGTAAGCTAACAGCAATAGAGTAGTATAGGGGATGGGGGTTCCAGCGCAATCTCAACACAGGGTTTACCTGTGTCAAATATTTCACCATGGGAACGACCCGTCCCAAGTGTGGTTGGGGGCAACAGCGCAACCACTTAAATATGTTAGTCTATATATGGAGTGCGAAGATTGTAAGAGAACTTTTAAGAAAGAAGCAGACTTTATAAGAGCATATTTTTGCCCATTGTTTCGGCAACCATTTTCGGCTACCTTTTCTACTCCCACACGGGCTTTCCTGGTAGACACATTTTGCGTAGGAAAAGTATTTTTTTGTGTCCGCTGCGCTGGTAGCAAGCACCAGGAATGTCCGTAGGGAAGTAGGTAGAGGCGAAACACCTCTCCTTTTTTCGCAAGGGCTGCGAACCACCGCTCTTGGCAGCAAGGGGTCGTGGATCGCGACACCCTACTATGGAGAAACGCCGCCGTAGCAAGGGAGGCGATTCACCTCCCTTCTACTAGTAGCCAAAAACCTTCGACACCCTCTATCTACGCCGTGGTAGTTGCGTCAAAGTAGCTACGTAGCCCGGTATGCGAAGTCTGTAGAGTCCTTCCAAGATCTCCAGAAGTATTTGCGTCGTTCTTTGTTTTCCTAGCATGTATGCGACCATACCCGCAGCTATGTAGAGATACATCTATATACCTATGGACCCACGGAATACCCCTATGGATCCATAGGTACCTAGCTATGTTCGAACCGTATTCGTAGATATTTATGGCAACACCCAAGATACTACCCGAGGAAGAAATCGCAGGATTGTTGGAAGATAGGAAAAATGGCGTAGGGCTGCAGAAGGTAGCCAAAAAGTACGGCATAGGCATACCAAAGATACGCAGGATAGAGCGAGAGAATGGTCTGGAGGTAGCGATTCCCGAGAAACCACCTACTACGGATTTGCAGAAACATTTCCTAGAAGTGCAGGATTCCTTTGCTATAGTCCTCGACGATCTCCAAAAAGCTAGAGAAGAACTCCGAGACGCAAAGGAGGAATTGCTAGCCAGGATGGAGCAAATAGACGAGGAAGATTCGTTCGAGAAAATAGACGCAGAGGATCTGTCCGACGAAGTAGAGGAAGTATCCACGAAAATAGACTGGCAAATAGCCGGCAATGTACTATTTGCCGCCTTGGGCATTGCTGCTGTCGTTTGGGCGCGCATGCAACCACCCAAAGTTGTCTACTACAGACATCCAGCGGAGGATACGAAACCGCAGAGAAATTCTAGGATTCCGGAGATGGAGTAGAGACGTGAACCAGTCGGTCTTTCTTCTTTGCTTTGGTAGTCTTTTCTCTACCAATCTTGCAGTACAGCGGCGGCTGCGATGTCCAGTCTATCTTTTGCTCGTCCAGAAAGTGTCCCCAGACCGGAGTAGTAGCATGTTCTACCGTGCAGCCCTCCAAAACGCATTCCGAGCATTTTTCGGAAAGGAATAGGATTGTCCTTTCTTTTTTTCTGTACGTGGTTTTGGCGTATCTCCAGCATTGGTACTCGCCCTCCTGCATATGTAGCGCCTGTACACATTCTTTGTTTGGTGGCGCCGACACTTCCAATAGTCTTTCTGGATTTCTGGGATATTCTACTTTCCTAGCCAATTCGTAGTACGTATCCAAACCGGGTCCTTCCGGCACGAAGACAGTTGCTACATTGTTTTTCCACTCCACCAATATTTCTTCCCCGGGAATAGCTACGCGCATGTTGCCGTCTGCTTCGAACTTCCCAGCCGCAAATACATCGAGCATTGCTTCTATAGCCCACGCAACGCAGGTCTCTTTGCCTTTTCGCAATGCTACGCGGTGTCCTCTCGCAGGCCAAACGGCATCCAAGTCTCTGGGGATCGCATATCCTAGTATTTTGTACTCCCCTGCGGGTATTTCTTGCATTCGGTGTACTTTGGTTCTACGAGGCATGGAATCCTATAGGAAGTACTCGGAAACGTCCAGGCCAAAGAACAACTTGCGCAGATTGTCTGTCCTTCTGGAAATCCTATCCAATGTTTTCCTGTATTTCTCCAATTCTTTTTCTATTCTTTTTCTGTCCTCTTCTTTTTGCCGCAGAATGGACTGCCTTTGTTCCGACAGTTCTGCGTGGTATCTCCTAGTGGCTTCGACCCACTCGTCTCCTTCCAAATCGTCCCGTATGTCTTCCAATCTTTGCTGTCGTTTTCTTTTGGACAGGAAGGAAATCCTGCGGTCCGTAGGCACTTTTAGTATTCCGAAGAGACTCTTTTCCACGCCTATCTTTTGTGCCTTCTTCGTGCGCCAAACCCACTCCACGTGTTCCGTGGTTGGGAGAAAGTTTGCGATAGTAGGCGGATCTTTGTGCACTCTGGTGGGTTTGTTAGACTCCGCCAATACCGTGGGAGAATCCTTTGTGTAGCATCGCAGCGGTAGTATTTCCACCGGGTCCAATCCACGCACGTCTATGCGGAATATAGGGCATTTGCGCAGTCCGAACTCTGCAATGGTCCAAAGTACGCATTGTTCCCATTTTTCGTTGCCCCGTACGCGTATGCCAGCTATGCGCCCCGTTGTTGCGTGGCAGTACCAAGCTAGAAATATTTCTTTTGTCTCCTCGCAGCAAATACACAAACATCTATCCAAGTGTTCCGCGAACGCCAACCACATGTTTTTTTGGCGGTTGTACTACGAATATGTCTGCTAGAGGCTCTATAGTCTCCGCAATAGCATTTGTGTTTTCTTTGGAGAAATCCCTACCATAGATGGATATTTCCACTCTGCTGCATCCTCTTTTCTGCACGTCTGGATGCAGGAATGTTCTACGCAGGTGGTCGTTGGGACAATCCACGTTCTCTGCCAACTTTGCTCCTACTGGATTCTGCACTTCTCCAGCCTCGAAGTTGGATACTATCTTGTTGTATATCTTCGTCCTTTTGCCGTCTTCCATCCAAGTACAAACATGGCTGCCTACTTGGTGTGTATTGTCCAAAATAGTACCCTTGCGTCCCCCCAGTTCTCCCTGGTGTTCGTAGCCCAGCTGTCGCAATCTGCGCACCAAAGCTTTTCTATCCAAAGTACCAGAGAAATCCTGCGTGTAGTCCACGGAATAGATACCATATACGTGCGCATCTAGCAAAGTAGCAAACTTGGGTATCTTTTCCTCTACGGTTTCTATGGACAATTCCGAGGTGTCTACTTTGGCTACGAAAACTGCTGCAGGTTCTCCGTGCAAGCTGGACCACTTGGCTGCCATGTGGGAGACGCGATCTACTATTTTTCCTTGCCTGCAGCTGTGTACTATTTGGACATGCAGGAACGTACCAAATGCCTCCTGGGTCGCAGTGGATATTTTGGAGACCAGCGTTTTTGCGTTTCTGCATATGCGTCCATACATGTCGTTCTCTGCGACAAATCCATAGACAAACACATCGTCTACGAACGGTGGCAATCCGGATAGCGGCTGCAGGCTGGTAGTACCTTCGTTTCCGCGCAAATAGTCGCACTTGGATATGTCGGGTAGTAGATTACCGTCGTATGCGTTGTCCAACAGCAAATGTGCTAGCACCCTATTCTTCGCACGTATGCCCATCTCTTGCAAGGTTGCCGAAATACTCTTTTGCTCTTCCATCGTATATACGGGGTGTCGAAGGTTTTTTGGCTACTCGCATCCCTTGCTAGGGAGCGGTGTCCTGCCGCGCCCTTGCTACGAGGGACTCGTTTTTGGGCCCATACAAAAAAGGAGAGGCAAATCGCACCACGGACATTCCTGGTGCTTGCTACCAGCGCAGTGGACACAAAAAAATACTTTTCCTACGCAAAATGTGTCTACCAGGAAAGCCCGTGTGGGAGTAGAAAAGGTAGCCGAAAATGGTTGCCGAAACAATGGGCAAAAATATGCTCTTATAATACATTTCGTCTTCATCTTCAAATGCTTCCTTAAGTCCGCTTCTTTCTTAAAAGTTCTCTTACAATCTTCGCACTCCATATATAGACTAACATATTTAAGTGGTTGCGCTGTTGCCCCCAACCACACTTGGGACGGGTCGTTCCCATGGTGAAATATTTGACACAGGTAAACCCTGTGTTGAGATTGCGCTGGAACCCCCATCCCCTATACTACTAATAGTAAGCTATGGTGTTTTCACCGATACCCTATCCCAGTTGTAATTGTAAGAGTTCAATAATGAGGTCGGGCTATTTCGGAAATCTACTTTCATTTGTCGCTAGGGTACAAAGACGTCCCTGTGAGATCAAATACATACTTATATATTCATCAATAAGTTTCCTTGTACTTACTTGTTTCGCAGTTTATTCCTGTGAATCCAGCTGCACATTCACAAGAATAACCATTTTCTTTGTTGTTGCATATCGCTCCATTCTGACAGGGTTTGCTTACACACTCGTCGATGTCTTGTAACAATTAAAGAGAAAAACAATTTATTATTTTCAAAATTAATTATGGAATATGATAATCTTGGAAAACACGTTTGACTGTACGCTGTATAATATAAGTTTTAAGTAGAGTTTTCTAAAAATAAAAACATTCACTCGATCAGTTTTACCACTAACACAATGACTGTAATTTTAATATACCGAAAGAGAAAAAAAATCGACAAGAGAGGCACTAGAAAATTTTTTACGATAACTTACAAATTTTTTTCGCGCCCAGATTGGTTATTTGAGAAGTTTAAAATGAGAAGTTTTTTAATCGTTTTTGTTATGTAAAATACAAATAGACATCCATTTTTTATGTGTCTGTCCTCTTATTGGCGATAAATTGCGTCATCAAATTGTCAAAGTAGTATGCGGATCCACTCGGCAACGCCTAAGACAATGTGATAACGCAATTTTTCGTCAATAAGAGGACAGACACATAAAAAACTGATGTCTATTTGTTATTTTTTCCGCGCGTGCCTTTGTCTTCCTACATTATTCGACTATGGTATCTAATGTCGTTGATATGTATATATACTCTTACAAGGGAGGAAAGTACAGTCGCCATCTTTGAGAAAACGACACACATTTAACCACGATCTCAGTGAAACTACTCCAACCAAGTCCACCCGAACAAATGTTCTGCGAATAAGCCAATCAAAAATGGTAATTTTAACAACAGAAGTTCTACAAATCAGACAAACTATATCCAAGAGTTTACAGGGCTTAGAAGACTGCCGCATAGCAAGACGGCGATAAGTCTATCAGTGCCAGCCCCTGATAATATCAACTGTTGGATAATTTGTAGAAAATTTGTCGAGGTGGCCTTGGTTTGAGTAGTTGCAATATAAACCTCAAACACTACAAAAAACTTGATCAAAATGGTCCGTACGATGGGGGATTCATTTTGTTGTTGTTTTTATTCTTCATCACAGTCTTCTATGTCCGAAATTTTCGTGCAGAAAATTTTTCTGTCGCTGGAAATTTTCTGAAATTTTATGTCAAGGTTCTTACCAGTGTAGGAATCGGGCAGAATGAATTTCAACCTTACTAATCTCCCGCATAGGAATTTTTTAATGTGTACACGACCCACCAGCCACCCCACAGGGCTAGGTTTGTTCTTGAAAAATCCTTTCACAAAATTCTCCATATTCGACATTTTTTTTTCTTTTTTGGTTGGTTTTACTTGAAAAATGAAAGATAACTATCGATAATTTAAAACAATATCAGTCACGAAGCGACAATTTGTTTGCACCATTCACCTTTATCTAAATTGGGCTCCCTGTGGTTACTCGAAAGGCATATCATTGATGCCTTATTTTGTAGATAACGTTTAACTAATGGTTATACCGCTCTTAAGGCAAGAGTGATACCAAATAATATGATCACTCTTAAGCCAAAACAACCAGGCTTTCTCTTCAATGAATCCTTACCCTTGTCGCAATGTATCCCAGTGTAGCCTGCTGCACAAACACACGTGTAGCCATTGTGTTCATCCAGGCATTTTCCTCCATTCTTGCACGGGCTACTTTCGCACTCATTAATTTCTGTTAAACATGAATTACTTGCACAGTCATTAATGCATACAACTTTAAAACATTTTATGCAAAACAAGGTTTTACAATAACTTACAAATTTCTCGAGCGCTGATTGGTTATTTTTTATCATCAATAAGAGGAAAGACAAATAAGTTGACGTCAACGACCGCGCGCTCTTTCCGTTGGTTGTTTTGATCACTAAAATTGAGAAGTTGTTATTGTAAAAAATCAAATTTACATCAGATTTTTGTGTCAGTGTCCTCTTAATAGAGAGTTTTAAATTGACTTTTTTCTCCCCGCAAACGGCAAACGTGACCACATTTTCATAGTTTTCTTGTATTTTACTTTTTTTACAAACCTTCTCACCAAAGAAAAATATTCTTTTGTTTTTCTACTAGTTTGACTTTTTTGCGATTCTTTTTAAGCTATTTAAAATAATTTTTAAATGGTCAACTGACGTTTCACGTTTGCCGTGAACGTAAATCTAAAACTCTGTATTGACGATAAATCGCGTCATCACATTGTCAAAGTAGTGTGGATCCAAGGGGGTAGCCGAGGGAATCATTCCGTCGGTCCTTGTTTTACTAGACTATTTGATAGTCAGTTGCCAACAATCCCTGTGACCCTAATTTCATGATCGAATGCCGGAGATCAAGCTAAACAACGTTAGCGGCGCATTCACTCAGGCATAATTCACATTGCTAGTTGCATGCATTTTTTTTAAACAAGGCGAAACGTTTGGTGTACAAAAGTTACATCGTGAGTGCACATCACTAAGACATACTTTACATTGCTCTGAGTTGCATGCATTTTTTGTTAAGGTGGCTGACTACTTTTCAACATTCCATTTGAGCCCACGATGTGCGCGCACTCAAAAACCGCTGAATAATCTTCACGATTATATTGAAGAACCATACATCTTTTAAACTTCAAGAGGGCAAGAGCCTCAAAATTTTGCACGGAAATCTATATATTTTTATGTTGTTTTCCGGAATAACAAGTAATATCCCATTATTTTTCAAAGTCTAAGACAATTCTGTTTATCAGAACAATCTAAAAAATCGTTCTGTTTGTGTTGTGCTCAATTTTTACGATAACTTGCACACCGTAGAACATGAACAAAAAAGTTTTTCCATTGTTTACTATAGTTTATTAAAACAACTTCTATCAGTATTTTATAAATATAGTGTACGTTACGTGTTCGGAGAAAAAATTACTCATGTTTCTTCCTTAGTTTCGGTTTTATCATTTTTTTCGCACAGAGCTCGATTTTCGCCATTTTTCTTCCAAAATTGTAGAAACGCATGACATTCAGGAGTGATTATCTCATAAACAAGCTAGGGACACTTCATTTATCTTTGCATTTTTGAAATCAGCATTAAACCTTAGGTTACAAAAAGTTTCAATTTTCAATATTCTGTTTATTATTTACCAAAGTAGTCAGCCACCTTAACAAAATGAAACGTTTGGTGTACAAAAGTTACATCGTGTGTTTTACCTTTCAGCCTTCTTAGTTTACCCATAGTGAGATGACATACTATGATACTACATTGTTTTATTTTAGTTGATTTTTCATTTTTTATTTGAGAATAAGATTTTTTTGTTTTAGTTGTATTCATTCGTTTTCTCGTGCACAACCGTTTGACAAAGAAATGATACTCTATGGAATGGCACATGGTCTGAATTGAGAAAATATTTTAAAATTACGCCAAACTAAATTTGGTCCATTAATAAACTTATGAGTAGATCTATCTGGCAAGAAAACTGTGAAAGCCATGGGTTTAATTCCCATAAGGGATGTTTTCTCGAGTTCCCTTACTTGCAATTTAATAAGCTTGATCTCCATCTAATACCAACGAAATTATTCTACAACTTTTTCATCAGTTGGTGTTCGAACTTTCTGAGTACGGTAAATTTGAAATCATTTTCAAGCTTATCCTTTTCGTAATGTTTCGACGGAGGACAACTCTCAAAAGCCTCAACCAAAACACTGAATTCCACTAGGCTTCATCTCGTAGGAGTCACTTTTGAGAAAACAGTAATAAGAAAACTATTCCATGGACACCTGATTTATTATTCAACATGACATTAAATTTGGAAGATGTAAATACTGTTGATAAAAAAAATGCATTCTAATAAAGACTGCACATTTAAATTGAAAAATGAACTAGCATGAAAAAATAAAATTCGCATTTATATGTTTGTACAGTGAATAAAACGATGCCTACGAGTTACAATATCTCAGCATTGTCGTGTTCCGTCTCAGTTAGAGACACAAATAGAGCTTTGGGTATCTAGCAACTAGCATCTGGTATATTAAATTACAGGAGGCAGTGGAAACTCAACCTGCGCGGATCAGAAGTTCAAATTAAAACAACCGCGCTAGTGATCCTGACTCGGATGCCGCAATATACAAAGAACACGAACTTCATAAGTATATCATGACGCCTTGCCACTGGAGTGCGAACACCGCCTGCCTTGACATAAGCACTTAATAGATTAATACATTATAAAAGTATAGTATGTGCTTACCAATTTCACAGTTTATTCCCTTAAAGCCGTCGTTACAGGAACAGGAGTACCCTTTTTCTTTGTCATGGCATGTTCCACCATTTGTGCATGGATTGCTTACGCATTCATTTATTTCTGAAAAGAGTCGGCAACGAAACAGAAAACAGCATAGTAAAATCATATTAATATGAGCTGGAAAAAGACTTTATGAGTGTTGTCAACTTGAAAAAATGTAAAAAGCTTAAGTTTCTCTCAAAAATTCGAGTGATTAGAATAAATGAACACAAATTCCCCCTCACCCTCCCCCCATTCCCCTAGCCGTAGGGAGGAGGGGAACGGGGGCATAAAATTAGTTCGCTTTCGACAGCAAAATCTTATTAATTATGCCGGATTCCTGTGGATTTGGAGAGAAAATGATAGATTGCCCCTTTATAGTTCTCGCTACACCGATGTCTATTTCCTTACTATGTTTGATGGTAAGAACTAACCTCTGCACTGTGGTCCAAAAAATCCTTTTGGACAAAGACATCGTGTTTCATACAATGCATCACAATCGATATAACATGTACCACCGTTACTGCAGGGCTTGTTATGGCAGCCAAACTAATAAACAAATACACAATTAGGAATTATTTTCAAATGATAAGAGATATTGCAAGATTTTAAAAGTAATAATAATCATTAATATAGTATCCGATAATAAATACATAATAATGTAATCGGTGTTCTATCTGGGCAAATCCTTTTCAAAAAGAGAATCCAGCCTCTAGGAACTAGTTGAAGTGAGGTTGAAGTTGATGGCTTTTACTAGAATGCCAAAAATATGTATTGTCTTGTATTTTTTGACATGAATTTTGCTTTCTGTGAGAACGCGCGTAGAGGTGAAGGAATGGCTTAATCAAAGCGACTATCAGAGTTTTAACTCATCACTAGAAGATGAGCTTAGCGTTAGGTGCTTGTTCAGTGGGATACGAGGTGCTACTGAAAAATGTTGTTCGTTTTAGTAAGAGTATTATATTTCGTGCTGGAAACTGAATGGGCTAGCTTCTCCTATCACTTCCCATGGATTTGTGTCTAATGAGCCGTATTGAAAGCTATATTGATAAATACTTGATTTATACTTTTGGTTAGAAGCAATGATTTATGTTCACAATTTTTTCTGACTGAAAATTGAATCGTCTAAAATATGATACATTTTTTAATAATAATCAAATAATCATGCCAAAATTTGATAGGAGTCCTTTTCCGGCACTGAGGACAGGTCCAATAGCTCAGGTGAAATATTTTCAAAAAACTTGTACAGGAATAGAGAAACACAATTAGATGATAAAAAATAAGCTTACTATATGGCAGCAAAGCAAAATAAATCGTAGATTAGAATAATTTCAATTTGGTCCTACTTACCTGTGACGGCCTTAGTTGGGTATACATATATCCTTTCCTGATCTCAAACTCTCCTCCTTGCTGCACTGAGATCGCAGACACGCTTTTTACGCCATAGTCGTTAAGCTGGCAAATTCCAATTGTCCTTCCAACCTCAAAATTAACAGATATACACCATGTTGTCTGAATACAACGGAGAGAGCATTGAACGAATGTTGCTGAAGAGAGAATCTTTTTACTGTGTCCTTTTAGTATGATGTCTGGCTTGTTGATGAATCCACCCCAGGACAACCGAACAGGGCAATCTCTTGGTTCACTTTGGACTTTAGGTCCGTCCAACAACAACATTAGTAAACTAAGCACCTTGAGAAGAAACAGCATTTTTGAAAGAGAGGTCGAGACACTTGAATTATAAAACTAATTTCTCAGTTATTGTCTAGTATAAAATGATGAAAGATGTACCCTTTTTGACTTATTTAGGTTGAAGTATCAATTTTATAAAATCCAATTCATCCAGTTCATGTTCTAATGATACGCCAGGGAAGTATACTATTCCAATACAGCTCCAATATAATTCACATGGAAACTTGACATTCAATTTTAAAGAATCTCAACGCTAATGTATTATGTCATACAATTAGCAGTAAATTGCTTTTCTACATGACAACCACGCAGGCGTCATTATCTAACGGCAACCGGCTTATTCTTTGAATGTATACAGGGGCTGATCGATCACCAACTTCGAATCAACCATAAACATTTTTTGGAACTATGAGTAGTAGTGCTATTTCTAAGCGCTTTGTTTCCGTTTTTAAAATCAACGAATACTACTGGAGCCCAACATCGACGAAAATTTAGTCAATTAAACTAACGAAATTGTTTGATTTTATGTCAATATAATTACAGTTTCGTCCCGCTTCAAAGTGCTTCAAAATGTTCTAGAAAGAAGTTTGCAGGTTCCATGTGAAACGTCAAGCCGAGAGGCTTAACGGGTATCCAACGGATTCCTGTAAAGCCTAGTAATTAAACTGAAAATGTATGGGTGTTATTAACATCATTTGGCATAGACAAAGGAAATTTGAACCAAATGCCGGAGATTGGGATTATTTTCAAATATGATATTTTAACATACATCTCCAAGTAAGAAAGACAAATGGCTCCAGATAAGATTACATTCCTGTTAAACTAATTTCACTACTCGATAAACATACTGGGTTATTCCCTTTTAAGTCTGTTTTGTCTCAGACTTCTTCGAATGATCTCACACATAACGGTCTTAAGGTAATCTCACCTAGCAATTATTGAAAAAAAGTAATTTATTTTTCATTCAAAGTTATTTTAGTTTATTTTTTCAAATGATTCTCTTAGCTTGGGGGTCCATTTACGAGATAATATATATTCATAATAAACCATTTTTCTTTCCGTGAGCCGCAAAAAAATCATATATCAAACTGTTTTGACAGGTCTTATCTGAAACTTGTTTAGAATTAAAAAAAACAATGGTATTATTCATACAATATGAAAATGGTGTGTCTTACGATTAGGACTCTGATTTCGTCGCAAGTGAAAACTAGCCTTTAATATTGGCCTAGCGAATTTGACAATGATTAAGGTGAATTACATATTAATAAACTAATAAATAACACTACTAAACAGCACAGTTCTCACCTAGATTTTGATAACATGCTGTTAAACTAATAATTTATGACTTAGTACTATTAGTCAACTAATTCGTAAATAATGAACAACAAGCAAATATCGACCCGTACTTTTTGAGGCTAACACGGCATCTTTATCTCAATCAGCAGCCGTGTTGTACTCATTATTTTTGGACAAGGTTAAGCAAATGAAAATTTGTTTTTATGTTGCTTATGCATATTTATGAAATATAGATAAAAGATAAGATAAAACGCGCGCGATGATTGACTGGCCATCGTGTATATGTTATACCAGTGCAAAAACTCTGTAATACCAGTGCAGTTTACAAATTTTCAGGATTCTGATTGGCTAAAAAAACAACAGTAATTGAATTAGCCAATCAGATTATTGCAGTTGCCATAGCAACAGAACAGCCTTCCTTCTCTGGAAGTTCTCAGAAAATTCAAGATGGCGGATTTTTATCTTGAAAATGGATTCAACATTCTAAAAAAGTCAAGCTTCATCAGTTTAAAACCAGCAAGTCAGGTTGAGAATTGCAAAAGGAGGACTCGATGCTTGTTATTTGGGAATTAAGACGGAAAGAAAACATTCGTTGGGCCATTTTACAGCTGTTACAGTCGCATGACACGAAAGTTGAAGCGAGAGATGTTGATACTAGCCTGCGTAGCAAAAAACAGAAGTGGATTCAGTTAATTCGACTATTCACACGGACTGTATTATATGGCTTAGATTGAATTCTATTGAAAGAAAAAACCACCGTCCTTTTTGAGTTGAATGTACGCTATTGGATGTATTTTACAAGAGAAAATGCATGACATAGCCGGGGTCAAGCTAGAAAATGGTCTCTCCTTGAAATAAAACAGAACCTGTCGAAAAAACAGAAGTGGATTTGAAAACCTTGGGCTTTCCTGAACATTTTGGTGTATGATTCATACGAGTTTGTTAACATTTAGAACCGTATTTTTGCTGATTTTATAAGCTCATACTGTCTGTTGGCCTATACATTCGCCTCTTATGGCCTTTCTTAGGTTTTGTAGCCTCGAAACCACGCTAACTACGGTAGTTAGCGAAAGAACAGACGATTTACGGGTCATTTAGGATGTTTTGTCACGCCGTTTACTTGTGCTATATAACTTTACAACAACCTTTTGCTTTGGAAAGAGAGGAAAAAGACCAAAAAGAGCAAATATTCCAAATGTATGGGCAATTTTTTCCAATGCGATTGCACCTGGGGGTCGGGGATTTAACAAATGGTTTTCTCAGCGGGGAATGGAGCGGGGATTTTAACGCTCGTTTGAATACTGTGAGGGCCTGGAAACAAGAGATCGGCCATCTTGAAAAATACTCAGAAGGCGTTGTGATTCCAAGCACACTCAGGCCGTAGCCTAGTACAGAGCAGTATGTCCTATACAAAACACACGCTCAAACAAACATATAGCAGTTTCTACCTATACACTTTTACAGCAACTCCACTAATAAGAACCTTTCTTAAAATTGTAGCCTTAATAGGTTCTTACGTGGAGGGGGCTTAAAGTGAGAATTTTAGCCTAACAGGTTCTTAAAACCCAGGTTCTTATACGCGGGTTTTGTTCAGTTGTTTCGGTCAGTTCGAATGTAGAATCAGATCATGGTTAATTCATTAAAACTACTGCCTCGCAATATTTACAAGCATTGTTCATTTTCGATTTAATACCATTATAAAACTCAGCTGACTAGACGTAAACCTAAACGTTTTCGCACGATTTGAGATTCAGATCCCATGAAAATATTGAGCATTGCATGTTTAGTGCATGGAACACGCAACAGTTGGCTCTCACGTAGCACAAGAATTTGGAGTTGGCGTGTTTCTTATTTACATTAATGATTTTTATAGATGTAGTAATATATTAGATTTCCATATCTTTGCTGACGATACCAATTTGTTTTACTCTGACAGCAGCCTATTTGCCCTAAAATCTTGTATCAGTGAAAACCTTAGTCACGTGTCAAACTGGCTTATTGCTAGCAAGCTTTCACTTAATATAAACAAAACCAATTTTATTACTTTTCACCCACCTCAAAAAGCTACTAGTTATGCAATTAGATTATATATTAACAATAAAATGATAAGAAGGAAATGTAGATTGAATATTTAGGTATTTATATTGACTCCCATTTAAATTGGAAATATGAAATTCTTCATATTTCTAAAAGAATTAAACGATGTGTAGGTATTCTCTCACAAATTAGGCATTATGTAAATATATCAATTCTTACAATGTTGTATTATACATTAGTATACCCTTTCCTATCTTACTCACTTGTAACTTGGGGGAACACCTACACAACTACTTTGTGACCACTTCTAGTTATTCAAAAAAAAAAGCAAATAGGCTTATGACCTTTTCTGATTTTACAGCTCACTCTGGTCCTTTATTCTATAAATTGAGAATTTCCTAACTTAATCTTTTTAAACAAAGCATTGTTTATCTATGGTTTTCATTCAGGTAGCTTGCCATCAGCTTTGAATGATTTTTTTGTATCTATCAACAGATTGCATGGTTATAACACTAGACTTGCCAGCAAAAAATCATACTATTTGCCAAAGATAAGAACTAATTATGGCAAATTTAACATTCGCTTTTTAGACGTTAAAATTTGGAATTCCATCCAGGATGTTCATAAATCAAAGTCCCGGTCCCGTTTCAAGAAGCTTCCACGTAAGTCACTTTTGGACAAAATATAATAATCAGTTATCGTTTTTCACATATTGGATTGAATCAACTTTCTCTCTTTTATAATTTTTTTAAAATAGTTCTCTCCCTTGTGTGTGTGTTTTTGTCACTCCATCCTTTTCGTGTGTGTGTGTGTGTATGTCTTTCCCCCTGGCAGCCTGTCTTGTCAAATCCATATATTCTGTTGTTGCAATTATATATATATTTCTCTATACATTTCCTTCTATAATTTTCCGTTTGACCTAGCCATTATGCTCGACTAGCTCTGCTATTTCTAAATGGCTGGTGCTCATCTATTTATACATTATTATTTTATAAATTTTATTATATATCAATCCAAGGAGTGCCAAATAAAGATGTTTGTTTGTTTGTTTGTTCATTATTCTAATGACCTCAATCTTAATAGATTCAAGTATCTCATTAAATTTTCTCTTTAGCTATGCAATATTTCACTTATACAGAAAAGAATAAAAGATTGACTTTCAGATTGACCGAAATTATATTAAGAAGGCTCGAAACGGTTTTTCTTGAGCGCGCGCGCGATCTAGATCCAATCACGTAGAACTTGCAAAAGGAAATTTTTTCCTCAAAAATTTTAATATTCAAACTTAAAAAAATAATCAAAAACTGTACGGTGAAATTTCTTCAAATTTTGCATATGGCTTTGGTTTATATTTTCGAAAACTTAAGGAAAAATTTAAAAAATTCTGTAAGAGGACGAGGAAACTATTCCAAACAAATTTGAACAATTTTTTTAACGAATTCCCACTTACAGAATTTTTTTTCTTTTTTCGTGAAAAAAAAAAAAAGATCATGATACAAAGTTTAAATATTCTGGTTCTTAAAAAATTCACCATTTGGTTCCTGAATTATGATTTTTTAAATGAACATTTTTGATGGCATAAGAAGGGTTCTGATGTAGTCATAGCAACGTCTTACGTCATTTTTACATGTTTATTGTGATCTTTGGTTTATGTTCTTTGGCTTTCCAGGTTTACTTGCTGTCATATTATAGCCGTATTAATTTTTTTAGTTCATAATTGTGATTGTATGTGAAGGCAAAAAGCACTTTCCAGCCTCCTTAAACAAGCCTTTTAGCTTTGGCCGCAGTAACGAAGATAACAAATCTTAAGCATTACAAACTCGTAAATAAAATAGGCTGCACAGTTTCGCACACGAATATCAAAATTCCATCTACAGCAGTTGCCGGAAAAACTAAAACATACTCTTCTTGTTACAATTCCTTCTTGTATGGTAGGATGTGGATCTTTCAGCCAGCCAGTAGCGTCAGTGTTACAGTGGTATTCGGGTACACATTTTGTTGGCATAGCAACGCCGGCGCCACCTGTCAATCGATACCAACCTACGAAAGAGGTGCTGTCACATTGCCTATTCACCTTTCCGTACTTAACGTTACGAGTCGAGTTCGTTATGTTGGTGTAGGTAGCACATTCGACGCCTTAAAGAATAAAAGAAAAAACAAAAAAAAGCTAATTTTAGTACTATTTTAGAAAAAATTAAATAACAGGATATGTTTTGAGGCCGGGGATATCAAAAGCTGGTAAAGAGCCGTTGTTCTTTGCCTTAGGCCCGAAGAAATGCAGGCTCTGGGTAGGAGATTGAAGCGAATGCATTAACAAACGGCGCGCGCTCAATCCTATATTCACCTGGGCCCGGTTGTATGAAGGGTGGATAGCGCTATCCGACGGATAAATCTTATCCGGTGGATAAATCTATTGGACAACAGCCACGACATATTCAATGGATATGGATTTGTCAGTTGGATAGCGCTATTCACCCTTTGTACAACTGTGCCATGTAGGTGATTATTGAGAGATAATCTGCAGTAGGGCGCGCCATTTTTTATGATCACCTGAGCAATGATATTTATCTTTTTGTTCCATTTATTTTATAACCATACGTTGCCTAAAATTTGTATACCTATTCAATAAGACAATAAAATATAGGGTAAATTGTAACTTACTGTCGACCACATCACAAGTTATTCCTTTGAATCCAGCGTCGCATGTGCAGTAGAAGCTATTTCCTGAGAGACTGCAAGTAGCTCCATTTTTACACGGCATAACATCACACGCATCTGAAACAAATCAAGCAAAAATCAGGCTGAATCAAAACGAACGCTCTGTTATGGGAGAAAACAGAAACAATCAAAAAACATGTCAACTCGTTATCTATTAATAGGTTTATTATATCAAAGCATCAAGTCAATATTTTGAATTGGTAATGCTCTCATAAACATTTTCTACCGAGAGTGGGGAGAGAGAGAGGCCGATTTTACAAATACAACTATGTACAGTCTTGTATTTCACTCCCAAAAAGTAAGGAAAGTAGCAACAGCATTTTTAATCGCCTTTTTCCGTTTTTCCGAATTCTTTTTCTCAATGAATATCTGTATTTCTTCTGTAGAAGGACTGGAAAAATCTTTCTTTAGGCTTCATTCGGCCTGAATATGCCAGCAAACGTTTTTGTTTGCGATTCGTGCAAAATATCACGGCGCCAGCTCTTTTCACGTGCAACTTGTAACCCGACTGAGAAATAAGTACTTATTTCCCGGTCGGGATATATTAAAATTTTGTTAGTTTTATGTTGTCCTCTATCAAGCAATGAGAGTGTTCGTTGTATCGGCAGAATCCGTAGCTAGACAACAATAAATATTTTTTGGATGAGGTTTTGATGATATCCGGATTTATCAATTGGGAGGCAAGTGTTATGGCTGAGGTCAATAGCATTTGCCGAGACATTGATAATTCCGGACATCATCAAAACCTCATCCAATAATTGTTTTATATTACGTTTTTCAAATAAAGTGACTGATAATACAAAGATAGAAACTTTATAATAAACTTTATTTTAAAAGACAGTTTCAAAATAATGCATATAGGAAATCGCATGATTTCGCATACCATTCGGAACTTATAGGTACGAGTGATGTTTTCATTTTTTTCCAAATTGGACGAGCATTTTAGGCGAGTCCAATTTGAGAATTTTCAAAACATCACGAGTATCCATAAATTTGGATTTGTACGAGAACATTGTGCGAATTTTTGTTTATAATACTCTAAACAAAATTGAGGGATATAATTGGGACTCTACAGAGTACAATTCGGGATTTAATTGTTCTCCTCTTGTCCAATAAGAATGAAGTAATACAGATAACCGCTATCCGCTGACGTATGCAGGCTCGTTTTTGCAAACTGAACTGTCTCAGATAACTATTGACCGCTGAAAAATCGCTGGCGCATGCTGATAGCTAGAATATTATCTGTAGGTTCTCGATTAATAAGAACTCAGTTAGTGAGTACAATGCGTAAAAAATGAATTATTTTATGGCATGGGACATTCCATTTCGCAAAATGTTAAGTTATACTTACCGAATTGGCAGTTTTGTCCCTGGAAACCTTCTGTGCATGTGCAGGAATAGTTATTGACTTTATCAATACACGTACCATTGTTACGACAAGGGCTACTCAAGCACTCGTCGATATCTTCAAATAATGCAACAGATTAACACTGTTAATCATTAATATTTCCTGTAAGATTACATGAAATGGCACTATTCTGTAATAAAGTCTGAGGGTAGGTTTGAGTTAGGGTTGGGGTTTGGGTTAGGGTTTGGGATAGGGTTTCAGGTTTCAGGACGTTATAATTAATAATCAATAATTGACAATCGAATAATAGTGCCATTTCATGGGACTTACATGAAGTACCAACCTAGTTAATAATTCAAAACGTATTCGAGGGTTACGAGGGTTGCTGTGCTTTCTTTTTCTTTTACTTTTTTTTTTTTTTTTTTTTTCTAATTTGCTACTGCTACAGTAAAAACCCGCATTTTTGGAGTTGAGGTTGATTTCGTTCTTATTTAACGGGTGTTTACTGAAAAATCAGCCTGAAGGTGCATGTTCTTAAGGTGTTCTTAAAATAAATGTTTCTAAAATATATACAGTATACTATATAGACTACCAATACATGTAGGTGATATCAATGTGTAAGTTCAAAAATGTTATTTTGAAAAATCTTGACTGCTATAATAACTGTATCAAAACAGTAGAAAAATAAATATTGTCAGGTCAGACATGGAGTCTGCTTTTTAGTGTCGGTCGTCACGCAACGCTCCCTCCCCACAAACGGCTGCTTGCATTTGAACTACATTCCTTTCTCATTGTTTGGATCGTAGCAATGAGTTCGAGCGTATTGTTTCCTATTGAGCCAATCACAGTGTCCGAAAGTATAAACATGGTGAGTTTCAATCGAGCTGCCGAAGAACATCCTCGAAAGCAATCGGTGCGGAATATTCGCCGCTTTCGACTTCACACCGTTCTTCCTCTTCTAGTGAGCATATCTTCACAGCACTAACTCCTAAACTACGTAACTTTGAGACTTGGTCATCCATTAGACGTATTAGCGACCTTTAGATACGTCGACGAGTACGAGTACGAGTAACGCTAGATCGATATCGTAGTCGATTTCCGATTTTTTTACAATCTAAAGTTTCAATCTATTTTATACACGATCAAGACTACAAAGAGATAGTGCCAATCTTTAAAAGCTTTAACTCGGACCCGTTTTCGTACTCGTCGTCGGACGTAAAGGTCTCAATTAAAGGAGACACAACAACCAACGATGTGACCAGACTCTAGTGTATATTTGTAGTCAAATATGAGAGGCAGAGCTTGGTAAATTAGAGATTTGCCAAACCCTGTTGGAAGATTGACAAAAATATCTTTTTTCTCTTCGACTAAAGTTTTGATAGCCGACTTCTGATGCGCATTTAGATCAGGAATCGAATACCGAACTTTGAAGACACGAGGCCACATGTACACTTCTTCTATGAACGAGTTGAGAATGCGAAATAAAAGCTGCACGGTGATTGGTTAGATCAAAAGTCCGCGAACGGTTCTCAAAATATGTAACCCGTCTTGTGATTGGCCAAACAATGAGAAAGGAATGTAGTTCGAATGTAAGCAGCCGTTTGTGGGGAGGGAGCGTTGCTTGACGACCGACACCAAAAACGGATGCGAGGGAGACTACTACAGGTAACACTGTAATCTAAACCGGGTTTTTACTGTATTCCCATATTTGCTCATGCAGGTTTGATTTATCATTATCGTTGTCAAAAACGTTAAAATCGTATATCGCACTGTATTTAGAACTAAATAAAAAAGGTTTAGTCAGTTAAAGTTCGTGTTTTGTGTTTACAGTTATAAAACATCTGTTATGAATTTCGCGTTCTGATTGGATGGGAGGACTTTATTTGTGAGAGCACACATCAGGCGCGCGCGCTTTTTATTTCTTAAATCGTATACAAAATAATGGATACTCTACTTAGTGTTTTATAAAAAGCAATAAAAAACTTGCTTCCTGTGCTGTGTGAAGTAAGGCACTTGAGGATTGGAAGAACAGATGGGAAGAGATAAAAGGCACTCCGTTACGCGTCGTTCTTTTTCTAACACTTTTCTCGTGTTCTGCCAATCATCAAGCGCTTTATGACTGCATACTGTTTTCATGCTGCACTCCGCCTCCCGCAATTTTGAAATAATTCTCGTTTATTGTACTTGTGTACAGTCAGCGTGTACGTGTATCAGTCTCCAATCCCCAACCAACCCCTAGTGGATGTATAATGTCATGATAAACTCGGCACCAGTGGTTGCAACTAATTAGCATATAAACTGAAAACAGCTTTTTCAAGGATGACCTCACGATTGCGCATCATGGGATTGAAGCCAAGCCCAACGCAAATATGCCGCAACACTTTTCTATTGTTTTGTCATTTACAATTTTCATTAAAAAAAGTACAAGTAACCATGCCTTTGCCAATGCATATAGATCCCACAAGGCATTGCGATATCTATTTTAAGCAATCATGAAAAACGCTATTTAAAGACTGCATTCGGCTACATTCAAAATGTCCCCAAGGATTTTGCATTTTCATTCCAACTTAACGAGTATTAACCACCCACCATGTTCGCAGTGTGTTCCATTAAAGCCAGCGGCGCAGGTGCACGTATATCCATTGTCCTTGTCATTACAAGTGCCTTCATTCTGACAAGGGTTGCTCACACATTCGTTGATTTCTTTAAAAATATATCAAAATATATATATTAAAATGCGAAACTGAACTAAATAAACACATGTGTATAGATTTTTAGTTTTCGTTTTGTACTATTGCAATTTTCTTTTTCTCTTCTCTCATTTTTTTCCCTTCAAAATTGTTATTCATTTTATTAGTGTCCAGTATTGAATGGTACTTGTCTACTATCTCCTGTCCCTTTTTTCATGACAAATTTGGCATGAATAATAATTCATGATTCATTACATAAAGAATGGTTTATGAATCTACTCACCATTACAACGACCTCCAATAAACCCTTTTGGACAAATACAATGTGTTTTTTGCGAATCCTTGCAGTCAACGATACACGTTCCACCGTTACTACATGGGTTGTTATGACAACCAAACTATAAAAAATGATTTATCAATTGTCAATTTTTAGCCTAGTTATCAAAATGTTAAAAATTGTTTTGAATAGTCTCGTAAACATCAGATAAAATACTTTCGAGGCTGCAGAAATTGTAAAAATCTTTGGGAAATTATTTTATATCAGGACTGCTACTAGACTTTAGTAACACGAAATAATCAGAAAAATCTTGTTAAGATGAGATAAAATACTTGCAATGGGGAATGTGCTTGATCGGGCAAACGGGCCGTTATGCTAAATAAACAATCATCAACAATTGAAAGGTAAAATAAACTACGACAATATAGATTTACTTTAGGAGCATTTGATCTATTTTGAATTTTTTAAGCTTTTCAGTTTTGATATATATATATATATATATATAGTAAAAAAAAGCTTAAACAATTATATATATTGAAGATACAATAATTACAACGAAAAGGATTCTTAATACAAAAATGTTGTAATTCCTTTGCTACATAAATATAATTAACGGGACTATCAAAAAGTAAAAAATAAAAGCAAGCAAAAACTAGATAAAAAATTCGTCGGGAGAAAATATGTTGTGCTATGCTAATGCGCCGCCTATCACCAATGCAAGCCGGGTTTAATTCCCGCACTCGGCGTCGTATGTGAGTAACGTTGCTTGTTAATCCTCTCCCGTATTCGAGGGATTTTTATCTGTATTCTCCATTCAACTCCAATTAGATCTTTGGACTTTTACCTATGGAATATGGAATTTGGGGTACCGTTTATGATTGTCCCACGCTGTGATTTAGCAGCCAAAGCTGAAAGTATTATTTTTAAAAAGCAACAGCAAAAATGTAAAACACAGAGAGAATAGTGTATCAAATTTGCCATACAACAGAGAGCTTACCTGTGGCGGTCTCAACTGACTGTACACAAATCCTTTGTGAACCTCGAATTCCTCTTTGTTCTCCGATACATAAAACTCACTTTCGACTCCATAGTCATTCAACTCACAAAGCCCCTTGCTTTCAGTTGCTTCAAAATTGATCGATATGCACCAGTCTTTTTGTAGACATCTTAGACTGCACTGGGCAAAACTTTGATAGCGTAAAATCTCCCTTTGGTGTCGTTTTAGTGTTATATCTGGTTTTGTGATTAAAGTTCCAATGGAATGGCTGATAGAACAGTTCAGCTTTTTGTCATCATAAGCTGCAATTTTGATCATTAAAGCCCCCGATATAAGCAGTACATTATACAGGAGCATCTTAAACATTCTATAACCTTAAATCATCGAAGCCGCATTTCGTTTGAAAAGAAACTGCGCGGACATGACCACTCGTCTGATGCACTTTACATCACTTCATCGGAGTGAAGGAGACTCTTTATACTTCAAGTATGACGTACACTTGGATGCTATTGTCATGGAAATGTTAACATTTCACATTCAAGAATCTCTGATTATACTCGAAAATGTCCTTAGGTTATAACATATTACAAGTTTTCCCGTTAAAGTAAAAGGCACTTCATTATCTTCAATATACCGGGTTCGTTTTGAAAGGCAAAGGAGGTTGTGTTTGGTCGGGTTGTTTTTTAAACTGAAAACAGAAATAACCAACTTTTGATGTTCTAGTAGAATGGTCAAACACAAAACATTTCGAGTCAAGGCTCCAGGGAAACAATAATCTCGGTAATCGTAATTATTATTATCTTTTCTATTTTCTTTTTTTTCTTTTTTTTTTTTTTTTTTTTTTTTCCCTTCTTTTTTTCTTACTTCGTTTTTCTTTTTACTTTTCTTATTTATTGATTACACATGCGTGCGACCTTATTACTCACTTTCTTTGCAACATTCTTTTTTTTTTTTTTTTTTCCCTACTTTTTTTTAATTCTGTCTTGTTAATTATGTAATAAATCATGTTATTGTCACTATTTTTAACAATGATGCAATAACAAAATATCAAGAAAATGTATTACTTCTCAGAATATCTAAGGTTAATTGTGATGATTACTTATAAATTTCGATTTAAAATCCTTAACTTTAGGTTATGATAAAGTAAAATAATAAAAAAATGAATAAAAAGTACTTCTCTCTTGAAGTATTAAAATTATCATGAAAATATAGCTGCTTACATTTCAAATCATATCAAATTTATCATTAGGTTGCAGTGTCGACAGAAACGTCTTTAATATAAATTCAATTCCAAACAGTAGCAAAAAACGTTTTCAAGACTTATATAAATTTTTTATCTTGAATTTTTATCATGAGTCGTTAGAAAGTTCAGTGCCGTCAGTTCAGTTGTACTTTATGCATGTTGCTATGTTGTTGCTACATAAAGAAAACTCATGCATCTTTTTTTGAAGCAACCTCCTATGCAGAAATATTGCTGGGATCGTAACACAAGAATATCAGCTAACTGCACGTTATGTACTAGTTATTTAGTTTAATGTGCTCACATGTGGATCAGTCAGGAAAAAAATCGAAAATTGTCTTCCTAATGTATATGATATGTATGATTCTACATTTTCCTATATGGCCGAAAATACGGTTTCTTACGGCTTATGTGAAACCGAAGTTTGGCCTGAAGACATCTGCGAAGGAGGCTAAAGTTGAAGATGAGAGGGGAAGCAGGCTTAAAATGTTTTGGGGGGGGGGGGGGGGGGCGCACCCTTGGGTCAAAAAAAATTCACCGTTTGGTTCCTGAGTTATTATTTTTTAAATAATGTACATCTTTGATGGCATAAGAAGGGTTCTGATGTTGTCATAGTAACATCGTACGTCATTTGTTCATGTTCATTGTGATCTTTGGTCTATGGTTTTCGGCTCTGGTTTACTTGCTGTCATATTATAGCCATATAATTTGTTTTAGTTCATAATTGTGAGTGTATGTGAAGGCACAAAACACTTCCCAGCCTCTTTAAGTAAAGCAATTATACGTTTGTGAAATAATTGATGAACTTTATTTTTGCTTTTATCTTGGTTTTGAAAAAGATACTAAATTTTACAAAATCAGGACAGAGCAAACAGTAAAATTCTTGATAAAGATCTGGTTAAGGTGTCGGGCGTTTTGGTCTCTCTTCTAGCAAGCCTTACACGTTCGAGCACAGAATCGCTTCATGAATGGCGTGTGGCAAATATTTTGAAGTCCTTGGCAATTGCTTGCCTTGTCTTTGCAAGCTGTAAAAATATTAAAATAATAAATTAGAGGTCAATATTCCCAAATAATCAGATTGATCATGATAAAAAAATTATATTTGGCGATTTTAGAAATTCCGCTTTGAAGCAATTTTACAACCCGTCAACCTTTGTCAGCCTCGCTTTGACGTCATACTAAAATTGCTCATGCAACCAGCCTAGGAACAGTGGAGGGATATTCATAAAAGGCAGTTTAATTTTCGTACATCAAATTCTTATACTTTTATCATCAAAAACGAGCCTAAAGGCAAAGAACACAGCTTATCAAAATATATTAATTTAACCTATCTTTGCATGCACTTACTAGTAGGACTTTGTGTTGGCTCAGGGCCAGTGGTAGGACTTTGTGTTGGCTCAGGACGAGTGGAAGGTTGTACTGGTGGATTTGTAGACTGTGCGATAGATGTTGGTTTATTCGTTGTTAATGCTGGGAGCTTGGTAGGAGGATTGCCTGATTGCAGAGACGTGTAAAAAACCACATAATTAAAAAGCAAGCGTAATAGCGTAAACTGATAGATTACTCGAGTTTATGTCTAAGCCACAAGTTCTAAACCAGATTTCAGCCCACTAGCCCACTACAAAATCTGCACAGGGTATATCCATCAAACATTTCTACTCCCAGATAAAAGCAGGTCCAAGTTAAACCAAACCAATAAACCTGCCCGAACGTTAGTTTTGAGCCGTCCAGTTCTCCATTCGTCTAGATACTTTATTGCGGAAATCTGAGCAAGATTATGAAGGCTAAACTATAAAGGCGTTTAACTGTGTAAATCTTTATTTGCATCTACCTTGTATGTGATATATCTAGTTCACGATGTCCGAAATCTTGCGCAGGAATCTGAATATTTAATTTTTGTCTTGACGGTTCCATAGAGAAAGACTGAAGGGGAGTCATATATATAACATAGCTTTTATTAAGAAAATAAAATGTATATTATTGTGAAAATAATGATTATTATATTCGAGCATTGTATAATCATATTCCATACCTCCAATTCTATCAAATATCCACTTGATATAAGAGCTAACCCTTGTGTATACTGTATAGTGTGTAGGAAGACATCCACTGGCACTAAAACTGACTATACCATGCAAGAACCATCTACCGTTAACCTTACAGACCAGAGGACCACCGCTATCTCCCTGGCAGGCACTAGCTCCACTGGACTGTGCCTGTCCAGCACAAAGGTGAGTGTAGCGGTATATTCCTGTTTTATATTGCTTTTTACAATCTGCATGTGATGCAATTGGAGCCACAGCCTGCTGGAGGATGTCAGGAACTGCACCAGTTTCATGAAGACGGCCCCATCCTGAAATGAAATGGAAAATCGTTATCAAGTTTTATCTTTTTGTTACTTTCATTATATAAAAATTAAGCCGGTTGGGTTCGATGTAATCCTAATGAGCTCAAACGTTTAAAGGGAATTTTTGCGTCACTTCATTGAACCCAAACATGATCCAAAACAAAGCAAATTGAATTATATTGTCAAAACTACGTTTATCTAGCTTTCAGAAAAGCTATACTTTTATACAAAAACAATTGAAAATCAAGCAGCGCGTAATTTGGCTAGCCTAGGGCGTAAAGTTGTTTCGTAGGTATCTTGATGCCTCCCACATACATTGTTCTTACTCCAGAAATCATCTAACCTGAAACAAAACATTGATCACCAACTCGAGCCTCTTCTGTCGGTAAACAAGCCAGATTGACCTTTGAACTTAGCTTTACTGGATGTTCAAGTTGAAGAAGGGCAATGTCATCTTTGTAGTGGTACAGCAAGAACCCTGTGTGTTTAAATATTTTCTTTACTTTGACGACCTGTTGGACCGTCGTAGATCCTTTGCGATGATGTGCACCTAGAAAAATAGTTACTTTCAGTTTGTCAAGCAGCTGAGGTGTTACATTTAATAGAATAATAGAATAAATCATTTATATAGCGCCAAATTCCTAAAGTTCAATGGCGCTTTTAAATACAATGCATTATAAATGATAAAAGTGTATATATGACTTATATACATCTAATAAAAATAAAACAAACTAAGAGTTCAAACTAAAAGGTTTAAAATAAATATGTCTTTGTGTTCTTTTTAAAACATTCCAAATTAGTTTCATGTCGCAATGATTCAGGCAGATTATTCCATAACATAGGACCACATAACAACTTTAACAACTGCTTTACGTGACAAACCGCGAAGGTCTCCTTGGAGCGCCCTGGATAAGGGACAGACCATTAGATATTTGTTGTGGGGGGGGGGGGGGGGGAGGGGGGGGGGGGAGGTTGCTTAAATCCCCAAAAGAGTATCGAGCAACACTTAAACCTCAAAAAAAAAATCGTGCAACCTCTGCTGATAGAAGAAAAATATATAACTTTACGCAAAAAAATAACGTGCAAGGGTTGAGCCAAAAAGATAAATATCATGCAACCAAAACTCCTGCAACCCCCACCCCCCCCCCCTCCCCCCCATCAGTTATCTAATGGTCCATCCCTAAGGAAATGGAATTAAGTCGATGGCAAATGATACTTTAAGTGGAACCGATCAAATATATAGCATATCTAGCCTCACCCAACCTAATTCTACTTTTTTTAACTGCACTCACCCCATATAAGGGAATCCGAAATGAGGCTAGATTTCATATTCCAAAGTCTGTATACCACGGAAAGTCGTGTTAAATTGCTCATGATGACAGACTGCCACCGGGTAAGGATTAAATGCCCGGCAAAGTTCTAGCTTGTTACTAGAAAATATTACACCTGTTTTTGTTTTGTTTGTTTTAGCAGCAGGTAGGGGGACTCGCGATCGATGCCAAAGATATACGGGTTTAACTCGCGGATTTACGAAGACGGGTACAGCAGATTTACCGCAAACGGAGGTTAAAATATTCCTTAGATATACATGGCCACCATCAACGACATTCAAAACAAAACTGTGCGCAGGCTCGGAAATCAGGTGATGGATAACTCAGACGCTGACTTTGTCTTCGCTACATTTATGGAGGGAAAGACAGACAAAACTATGAATCACAAAATGGCTGAAAAGATAATCAACAGAATGCCGGCCGGTGACTACCGTTTGGAGTTGACATTCGTAAAGTACTTAGACGGTGAGTGGATAATAGAAAAGGGCCGTAATCCTATCAGAGCGTCTGGTAAGCAGAACCTGTTCGTTTTGAATAAGCACACACGACCGGGAGCACTTGAGGGAATAGACATGCTCTTCTACGAGGTCGCTTACCCGGTTACCGTGGTCATCTACGGTGCATACGAAATTAAGAAGCCGGACGTTAAGAAGCTTAAACCAATGCGACATCCTGGTAACTGCGTTGGGAAGCTGGTTAGGGAGTTTTTCGAGGATTCCTCTCGGGGTGGTAAGCTTACGCCAAAAAGAAGAGAAGCCATCAGGAAATGGGAGCATTCTACTCGTAAAACTGGAGGAACCATCGAAAACATCAAGAAGTTGGAAACCACGTTAGGAAGGCGAATCCATGTGAAAGATATCACCGACGGCTTTATTTACCCAGGAACGCATAAATACGAAGGCAAAGGTACTCCCATAGTCATTTACCAACACAACGCGCACGCGTGGAGGGAGTTGAGGTTCCCAAGAAAGAAGGAGACAAAGGTCTATAAGAATTCCCCATTGACAGAATTAGTTCATGAGAATTCTATTTGGTTAATGGATTCAGAAGGATGTCAATTCATGACGCAAGATGGTACTTTATACCGACCAGAAGTGGAACATCAACGCATTAAAAGCGCCTGCGAAACCCTTGGTGAGGACTTTTCAGACGAAGTGCTCAGCTCTCGCAGCTTGGACTTCTTAGCCGCGAAGAAAAGGAACGGCTGGAAACCTACCCCAAAAGAGTTCAAAGATATCTCCAAAGCTTGCGTAGAACACGGTCACGGCGGTCTTTGGAATATGGAGTACAACGAAGACGAGTACGTGTCGTTGGATATGAAACACTGTTACCCCGCCAGTTTCAAAGGCCTTGGGGATTGTAAGGAGTATTATGACCGTTACGGACATCCAGACTCCCAATTCTTTAGGGTGTCACTACCGGGTTACTACGACGCCCCAGCAACGGGGTTCATCAGACTGACCACCTGGGAGTTAGCAAAAGACTTACATCCCATAATTTACGCGTGGTATGGGAAGCACCTGCAGGAGAAAGAATGGATACCCATACCCCTACTGAAGTTCCTCGAAGAGCGCAAGCTTTTAAAATACACAGCGCATGAAGCCATACTCTGCCATAGCGCCTTTACACAATGGCTTCCAGAGCACAACCCCACAACGCGTGTGGTCATAGGTAAATTCACACAGGGCGCAAAAGAAGGCGAAAAACACATGCAGCGACGCTTAATAACAGACGCCGGTGAGCTAAGCTTCCTCATAAAACGTGCACATGACCAAGGAACAATGGTATCCGTAGAGAAATGGGACTACTTCATAGAAGGTCAAAAAGAACAGAAATGGAATACGCTGTGTTATTACCAAGACCATCGACCACAGTATTACCATCTGCGTGCCAGCATGCTAGCATATGCGCACATCAATCTCTTAGCAATGCTGCTACGGTTTGACAAAGAGGACATCCCACGCGTAGCCACGGATTCCTTGTATGTAAAGCCAGAAGTGTTAGAGAAGATGCAGGAGTTCTACACTGCCGATGAACTTGCAGAAAGTGGTCAATGGCGCGTCAAAGATGAGGAGATAAAAGCATGGAGAGGCCGTGTAGAATATCACGGAGAACATCTTTACGGTAGCGCGGAACCAACCGGGGAGCCTCTACCGTCGGTTGCGGACCCTATTTCCTACCAACGCTTCTCTTACCTCTATGGTACCGGCGGCAGCGGTAAAACTACGCGCGTGTTAGAACTCTTTCCTAAGATAAAGGTGCTAACGCCAACACATCGTTTGGAAAGAGAACTCTGCGAAATGGGCCACGACGCTCAAACGTACCACAGCTTCTTCCGTTGGAATGGCCAAAAGTGGGTACCAGAAGCCATCCACGACATACCTCCGGTGATACTTTGGGATGAGATTTGCACCGTTCCTTTAGAAATCCTCAAAGAATTCGTAGAATTCCTCCGTGGAAAGTGTCAAGTAATATTCGCCGGAGATCCCTGCCAGCCTCCTCCAATAGCCGGAGAGATGCCCCACGAATGGCTGAAAGATTTCGTAGACCATGCGGAGGAAATTAACACCGACTACCGCAGTAAGGATCAAATAAGAAACCTGAAAGCGGAATTGAGGGGCCTCAGTGACGCCGAGCAATGCAAAACACTGCGCAAACGCGTACGAGCGAAGAAATACGAGGACTTTCTATACGCCTGGCACCCTAAGGATCTGGTGCTAAGTAGTAAGCGCGCGGCACAGTCTCGCATACAGAAAGACTTACTCAATATACACCGAGAGCGCTTCCCTACGCATTTGGTGCCCGTTTCTTACAAACCCCACGACACCCGCATGCAAAAAAGAGACGTCTGGGTACTCGGTACCGACATCCAACTGCAGAACGCAGTAACGCACGATAAAGCCTGGGTACCCATAGAAAAGGTGGAAAAAATAACCTCCCACCCAGACTGGCGCTTGGGCTATTGCATGACAGTCCACAGCGCGCAAGGGCTTACCATAAAAGAAACCTTATGGATCATAGACCAGCGGCTGTGTTGGAGCAACCTTATCTACACCGCCGTAAGCCGTGTGGAGTATGCCAAACAGTTAAAAAGAGCCTGGGGACCGCAATTGCGTTACGACCGCACCCCAGAAGACGTAGCTAAGGAGAATATCGCCAAGAAACTCCTTCGCTACAAAAGACACGACGAAGAAAAGAGTACGGATCCCCGCTATGCGGGGGTCAAATTCGACCTATGCGTGGACGACGTCTATAAGAAAGGGGCAAGGTGTGCCAAGTGTAACATACCGCTACTATGGAGGTTTGATCCGAATGACGATCAGCAGTTCTCCGTGGATCGCATAAATAACAAACGCGGCCATTGCAGAGGCAACGTAAGGCTGACATGCCTAGAGTGCAATCGGGCGCGTGGTGCTGTGCTACTCTGAGTCTTTGGGGACTATGAGCAGCTCTTCCATGACAAATCCGCGACTTGGGCCATTTAGGTAATACAACACGGGTTGCCCTTCCTTGGTGACGGACTTCGAAATCTCATACGTTTCCAAAGACCAGTTAGGATCCGTGGCTCTCTTACTGCCACCTTCGAGTTCCCCCGGCTGATAGAGGTATCTGACCACTATGTTGCGGGGGAGCTTTTTTTCCTTCAGTCCGACCGCCCTTGAACTTCTGACGTAGGACTTGTGTTCCACGCGTTTCTTTTTTATGGCATCCCTGGGTTTTATTCCCGTAGCCCTGGCCGCCTCGTTGTTCAAGGCCGCGACGACCTGGGGGAGCCTCTGGGTCCATTCCCTGTTGCGTTTGGAGGGATCTTCCAGCTCTTTCCAATACTGGTATCCAAAGAGACGCTCGGCCAGGGTCTTATTGAATCTTTCAACGATGCTCTGACCCCTGTGGTACTCAGCTTCGGCTCTCCTAATCTTAGTGCTGTGGTCTTTCAGGGTCTTGGTAACCACGCTCATGAACTCTGTCCCCGCATCCACTTGCAGCAGCTTAGGCCATTTCAAAACGCGCTTATAAATCCTACCTAGGGCTTCTGCGACTTCCCCAGAATCCTTGCTGGTTATGGGTTCGGCGTCCTTGTATCTGCTTGCGATATCGACTACGGTCAAAGCGTACCTATAGGTCTTTCTTCTCACCTTGTCGTGCGGTAAGAAAAGCAAATCCGCCTGATGAACTTCATTGGGGGTATTTACGGTGAAGCTGGGCCTGGGAATGTACTTGGGCACGGGAAGATAAACCTGCCAGAGGGTTTGTTTTCTTAACCAATTCTTAGCCGTTTCTTCTGATACCCTGGCCGCGGTCGCAAGTTTCTTGATGGCCGACGCTCCTTTCCAATAGCCTTCAGGCCCATAGTAAATCCTTTTGAGTTTGTCCTCTACGCGGCCCATTATATGAATAGAATCGCGCTTCGCTTGATTCAAGCGAAGGATAAAACAAGATTGATCTTGCGTCCGTTGAAATCCACCGTCTTTCCGTCCACTTTGATGGTGATGTTTATGCTTTCTACCAAATTGGACAAATCATAGCTCAAAGAAATGGGAGTGTATTCTTCTGAGTCAAATGGATTACCTTTGGGTAGAAACTTGGACATAAGAGAAGACTTTTCTCCATTGTTGTAACTATGAACCAAGTCGCAATAGACTTCATAAGAGGATGCGACTTTCCATTTCACAGGTATGGCTGTGTCGGTAATTGTCTTGCCCGAGGCACATAATAAAGATCCCAATGGGTCAAGCTTTCCAAAAGTTACTGAATAGTTTGGCATATTATGTTTGAGGGTCATTTCGTGCGGCAATCCTGTGGTGAGCGTATAACCGTGTTTTGCTAATTCCTTAGCAAGGGTGATTGGTGTGTAATGTCCATCGGGCAGCAATACGCCTTGATAATTGCCGCCGCCTTTATGCTCAGTGATCAAGGCATTGACTAAATTATACCAAGAATTGTACAAAGAGCAACTAACCAGCCTAACCTTATGGGCTTTAATGGGGGGATTCAAATAAGTGGTAAAGTTATTTTTATCGCTTTCCAAAAAGACGATCATATATTACAGGGGACAAGTCCCCTTCTAGTGATCTGAGCGCAGCTCAGAGCAGATACGCCAAAGCTACGCCTCCTGCCAGCCCTGCGACTCCTACGAAGACCAGCTCGCTATCTTTTTGTTTCTTAGAAGGCTGGTAGTAATTCTTAAACTGAGGCTTTCTTAACCCCGTTGATGCCGCGGGGTGTGCTTGCGCATAAAGTTTGAAGGCGTAGTCTGTGTTTTCAAAGTTCTTATCCGCCTGCATTTTGTCTTGGTAGTTCTTGTCCAACCAATCCCTGTAAGCTTGTCTTTTTTCATTCCAAGCTGCCACGTCCCTTTGATATTTCTCCAGCGCTAAGTCGTGTCTCTTCCTTTCGGCGGCCAAATCTCCGCTGCGATCACCTCTAACTAATCTATCCAAATATTGACCGCCATAATTAGCTCCAGTGAATGCTAAGGCTGCAATAACTCCACCTGCGACCACGCTAGCCATTATATATTAGAAAATCACACCGTTGGCAGGTACTTTTCCTTCCGTAGGTAATCCTTTACCATGATAGCCCCGCCTACGGCAGCGGTCATCTTAGCAAAATTAGCGAAGCTCTTGCTTGGGTCTTCAGTAAAGTCTTCTTTGAGCACTTTCTTACCTACCCAACCAATACCCGCAACGATGGAAGTAATGATAGCTGCTTCTTCAACAGTTTTCAACAACGCGGTCGACATTATATTACAAAGCGAGAAGGAATTCTAGGTCGCCACGGGTGATAATTCTACTCCATTTCAGGGATCTTACTTCTCTTAGGGGGCTCCGTAGGCGTGTAATGCTCTGGCTCCAACTTTACTTTTGGCTTTGCTGCCCGCCATTGTAAGTAAAGGCTACCTGCTGCTATGATGACTCCTAACGCGCCGATGACGTACCCAGGATTAATAAAGGATTCCTCTTCTTTTTCCTCCACCTTTTCTTCTTTCTTTGCTTTGTTCTTCCTGTTCATCTCCGCGAGCTTCTTACCGGCAGCGACTCTGCCTGGAGATTTAACCTTGGTAATCTTTTGCTCCTCTTGGGGCTGCTCTACCTTCGACTCTGGTTCACTCATTTATATCTAAGGACTTGAAGGACTTGATAAGTACTTGACTAAGTACTTAAGGACGACTTGGAAATAACCTGGGCGCAACCTGACCAAGTACTTAAGGACGACTTGACTAAGTACTTGAGGATGACTTAAGTAAGTACTTAAGAAGTACTTGAGGCGACTTGATCAGGTACCTCAGCAAGTGCTGCCTGGAAGACCTTTTCGACTTCTCTGTCCTTCTTGAAGTCCTTCCAAGAGGCACCAAAGGTGCCCGCAAGTTCCTTCAAGTCGACGTGCTGAGCTACGTGAAGTGCCGCAGAGGCGACTGCCATTAACTTACCGCACTTCAAAGACAACCACCCGCAGGTTATCTTAAGTTCTTGGGCGATGACATAGTCCTCGCTTATATCCTTCCGCAGTTGCTCCACGTCGTCTATGGGCAGCGCAAGTCCGAGAAGCTTGGTGGCCAGCTTAATGGCTGAGTCTGCTACGGCGTCCGTGTTCTTACTTGCAAGGGCAGCCTCGTACCTCTTATGGAATTTCTTGACTTCCTCTTCCGACAACTTATTAACCTGCTCATGGGTAAGTTCCTTGCCTATCATTTCTTTGCACTTCCCAGATGACACAAGGATGTTGAGTTGTTCCTTAAGGTTACTTTCGTCTAACTGCGCGGGGACTTCATCTAAGAGCTGCTCAATGTCCATATACATTAGGAATCAAAGACTTTAAAGATCGCAGATCTTTATGGAATACGGAAACCTCAAAGAGAAGATCATTTTGGAATGTTGGTGCGTCTTTAAATGCCGCATGTATTCGTGTAACTGTTCCTTGCTTATCTCACCGCCGTAGTCAGAGAGAATGGTTTCCAGATCACTACGGCTCGGAGTATAAAATACGACCAGTGAGCCTATGTTTTCCCTAAAAGGCGTAGAGACGCTGGTAAGCTGCTGCGAGAGCAACCAAACGCTAATATTGTCGTGTCTGCCGCTAAAGGCAAGCTTCACCAACTCCGAAGTGCGTCTTTTTACGTCGTCCCCGCAGGCGATGTCATCCAATATAAGGAGTGTCTGTGTATTCTTGGGGAATTGTTTGTGCCAAAACTTCAAATGGCTGGATAACTCATTAGGGTCCAAAATATCCACAAAGAAGTCGTCATCTTTCACTCCTATGCCTTCCCAGGTGCGGTTATTCACGTAGGTGGGGCATAATAACACTATGTAGTCGAAGCGGTATCTAAAGGGTCCTAATAGCTGCTCCACTACAAATTGGGTCTTTCCGCAGCCGGTGGGTCCTACTATCAGAGCATTGCAGGGAATATGGTTCGGATCCATTATATATACGATGGACCCAGTGGACGCAGTAAGAAGGATTGCCGGCGACGCAAAAGATAAAAGAGACACCATAGAAATGCAAAGGGAAGAGATCGATCGGTTAAAAGAGCGCGTGCAGGAATTGTACGATGAAATGTGCGGTCTGAAGCGCGCAGAACGGTTTGGTGCGCTTTTGACGATGGCCGGTTGGGCAAAAGAAAGCGTGCAGGACTTTATTAAGTATCCCTTATAAGGGTTAATAAATTCTTATTATATAATGAAGTGTAAGGATTGCGACAGGGAGTTCAGTAGCAAACAGGCTTTGCAATATCACCAAAAAAAGAAGGTATGTTTTAAAGAGGTGGATAACGTCACCACCTGTGGCACTTGCAGCCGGCAGTTTAGCAGCAAACAGGCGCTGCGATATCACGTGGAAGGAAGGGTGTGTTTGAAGTCTAAGGAAAGACGCTGTGCTGATTGCAATCGGCTATTTAGCACGCCCAAAATGTTGCAATACCACCAAGAAAATAGGGTGTGTTTAAAGGATGTGTGTGCGCGCTGTGGGGAGCCCTTAACCGACGCATGGCATCAACATAGATGTCGTGGTAATTATGATTTGGACGTCGTATGCGAGGAGCATGGTGATATCGCTGCGAGATGTTGCCCAGCGGAAACCATAAGGAAGTTAACTCTTCGTAAGAAAGAAATAGACCAACGCTTTACGGAGTTCGACCGCGCCGAAGGTACGCGCTGGGAGAACGCAGAGTATTGGAGTGCGCCCTGTGACGCGTGTGGCGGCTTAAGGAAAGGAGATGATCATATCTGGCAGTGCTTGTGCCCGCAGCATTGTCCCCGCGGTTTTAAGGAGTACTTGGATCGTTTTGATGATTGGCATGCTCAAAACATGGAGGTAAGGAAAGCCCGTAAGTAAAGTAGGGTTTGCGCAAAGAGTCTCAAAACACACTCTTATATTTATTAATATTCTTTGATTGTTTATTAAGAATAAAAGAAGAAACATTAATAAATATAAGGACCCTTTTTGGAGAAGGTATGCAGAACTCAATAAGAAAAGAAGAAACATTAATAAATATAAGGACCCTTTTTAAAGGTATATGCTAGCCTACGCAGCCGCCTTTCTGGGAGGCATTCTAATCGCCCTTTCAATATATGGACTGTATTACTTGCGAACTACCTGCCGACTGCATTACGCCCCCAAAACCGCGTAAAACATACACCTGCCTTCATTGCAACAGGGTATTCTCCGAAGGATCCTTTGTGGGGCATTGGTGCTCCGCGGATCCTAAAGCGCAGCGGGCGCTTAACTACAAAGAGGAGATGGAGTGACTCTTCTTTCAATGTCAAACTTCCATCGGCCATTTACCTTACCATAGCTGCGTAAGTGGGTGAATTACTCGCCCTGAATTACGTACCGCACGCAATCCGGCGCCCAAAGGGAATATTCCTTGCCTTCTAAGTCTTTGAGGACTAACCGTAAACGGTCGATGTCTTCGAAAACGACGTAATTTTTTATTTCGTATGCTTTACCGTGGACAAGATCACGCCAGTGAGTCAAGCTGAGCTTCATTATACCTATGGAATATCTTTAGGTGCGTTTTCAAAGTGGCGTAGGACTTAAACCGCTTTACACAGCCCTTACAGGGCATACGAATGCCATCCGCGTAATCCATCAGGGCACGGCAGATGATGTCGTAATCGTTGCTAACCATCGTTAGGTAACCATTTACGTCAAGCTGTGAGATTTTCTTAGATTGCTTCGCGGATAAGACGCCGTTTCCTTTTGGGGTTTTCAACTCAATACACAACCCGCGGTATTTCTTATGCGCATTTAGGATTAAAAGGTCGGGTTGACCGGCTTGGTAGCCTTTTCGCCAGCAGGTTATTCGCTTGCTGTCTGAATCTTGAAGTTCGCCAAGACCCGGCGCTATGATGAAATCGGGGTAAAACCTACGTGTGTAGTCGACGACCTTCGCGTGTAGGTCGGCTTCATTTTCGATCTTGAATACTAACTTGTTTGGGCCGCCAAACCGCCTTTCTATTGCATATTTACCCGTTTTCCTTAGCGCGGGTAGGACTTCCTCAAAGACCCAATCACGAAACTCCATAGCTTTGGGTAGTTTGGAGCTAAATATCAGTTCGTACAAACCAGGTTCGGATATAAACACGGCATTTGGTTGCGTAGTAAAGGAGCGGTGATTCGCAGCCCCTTGTAGATCAACCCATTTTTTCTGGTATTTCTCAGATACGTGTGCTCTAATTGCATCTCTAGGGCGCTCATAGCCCAACGCCAAAGCCACCTCCTTTGCTTTGAAGTACAAAGTTTCGCCTTGCACTATGCATTGCAGTTTGGTGTCGTTGTTTTCAAATACGCGAAGCATTATATACCAACGATATTTTTTTATCAAAAGGATGAGCGAGTGGATCAATAGGCAACGCTCTTTAGCTGATTCATTTCTACGCTCAGTTGCGCGTCAGACACGACGAAGACGTAGCAGTTTATCCTATCACCGTCGCCGGCATCGGTGTTCTTGGTGCGTTTGATCTCCAATGTTATGCCATCCTGCGTATTTACTAAACGTAAACCCTGACCATGTAGGTCTTCGTCGTTAATGGTGCGCATGTCAATCCATAACGCGTACTTATCCTTAAAGAATTCCTCGGGGCTAATTTGGTCACCAAACTTACGCATTGCCTCCCTGTACACGTCTGCGGGCTTTATTCCCTGCGAGTAGACCTTGTTTGGGACTCCGTTTATGTTGACCCCTACGTTAGTAATGTTAGGGTTGTGGAAGGCCTCGGAGTTGCGCTTACCAGCCTCATAGGGTTTGGCAAACACCAGCATCAACCCCGTAAGACTTCTTCGGGGGAGGTTAATGCTTTGGTTGATAACCTCATCCGTCTTATCCAAGAAGCTAAACGTCTTATACATTACTACGTGGTCGTAAAGGAATGCCTTCCCGGAGCTGTATTCCATGCCAGCGCTACGGGCCAGCTCTTCGCTGTACACCGTTTCGTACTGTAGCTCTAAGTTGGTAATAGAGTATGGGGTTGTTGTGGTAAGTGCAGTGCTTAGCCCACCAATGATGTTATTAGCATCTGCTAAAGTTACTTCAAACTGCAGTTCGGCAAGCTGTCTTGGGTAATACACACCGTGATTCGTAATCACTTCAAAGTCCAGTGGTATGACATACTTGCTACCATAGGCGGTCTTTATTCGCTTTGCGTCTGCCACTGCGGTTTCTCCGCTGCCGTCAGTAGGTTGCGTTTTCGTAGGTGTGCGGACCTTACGTAGAATGACACTACCAATTCCTTGTTCTATCCTTTGCGCGCGGTCAAAGGCTGTCAACCATAAGTCTTTGTACGTGGTATACAGATCGTACCTATTTAAGTCCAGCAAGGATTCCCCGGCGAACTTTACGCGCATCTTAGAAACAATGTTGCGACCCACGTTGTTAACAATAATTCTTTCATCCGCAGTGCTGGGCTGCACCGCTAGGTCAAACCTCAAAGCCAAGGTGCCAGGAACTAAGACTAGGTTATCTGTTAGGCGGGGTACGCCTACGTACAAGGTTTCCCCTGGCTTTGCGCTGCTGGGGGTAAAGGTGACCCGATGAAAGGTGCGTTCTGCCTTTAGTCCGCCAACCTGCTTAGGTAATACGTTGGGATTTAACTTTGAGCTTATCATATATAATGGAAGTAGAAGGAACAGACCCCGACTTCGATCCCACCACTGAGGAAGGTCAGGCTGACATTAACGACGGTGATGAAGAACCGCTGCTTCCCACCCAACAAGTCGACGATTCCCTAAGGGATAGGATTGCAAAGGCCCTAAGACATCCCAAAGCACGCAAGTACACGTTTCCGCGTGAGCACATAGAGCTTCAAAACATGGGCGAGCCGGAAGCAGCCGCGCGGGAAACCGTAGAGTGGGCAAAGCAGGAGCTAGAGCTGCGCTACGACAACTTTGATGCTAACGACGTAAAGCTCACGGAAAAGGGAAACAAAGTCCTCATAAGCGTCCAAGACTTAAGATTTCCCGACAAAGACCGCTGGACAAAACCGCAAAACCTCTTTGATGAGGAGGGCAACGTTAGGGGTGACGTCTTGAGATTAAGAGGCTTTCAGCGTGCTACTAGAAGCCTGTTAGAAAGGCTGCACAACTTAACCGAAAGGACCAACGCGGAAAAACGTGCCGCGGATCTGCAAAGGGAGTTAAGAGAAAAATATGTAGAATATGCAAAGCAAGGTCAGCTACTTGCCGATGCTGAAAAGAAGTCCGCCCATCAAGATGAAAGAATAAAAGAAATAGGAAATCAGGTGGATCAGGCCCTGCGCGAATTAGACAAAGCACGGGAGGACTTAGGAGAAGCCCAAAGCTCTGGCGCCTCAGTGGAAGCACTGCGGGAAACGTTGGAAGAAAGGGAGGAGGAATACATGAAGCAAAACCAGCGGCTTGCCGACGCGCATAGGAGGGAGGTCGAATTTAAAAATCAAGAAATAGCTGAGTTGGTAGACCAAAGAACCCAAATTCGACGTGAAAGAAATCAAACTCAAAGGGCTCTTAACCTCGCCCTGCAGGAGTTGGATCTAATTAAAGACGATACCGATAACCTACAAACTACCATAGCTGGCTCTTTGGTGGAAAGGCGGCGGTTAATGGCTGAAATCAATACTAAGGAGGAACAAATCCGGCAAAGAGATCAGGCCATCGAAGACCTGGAGGGCCAAATAGAGCGGCAGCAAGAAGTAATCGAGGACCAAACTCGTACCGAGGAAGAAAGGGAAGCAGCTCAAAAGGAAGTAGATACGCTTGAAATACGCCTTGCGGAATTACAGGCGCAAAAGGAAAAACTGGAAAAGGAGCTGGGGCTTACCACCAAGGAAAAGGTAAAAAGAGCTCTGGTGAAGTATGGTATTCCGCTGGCATTTGCGGTCGCCATTTCAAGCGTAGTAGGAGTTATCCTATCCACGCTTAAGGCTACGGGCGCGGGCGTAAAGAAATTAGGCAGTGGGCTGACGGACTTGGGAAAAAAGATGGCAGCCGGTCTTCCTGGGCTGCTGGGTTCGGTTGTTTCCTTGGCACTTAGGGCCGGCGGAGAACTGTTAAAGTTTGTGGGGAATAACATTTGGATCTTGGTAGTAGCTATTGGGGTGGTTCTCCTGAAGAAGATGAAGGGTTAATCTTATCCTTGTATATTATGTCAGGCTTATCGTCGTCAGGCGCCCGAGGCGTCCTCAACTGGGGATAAGTAAAGATAGTATTCGCGCCGCCTTGATAATTTGGTATCAAGGGTATGGCTGTCATAGTGCTAATGGGCTTATGATTCCAAATAGCATCAGTCGGGGGATTCTTCGACGGGGCGGCATTTATTTGAACGCGACCCAGCTTACCGGCATTGACGCCCGACGTAACCCCATCACTGGGGCGAATCTGTAACTTCGCATATTGACAATTAGCTATCATGTGAAAAGTTACGGGCGTTAAATCTTCTACGCTTGTTCTTTCGGCTTCGAATGAGAAATGAACTGGAGCCCTATTGTTATCTTTTTTTCTATAGGGTAGTAATGGTCGGTTACTCTCATCAACGATCCTAAACCCAACATTACAATGCCACCCCGTTGAAATACTAATAGTACACATGATTAATCCCAGACCTCCAACCTTTACCCACAATTCGGTGTCAAACCATTCATCATTTACGTAGTCCTTCTCCTCCAAGTAATGAAGGAACCAATCTTCCTTTACATGTGGGTTATTCATATATTTAAAGGCTAACCACCGTAAGAGTGCTAATGCTCTTGTGATTATAAACGTAATCTCTTTGATCCTCTATGCTATTTACCGTAACCTTTCCCGTATCGTCTACTCTTATCTGCAGCTTTACCTTCCCGTGGCAATCGGCAACCATGTGAAAAGTCCAAACGGAGTGATTTTCAAGGCTATTCGCTGGCGGCTCTACGGAGAAATGCGCAGGCTCCCTGTTGTTTGTCTTCGCGCGCATAGGCTGCAGTACGCCGTTGTCATCGCAGAAACGAAATCCTACGTTGGCATGGCTGCTCGTGCCAATGCAAATACTACAAAGGATTAATTTCTTCCCTGAATAATTCAAATTCACGGACATGCCCGTGACATCAACCCAAGCCGCCTGGGTGTATTTTTTCTCGCCTGTGTAAGTCGTATAGACACAATCCACTCCAGCTACGTAGGGGTTGTTCATCGCCATATATAAAAACTCAGACCAACACCCGCGACTGCTAGGCCGGCTTTTAATAAGTTGTGGTCATATTCCTCTTCTTTTTTAGGCGCTCGGTGTACTTCTTTTGTTAGCTGCACTTTCTTAGGTGGTTGCGTATGGTGCACTTTTTTAGGCTGTTCAACAAAGTGCCTTCTAAGAGTGTCAGAGTTCACGTCATTCACCCCAAACTTCATATCCTTAGTAGCTCGTTGAAGTTTGTTGTTGTATCCTACTACAGAACCAGTATTTATAGATAAATTACTAGGCATTAACCAACAACCCGGGGCTACTGCATAGTCCAACCTCGCCTTAGAATTTTGTATGGCTAGTTGGTAACGCTGTACGCCCTTGCTAATGTCGCCCTCCAAGATTGAACTTTCGAATAGAATCAAAGCTTCGGCTCGCGTTTCTTCTGCGGCGCCCGTATTTCCAATTATACTTGATCGGGTATTTACCTGAGCTCCAAGGATAGAATACACGTAAGCTTCTATGCTGCGGTTCAAACGGGCAAGGCCGGCTCTAGTTAGTCCTTTACCTTCTGGGGGTATGAAATTAAAGTATTGCTTCGTTTGCTCGTCGTTGGTAATTTTGATAATCAGTGGATTAGCTCCACCATACTTACCACCCTCGTCTTTGAACAGAGGTCCGTCTCTGACTTCCTTAGTGGTCTTGGCATTTGGTTCAAAGAAGGTGCTACTGTCGTGAGTTTCTTTGTGATACCCAGTGTCCCACTGCAACCGCAGCGTATGCACTTCCTTATCGCTTAGCTCGTGCCCACCAATCCCCCAATAAGCCCAAACGTGTCCTAGCCCATTGTTAGCGCCCGTAGTGCATCGGAAATCCTTCCCTACAACACCAAACTCCTTACAAAGTCTATCATAAGCCGGCACGCTGTATTTGTTATCTCTTGGATAAAACGCGGCATCTCCCGGCAGCGCAATAACACCCATCTCATGCAGTATTCTTCGGACGGTAAAGTGGAAGTGAAACATAAATATCGAATTCTTCATCAACTTCGCACTTACACCGCAGCCGCTGGTGGCACACCAAACCGCAAAGTTTAGTTGCTGCGGCCAATAACGCATGTTAGGACCGCTTAACCATTCATGAGATTCCTTAGCGGTGGTATGAACAATGGGCACGTTTTTGAAGATATCTCGCACCTTTAACGGAAAGGAATGGTTGTTAGAGACCCGCATGTTCAACGTTAAGTCCAGGCTTGGGTGTTTATCAAATGAAACTGCGGGTATCGGATAAGTACCGGTACCCAGCAATAATTCCTTTGACCAACCTTGCACGGGTTTAGGCTTATGCGGTAAGATCTTAGGATGCTTCAGTTGATCGTCTATTTGATTAACCAGCGTAGGCTTCAAATCCTCGTTGCTGTACATCCTGGAGCCGTTGAAGTAAATCCCATCAGGCCTCCTTTCGAACTTACTAGGGTCTGCATGCGGAAACATCTTCCTGAAGGCCCTCCAGTTCCAGTAATCCCGGTTGTCGTGATGTGGCTGCTCCTGTATATCATTCCCAAAAGCGTCGTACATTAGTATATATAATGGATGTTATACCATCAGCACCTAAGTTGTACCCAGATGTTCCCTATATTACACCTAACGAACTAAACGCCGAAAACTTCAGGCTTAATAAAGCGAACTTAATCCTGGCTTACTTGGAAGGGCAGGCAAAACACTACGAAAAAGTCCGAAAAAAGTACGTCAGAGCCCGGAGTACGCTACATAAGATTGCGATAACTTCAGGATCCATATCTGTTGTGTTAACGGGCTCCGGCGTTGCTACTTCGCTTACTGGACCGGGAATAATCGTTGGAGTTCCTTTGGCCGGCGTTGGGGCAGCTTGTGGTATTATTTCTGCTGTTGCTACGGGCATTATGAAACAGTTGTCAAGCAAAATATCCAAGCATGACACGACAATAGCTCTGTCAAGGGCTAAAGTAAATACAATTACCGATCTTGTCTCAAAGGCTTTGCGTGACAGAAAGATAGACGACGTAGAATTCTCGCTTATTCTGGCCGAAGAAGACAAATACGAGAAATTAAAGTCGGACATAAGGAATAAAAAAACAGTCGTAAAAGATCTTTCCGAGGAATCTCGCAAAAAGATCTACCAGGAGGCAAAAGAAGAGCTTCAAAGAAAGCTTGCTCAGTAAATATCGTGACAGGATTCTATTTACATATCGAACGTCAGTCTAGAAATTACGCGTAATATGTTATTGTCGCCTCGGAATCCATCCTAACAGGGGGTGGTTGGGGTCAATTTTGTAAAATATTTCGTAGATTAGGTCAGGATAATAAGGAATATCCTTATTCAGCCGACAAAACATCCACTCGGCTTTTGTCATATCAGAAACCTCAGGAATAGACTTACCGGTAATTTCAGACAAAAGGTAGGGGATAGCTTTGTAATATTTCCCTAGTTTTAATTTTTTCAGCGTTTTCCGTAGACTTTGCGGGGTTGGCTCTTCTAAATGGTCTATGATTTTCTTCCTTACTTCGTTGTTTAAATATATCGGATGTAAACCTTGGATATGACTCATCCAGTCCCTGAAGTATTTTATTCTCTTATATGGCGTTTTCTTACGACCTCCATTGGCGTAATACTGCTCTCTGGTAGCATTTGGTACGGCATTACGAATATTCTTACCACATTCGTAACACTGCGCTGACGTGTCGTCTTCTATTTGCATTTTCTTACCACAACACCAAAAGGGTTCTGGCTTAGGTACGATAACTTTAGGTCTTAGACAAATTATGCAAAAGTCGTTAACGAACTTCTTACATTCGTGCATCGTATATTTATAAGATATTTTAACCTCCGTTTGCGGTAAATCTGCTGTACCCGTCTTCGTAAATCCGCGAGTTAAACCCGTATATCTTTGGCATCGATCGCGAGTCCCCCTACCTGCTGCTGTTTTTGTTTTTTTCCCCAAGTGGCATGATATTTACCATATTCAACGAGGGGTGTTAGCTACTTTTATTACACAATTAGGGTCGATATCAGGGAAGTGATACGATATCACTTCACGGTAAACTGTAAACTGTTAATTTTGTCATTTTATCGACCCTCGCTCGCAGACTCGTCGTTCGTTCGCGACATGATATGGAAAATCGCGAATAAAACGATATCACGCTCATAATATGTGATAAATCCTGGCTCCTTTAGTTGGACAGTTCCATAGAAACAGAATTTATAGAGGTACATATATATAGAGAGAGAAAAAATACCGAGGGTTAGAACCAAGTGGAGTAAAAGCGTTTGCCAGTAAAATGTTACCAGGCAGCATTTCAAATCAGGAAAATCACTCGATTTCTGCAATTGACATTGTTTATTTATGTTAATTCTGAATATCAGCAGAAATGAATTTAGTATTCATTCTACCTATATTGCCAACTGAATTGATATCTGGATATAATGGGGTTTGAATACACCGAGAGAAATTCAAGAAAACAACCGATTCCAATGTACTATGACCCCGAGACATCTGCAGAAATGAGGCGTGGTATAGACTTCGGACTTGACGGCAATTTAGACTTTCTGCCCTTGGGTGTACGAATTACGCAAGAAAATGTTATAGCCGAAGCATCAGGGTAGATACTAGCCGGCCCCATACTATATCTACAGCTAATCCGTTTACACGCCCGCTACGTTTATACGCCCTCCCTCTCTCCCTCCCTCTTTCCCTTCCCTCCCTCCCCTCCCTCCCCTCCCCCCCCCCCCCCCCCCCCCCCCATTCCCCAACCCCTTCTCCCCAGTCCCCAGGGCAGGAGATTTCATATCGTTAACATTACTCAGTGCTTTAGCAACAACTTACCCACTACAACAGTGTATCGTTTGGGATCAGGCGCCATGATGATGCAATGGGTAGCTGTGATTACCCAATCAGGTCTGATCAGCGTTCCACCACAGGTAAAGCCCCCATTTTCCTGAAGTAAAACTTGCCAGGGCCAAGAATGAGGAACAGCATCATGGCCCTGAACAATTCGCGCGTCAGCAGGACGAAGTCCACAAGAAAGCCCTAATGGAAAAGCCGTCATATTTTAGTAAAAATAGTGATATTTTAAGTATCGTTAAGGAAAAAATAAGCTAGAACATTGATGCTGATCGTGAAGTCTTGCTTACAGCATATTAATTCAAATGGCAAAACGTATTTGTCTATGCAACGTTATCATAAAGTGTATAATATTACAATTGTTTGTTAGTTTTTACCTTGAGAAGCCAAAGGCAGGCAGCATAAAACAGCAATAAACACAGAAACAAGTCTCATATTTCCTCCTTGTTCCCTTTTAGAGAAGATATGTTTCGATGATATGTTAGTAAACCCCTACATGACTCTTTATCGTGGATTTTCTATTAAAAGTCAAATAAAGTTTGATACTTTACATAAAGCTGTGTCGATAGAGCAATCCTGTGCTTATACAGATGCGTAGACATGAATGTGTTTGGCCTACAAGCAACCTAAATGTAAAGTATAAACAAAATGGTACGGAGTCTGAATAAATACCAAAAATGTTTGTTTTGTATGAAAACAACACTGAATTCTGCCTGGGATACAAAGAAATCACGTGCATGTTTGAAACCCGCTTAAGGTGGCTCCATTTAGCTTTTTGTACGCGCGCATGCAAAGTTGTGCACGTGCATGCGCAGAACCCAACTTGAAGATTTTTGGATGACGTCACGAAAATATCGTTCGCATGCGTTATCTTTTTACTGAAATAACTCAAAATCTAGAGGATGAAATATCTTCAAAGTTCTATATTCTTTTTATCATATAAAAGTTTAAAAAGTTTCAAAATATTTCAAAGCATTATTATTATTATTATTATTATTATATTATTAATATTATTATTATCATCATCATTATCATTATTATTACTATTACTATTATTTTTATTTTCATCAATAATGATCACCTCGGTTTCCATTGTTTTGGAGGGACGTTTAATCACTAACATCCTTTCCCTCCCCTCCCCTTCCCTCCCCTCCCCTTCACTAAATAATACAACTTTATTTCGCTTTTTACAACTTTATTTCGCTTTATTTATAAATTTGACTGATTCTTTCACGGGCAAAGTAAAATCACTCTAATACATATATATGTATCACCAAATGTAGATGACATTAGCTTTGTTCATTTTCAGTACATAGATCATCAATCATTAAATATCGTATCTTGAGGCTTAAAATGCATAATGCGCAATTTATTTTTTTTCTTTCTTGAACACAATTTACTTAGGACTACAAAAAAGGACCTACAAATCCCCCTAACTAAAGAAATGCTAATAATGCAGCGCTTCAGTTCTCAAACAAGCTTTATTTTACTTTGAAATGCCCAAATGGAATCATTGCTTTTTTGACTTAAATATGGGGAGCCTGAGAATTATTGTGTGATGAACCATAGACAGCACCACAGAACAGTGGGGTATAGTTTTCATGCGGTTGCTCAACTGATTCTCAATATATCATAAGATTTATCAGTTGTGTCTTGATTTTTATTCTCATTAAGAAATAACAATACGATTTCGAACTCTTCAAATTCTTATTTTATTGATCATTCATTACAAATAACAATAAAAAAAACATAATCAAGAATTGCATTAGAGGTGCATTGACAAGTCAAAGTCAAAAGAGTAGCCCTCATCCATCTTCTTTGTTAACCTGTAGGATTTTTTTCACCAAAGAAAAAAAACGCAATAAATTCGTTTATTAAATAATAAATCGACTATGCAATATGATCTGTATAGGTTTGGTGATCAAGACAAGCCGGTTTTTATAATATACCTCTTTAGCTTGGGCGCTGGCAATGTTTTCCCATCATTTGGAGCACGTGTTATTATTTTGAGAATAAGATTCTTTGATTGAAGAAGCTGCCCAAGCTAAAGTCTGTTATAACTAATAATCCAAATTTTCGTCAACTCGTTTAGTGAATTTAAACTTAGATCATTTTTCTTTCAATCATTTCTGGGTCATATGGTCAAGATTCTTTTTTTGTTTTCAAAACGTCAAAAGAGGCCATTCAAACAAGCTATCGTTAGTCTACCTAGTAGGATACTTACACAATCCACACGTTTTTTGACATAAAATCTTTATAACGTGGAAATTGCATCTGTTTTCCATTCCAGTACATCCTGACCCCTTATTTCTACAACCTTCAATATGAAAACAAAGACAACAAACACATCTCGTTAATCTTGAGTGCTGATTATGGTTAAAAATCTAGCAATGCATTAAAAAAAAAAAACTATTCGGATAGTAAGATGTTATCAAATATCAATTATCAAAGCTGCAGAACACCTAATTAAGTGTACAAAATATATCATATTTGGGAAATGATGTTATATGCGCCCAGTGAGTTCTCGGAAAGTTTTCGTGACCATCCAGTGACCAAAATCAGAATGCATGCTAAGGTCAAATTAGTTAAGACTCTTCAAATAGCTTTTGCCAACTTAAAAGTTGAATATATAATTATATGTGAGAAATAATACTAGCGGTGTCGTATGCGCGCACCAGTGAGTTCTCGGAAAGTTTTCGTGACCATCCAATGACCGATGTCAAGATGCTAAGGTCATGGTAGTTAAGACTCTTCAATTAGCTTTTGCGAAATTAAAAAGTTAACATCCTTCACGCTTCTGCGAAAGTTGCAACATAACGAAGTATTTTCTTACCAGGGAATGGTGTCGTAGTTCCTGAAGGAGCTGTTGATGTTGACTGTGTTGGGAGTTGTGTTGGCTTTTTTGTTATTGGTGTTTTAGTTGACTGGCTTGGTTTAGTGGATGGCTTGACAGGTTTATTCGTTACAGGTGCATTAGTTGGAATGACTCCAGACGTTGGCATGGGACCTAAAACAAATTATGATAATATTTTGTTATAAGCAATGTTATAAGTTCATGCCCTAATTGCCTACACTTGTTCAATATATACCTCCTATTCTCTTGTAGATCCATCCCAAGTATTTATTAACTCTCGTGTAAACTGTGTAGTATTTTATACTACATGATCTTCCAAAACTTGTAGCACCATGGACATACCACCTTCCTTCTTTTTCGCATACAAGAGGCCCACCACTGTCACCCTGGCAAGTGCTTGAAGTATTGGCAGCACTACCAGCACACAAATGAGTGGAAAATTTGATAAAATCAGTTCCATATTGTCTCTTGCATTCCCTATCAGAGGCGATCTCAAATTTGGCTTGTTTGAGTGTTTTTGAGCCCCAGCCATTAGCAGATATACGACCCCAACCTAACAAGAGATGGAATACGTAAATAACGTAAATGGACTAAACACGGTTCCCCATTTCACACCACGCGCCATTCAAGTTGCATGGCTGAAGTGCTGTAGCCGTACAGCTGCTGTACGTAACTACGTACTGTGCATAAGTTTAAAGGTTGATTTCCATTAATACAATCAGAATCCATGTAGTGTATTTCCCCCACTCCTTTAAAACCGTTTTGTTGCAAGCTGATATCGATGGATCAAATCGGTCAAGAAAATTACAGCTCCGTCAGTAATCGGCATCTATGGCACCGAAAAAAGAAGTTTATAGTGAAAAGAAGTTAACATTCAATAATACCAGAGGTGTAGCAATTTGCTCCAACATTTGGATCCGATTTAGGAAGGCATGCTGGAAGAACTTTGTCACTTAAAACAGCCGGATGTTCAAGGTGTAACAAGGCAATATCGTCTTTATAATTTGCCATTGAAAATCCAAGATGCCGGTGGACCTTTTTGACCCTAATATTTTGCTGTACACTTGTTTCTCCACCTTTTCGGAAGTGTGAACCTGAAAAAGCAGTGATTTGCATGTTTTCATATCGTTATAACTGAATTAGTGTTATAAACTACACGAGCCAGGGGGAATGGGAATGGAGTGGTGATGCTGCTTCCCGCTTCCTGTCCTATAATGCCTCAAAATCTAACAAATTAGAGTTGGCGTATACTATGAAAACGCCCCAAAACCAATCAAACATCCTAGTTTCCTTGTCCCTCATTATGAAAAATAAAACATTATACTCTCAAATTCTTAATTTCTCATTATCCAAGACTTTGATCTAAAATACTCTTTAAGGTACTGCTGTGCACCTGCCGTGTCTAAACGGTGAGTAAACGGTCTTACGTTTCTGTCAAGGGACCTTTAAAGATGGACAATTAGCTTGAAAACTTAACACAATTATGCCGTCAACAAAACAATTTTTGGTATGACGTAGCTTGAAAGCAAAGCGTACCTACTATCACTGTATATTTTTCAGGTCGCATAACACAATGTGCTGCGGTTAGCACCCAGTCTGGTCGAATAAGAGTTCCGCCACATGTGTGATAGTTCGTTCTTCCTTTCCGTAGAGACACTTGCCAGGGCCAGGAGTGAGGAATAGCCTCTTCTCCGCCAACTATGCGGCCACCACTTGGACGTATCCCACATGATAAACCTGTACACACGAGAAGGAAGACTTTTCAAATATCCCTTTTTTCATAATTGGTCATTGAGTTAAACAAATTTCATTATTGCCTATGAAATAAAACCTTTTCTCGGGCTTTCAGACTTTCTGAGAATAACTATATATTTATTTCCTGCTCCTTTGGAATTTATGGATCAGCGCCTGTTATCACTAAGTAAAGATATTACCGTAGCAGCAAAGGGAAGGATATGGAGTCTTTAAGCCGAAAAGCATTTTGCCTCAAAGTAAAAGGGTCTATGAATAGACAGAGTCGGCTAAAACATTTTCAGAACGGCATGGATTTAGGATAATATATCATTTTAAGGCAATAGAATCTTTCATTTATCTGTATTCATTTAGCGCTAGCAAAGAAAATATAAGATGGCAAACAAAGAAGAGGTTTCTCGTGTTGGAGAAATAGAAAACGCGTGCGCGTGCTGTGTGTAGTTATAAAGCACGCGGGAATTGGCAAAGCACAAGAGAAGTGTCAGGACAAGCACTACGCGTAGCTTATTGCTTCTCGACACTTCTCAAGTGTTCTACCATTTACCAAGTGCTTTATAACTCCAATTACACAGCAAGCAAGTTTTTTTAATTTCTTTTATAAAATGCAAAGGGCTCGTGCGTGTGTGTGCTCTAATAAAGCACGCGCTCCCAACCAATCAGAATGCGAGATTTATAACAGCTATTTTATAATGAGCTTTATAGTTAAAGAGAACCGCACTATAGATATGTAACTTACTTGCATGTGATGGCAAAATAAAGAGAGAAGCAGTCAATGTTTTTAACAGGAGAATGATCATCATGTTCGTCCTTTTCGAGTACGATAGCAAATGCTATCAAAAGCTGGCTTTGTTTTTACATAGGGTATTTTTTACCAGCTGCACAGCTGACGTAACTGGGGGATATCTGCATGTTGCAAAATTTAGCGTGTTTTTTTTTCAATAGTTTTGGAAAACACAACGCGTTTTTTATTTTTAACAAATATTATAACTTGTAGTTGAAGGAAACTTTAACCTGACCATCACTTCGTGTGTAACCTATTCATTCAAAAACCTCATTAATAATTCATGAAGGAAACACAATAGAAATCATGACCATGAAGGAGGTTTTATATCTGATATAGATTCGTCTTCATTTGCATAAACTTTAACTTGGATTTTCTCTATCAAACTTGGTTCATTTCGTAAAGAATTCAGTACAATATGAGAAGATACATCATCAGCTTTTTAAGCCATTCAATAAACTTACAGATCGTGTTTTATCAGATTTAAAAACACAAGGCGTGTGCTAGTTTATTAAACAGTACTTCTCGAATTTTCGGACTTAAACTTTGTTAAAGAAAGAGGCAAAATAGGATCAACGACTACGATTAAGCGTTTTCTGATCCGCGATGCAATTATGTTTGTTATACTTTACAAATTGATACATAATAAGGGCCTTCTTACAAGCAGGGAGATATGGTAAGCCTAGAACTAAGGTTACCCGCAAAGCAGGGTCAATAGATAACTCGGCTTTTCAAGGAAGAAATATTTAGTTGTAGGGCCGAGTAGTACGGTAACAAACAAAATGTTTAAAACTTTGAATCAGTTTAAAATGTATCTTACTGTTTAATATTGCGATTCAGCAAGCATTAGTTTAGTATTTTGTGATACTGAATGGCTCAGCTATTCGCTAAAAAAAGGGTTTGAAACCCAATAATAACGTTTGGTTTCCCCAGCCACGCTAAACAATGAAAGAAACTTAACCCAGACGGAAGAGTTTCAAAATCGCTTGTAAAGGTGTTAAAATAAATAAAAGGAAACACGCAGAAGAGTAGCCCTTTTACTTAAAAAACTTCATTGTAGGGACGTGTTACACTATCCTCAAAAAGAAGCCCTAAATCTCTACTTGATACGGGAATACATTAGGATACCTAATTTATGGCTCAGTTGTTGAAACGATGTTGAGAAATATCTTATTTGCAAAGCTCAGTTGGTTGCTAAGTAGTTTAAAATCGAAATTTACCTCATAAAAGGAGGTATACTCGGGAAATCACCTGCACCTAACCGTGCGAAGATACCACCTCGATCTAACTTTTCAAATTTTGGAGCAAATTATTTGTAAAGATAATGTATATTTCAAGTTAAGAATACGAATATAGTCCTATCTTCTAGTTTATAGATGATAATGGCAGGTTATTTTCACCTGCAAATAAATCCCCTTTAAGAGAGACAGAGATAAAATAAACAATTTTTATTGATGCTTACATATTTTAAAGCTGCATTTCATAGTGTTTGGTATACTTTTATGTTATCTAAATACCACAGGAGGGAAATGCACTCCACGATTATCATGCAACCGCATCGACAACAACAGCAAAGATAAAAGAAACAAATGGGGAGTGACAGGGTGATTTTTTAACATCCTTATTAAATTACTTTAAAAAAGATTCGAAAAAAAATCAAAAAACAAAAACAAAAACAAAACAAAAACACTGAAAAAACAGAAAAAGAAAAAAAAAAAGAAAACGTTGATGTCAGTATTTCCGACAGTTGGTGTTTGTTTTCTATAAATGTTAAAGCAACAGTTTATTCAAGTGTAAGGCTGCATGCACCCAAATCTTTTGTTATGGTTTTTCATTGACACAGGGTCAACACAGATGCTAAGGATATATGAATATAAGAACGACCCCTTAGGGGAAAATATTCTTGCTTTAAAATCTCTTATCAAAATGAGGGATTTGATAACAATTCTGACTCTTTTGCTCGGTGTATCATATACCAGCGCAGGTAATTGCAACAATAACTCTACTCGATAACTTTTAAGGTTAAGATTTACTAATTATGGAAGGTGTTTTGCTATAGGATGCGGTTCGCGTCCAGCAGGAATGCGCATAATTAATGGTCAGAATGCTGCCCCTCATGCTTGGCCATGGCAGATCTCTTTACGTAGAGGTGGAGGACATACTTGTGGCGGATCTCTCATTAGCCCCGAATGGGTAGTTACCGCTGCACACTGTATTCACAGGAACAAGAACCCAAGTGCCTATACAGTTGTTGCAGGTAAATAATAAACAGTTAGCTCAAAGTGATTTTTTGTATAATTTTTCGTTATAGTTTTTTATAGATTGAGTGTATTTCAATTAGGTGCTCACCGTAGGAGAGGGAGTACAAGTGTACAACAAACTGTTCGATTGACACAGATTATTGAACATCCAAGCTACGATAACCGTCGAATAGTGAACGACATCGCTTTGTTGAGGCTTGCCAAACCCATTCAAATGAGTGATAAGGTTGGTGCTGTATGCTTGACAAAGTCTCGGCCAGACCCAGGAAAAAGATGTTACATCACAGGTAAAACAGGCGATAAATTTAACATTATTGTTGGAAATATGGACGTACACTCACAAATAAAATCTGTTGTTATATTTTTTTCCGGATTTTGTCGATATAACCAACACTCTCACTGGTTGATAGATGCCCACGTAATATACTAAATGAGTGGAGGGCCGCACGGGAAAATATTTGATTCGAGGTCATGCCGGCCGTACGGACCGAGTGCAGCCAGGTCCGTACAAATGACCAAGAGCCAAATATTTTCCCCTCCGGCAGGGCCTAACTCAATCAATAAGCAAAGCATTTTATCATATGACTCAATTTTTGTTGCAAAAAAGGCTGAAAAATCCTACTAAGATTTATAAATAGAGCATGCGTGAACGACTAGGGCCGGACGGGTTTTTCCGGCCTGCTCACGTCAACCCGTTTCCGCAACCCCTATAACGTGGTATTTTCCAAAGATTTCATAAGAACACGCGAGCAGGACGTTACGGATTATACGATGACAGAAATTCATAGTATTTTAAGGTTACTTACCCGGGATTACGTGTTTTCTTTTTAGCGCCTCGTTATTTTCTAAATACTTTTTGAAGTTAGAATAGTATATCATTTTCTCCGCCAAACAGCTATTCACCTCATTGGCGCGGTTAAGTTTTGGGAACACGAGTTTTGCCGAGGCTGTGATTAAGCTGCTCGAGTGAACTGTTATAATGGAGAAACGTCGCCGAAGGGGAGGTGGATGGGGCCAAAAATCCGTCTAGCACTGACTGGTTTTGCGAACCTGAGCAAATGGGGTCGAAACCTTGGATTTTCTCTCTAAAAGTAGGCAACCACTGACCCGGGGGCATTCATAATGCTTATCACCTAGGAATCACTCTCAGAAAGTCATGGTAACATTCCGCGCGTACTCGTTTCATGGCTGCTTTAGGGGTGACAATAAAGGTTTCTACGTGGCTTCTCATGAAAAAGAAGGAATATCTTATGAACAAACCTTTAATTAAAAAACTGAAATACCCTTTTTAATGCAATTTAAAATCAACAGTCACTGATCTCCTGGCAGCCATTTTGTTTTGATATGGTCACGTGAAAAGCAGCCATTTTTCCAATATTTCTGGAGATTTTTGATCACGTGATCCAGCCAACACCAAGGTCTTCTCCGCGAAGACCGACATATTGAATTGGAGTCGGCCGAGAGGACCAGGGGACGAGGTTGATTGATTGTATCAAAGATTTAGGCACAGGTAGCCCAACCTTGGTTTCTGTGGTGTCCTGTTATGAGGAAATGTATGGAGATTCATCAAAAATTTCAATAAAATCATTGAAACGTGAAATAAAGCCTCGAAATTTTACCCGATCATTGAGAAATAGCACTTCTTTCGTTCTGCGTGGTTATTTTTTGAATTTAGCCCGTTTTAAGATTTTTTCCCCCACCAGTAAGAAAAAAGAGAAGGTTGGAAACTCGAGTCCCAAAAGCGAACCATCACGGGTCTTTGAAACCTCGTACGTCTTCGAATTTTCTTTCCAGTGCCAAATTTTAGTCATGACCCTTCTCTCACATACCTATAGAACCGAGAAAGTCGGATTAGAGATTAGCCTTCGCGTCTTTAAGCCATGAAATTTGCCTGTATTCACATACTACCTCGCTTGTTCTGACCCGTACTTGGAGCTCACTGTACACCAGTTCAACGAATTTCTTTCGGCAACCGACCCGAGGTCGGCACACCAATAGAGCATTTTTCCACTGGGAAACTGAATTCTTTCTCATGTAAATTAGATTAGATCAGATTCAATTGTTCCTGCCTCCTGTCATGGCGAATTAGATATATCTCGTACCAGTTCCTGTCATTGCAGCAAGTTTTGGGCTTTTTCTCCGAAACTAATAAGAATCTTTAAAAATTTTCTAAAAAAAGGATAGATCTTCCTTTAAGCAATAGTTTAAGGTATTTTTTCAAAACAATTGAACATTTGAAATAATTTTGTGTCCTATGTATCAATAAAGATTACGAAAATCACAGCATTTGAAAGATAACATTCATTTAGACTTTTCCATTTGTCACTTCTCGCTTGAGTGCACTGAGGGCATAAAAAATGTGGCCTGACAATAATCGTTTTTAATTTCAATCTCTTAGGAAAAATATTTTGAAAATTAATTATTTCAATGGTAAATTGATTGTAAAATTGTTTTTCCAAGTTCTAGTCAGTTCATAGTTTAAGAATCGTTTTCAGTGCGCATGCAATTTTATCCCGAATTTCTCAACTTCTTTTATATAAAACTTCTTATATAAAACCAAAGAAGGCGATAAATTCGGGACAAAATCGCATGCGCACTGAAAACGATTCTTAAACTATGAACTGGCTTATTACGATAGGCTTATTATCTCGTTGAAATTTGTCATAAACCATTTCCATTATCCAACTTTTAGGATGGGGAGCAACTCGAGGTGGTGGCTCAGCTCCCGACATTCTTCAACAAGCTGTTCTTCCCATCGCCTCTCATGACAATTGCAAACGAAAATACGGCAGTGTTAACTCTGTTTCCCATCTTTGTGCTGGGGAAGCTCGTGCAGGAGCATCTGGTGGATGTAATGGTGACAGCGGCGGACCATTGGTATGCGAGGACGGAGGGTCTTGGTTCCTGCACGGCGCTGTGAGCTTTGGGTTGAGGAACTGCCCAACAACACATTATACTGTGTTCGCACGAGTATCAAGTTTCGTGGACTGGATAGAGCAAAATTCAGGTAAGGAAATTAAATTGCAAAGTGAAAATTATCTCGTTAGTCGGTACTTATCAGATGGTTTTGTTTTACACATTAAAGGCATAGGAGCTGGAGGAGGAGGAGGACCATCACCTCCAACACCCCCTCCACCATCTGGACCACCACAGCCTCCTCCACCTCCAACTGAAGGACCATCACCACCGCCTCCACCAACCCAAGGACCACCTCCACCACCGACACAAGGACCGCCACCACCACCACCTGGAGGTACAGACTGCATTAATTTTAAAAATCAATATTCTTTTAAATTCTTATATCTTTATCTTATTAATACACATTTCACTCTTTCGTACAGACTGCAAGGATCAGTCACGTTATTGTTCCAAGTATGCTTACAAATGTAAAAGCAGTTCATACGTAAGAAGAAGATGCAAAAAGACATGCAATCTTTGTGAGTATAGAAATCGAGTTCATTCTACTTAACATTGCAATTAACCAACATAATATCAAACCCTGAACTATACGGTGAAGACGAGAAACAGCAGGAGCCTGGCAAATTTTTCAAAAGATAATAGAGCTTAGAAACTGGAAATTCATGTTTCTTAATAAAAAGATCAAAAAGTAAATTGCAGCTTGTAATGCTTTGAAGAAACGTATTATAGATATGTAGTTGATATATAAATGTACCGAAAACTCCATTCGCGTCACCACAATCGCTACAACCACAAATACTACCACCACCAAAGAAAAAACATACTAATAACAGATTGTTAGAATGATTTTTTTCCCTGTTATTCACAGGCGGAGGAGGAGGCGGCGGCGGAGCAGGTACCCATATTTCCTTTATTCGTACACAATTGCAAGCATTTGCATTTTATTTATTGTCGAATGCAACCAATTTATCAAATCCAGATTCAAATATGAAAGAAAGAAAACAGCTTTATATATAGGAAAATGTTAGGTTTAGATAGTTCCCCAATCCTTTACAGCTTTTACAATCTTTTAAAACTTTTTTTCCTGAACTCAACCCTCTCTGATGAAATTAGAATCAAACCCACAAATTTAAACCGTGGTTGCTCTATTCGATTTCTAAAATTTGCACACACTTTTTAGGTTGTAAGGACGTATCCAAAAATTGCGCTGCCAATGCCTTTCAATGTGGATTTAATCCAATAGTAAAAAGAAGATGCCCCAAAACCTGCAAACTTTGTAAGTAGTTAATCTAATTTTGGATGTTTTCAATATAAATGATAAAAACGGATAAAGTGGTGAATAATATTTTTGGTGTAACACAATGTTGGGTTATAAGCCATTTGTACATATCTTTCAGGTTGAGCAAATCACCTTCACGAAGGAACCTGTGATCTTGGTTACATATAATTATTAAAGTGTAATGATATAATAATAAAGCATGTCACATTAAACTTTGTAGTTTACTAATTCTTTTATCATCATTATCTGATTAAAAATTTGGAAAACATTTCAAACGAAAAAAATGTGTTGAAATCAAAAACATTTAATGAATTACGGGTATGACCGAATACTGATTAGCTTCTGAAATTAAAAGTACGCGGCAATTAAGACAAAACCAAGAGCGCGTTTTAACAATAATGTATATATTTAGGCACTGCCTAAAAGCGGAGCTCCCAATAGCAGAGGCAGCCCAACTGAACCATGAAAATGAAATCCATCGGGCAAAAAATCTTCAATTTTTCAATCTTCAATCTCCATCGAGATGAAGACAATGTCCCCCATAAGGGAGAGCATGAAATGAAAAAATGAAACGGAAATGCACTACATCGTTTTCTTTGCACGAGTCTTTGTTTTCGACCTTAGTACTCTCCCACTTAGGAATTCTGTCACATGTACACAACCCACCACCGTCCACCCCAGGGGCTGATTTTGTTCTTGAAAACTATGATTCTTCGACAAAGTTTTCCATGGCCGACATTTTTACGCTTTGAATTCCTTTTAATTTTACTTGAAAAACGAAAGAAAAGTACAGAAATCCAATAAAATGTTAAGTTTAGTGAAATTTACCGTGGATGTCTTTCATCAAAATCCAGATTTTGAAGATTTCCTATCTTTTTACGTACAAATGAACACGGCATATAAAGACAGAATAGAAAACTGCTTAAAAGAAAAGGTGAGCAAAACATACGCTTATTTTTACTTCTTTTACATGACAATGTTTGGTTATCCATGAAGAGTTTAGGTTTTTGTGAAAACCGTATTTTTACCGCAAAAAAATAGAAAAAAACTGAACAATGAAAATCTCTGAAACTTTCTGACCTTGAAGACTACCATAGTATGTTTCAGATAGTGAACTCCGTTTCTCTGGGTCTGGTCGGATTACGCCAAAAAAGGATTTCAAAAATAATATCATGACGTCACTGTGTCTTCAGGGCGTGTCTAATGGTCACGAAAAACACACGATTTAAACTTCCATCTATCCCTGTTCTAAAGACGGAGGTGGAGTATGGCTTGAGTGTGATAGGTGGTTAGCCTTAGCGGGACTTACAATACACCTATCCCGAATTCGCTTGACTGACCACGAGACAATGGCTTGAAGTCGAGATTGAACTTGATTCTTTTATTCATCAAGCTCAACCTCGACTTGAAACCATTGTTTCGTGCCCAGCCAGGCGAATTCGGGATATAGTAGATGTACATGTATATCCCAAAATAGCGCATCAACAGCCCAGGCACCCCAACATTAGTTAAGTTACAATGGTTATCCATTGAACAAAGAATTATGTTCAAAGTGCTGTTGCTAGTATATAAAGGGTTGGATGGGTAAGTTCCTAGTTATATATCCGATCTCCTACATTTTCGCACATGCACGCGTTCCCTTCGCTCTAGCAATAAAGGACTGTTAGAAGTCCGTAAGTCTAGGCTTAAGACGTATAGACATCGTCGTTTTTCAGTCGCCCCGCCCTGATTATGGAATACCATACCACTTTCTATTAGGCAGTCGCCCAATATTAATATTTTAAGAAAGAGTTAAAAACTAATTTTTACATACTATTCATTAGAACTTGGACCATTTGTTGAACCGAATTTTTCCGTTATCCCCTTGTCTCTCTATTTTCACCCATAGCAGCCATAAAACGAGTACCCGCGGAATGTACCCCGGGTCGGCAATTGCCTAATTAAGCGCGAAAATCTGTCGTTCCAAGACTTTTCAAAGCATCATGCAGTAGATAGAAAGGAATGCATTACTGACTATGGCTGGTTATGAGTGGGAAAATATTTATTATATATCTATTCAAGTATGTTTAAATATAAATTATAATTTATTTTTTTTTCAAAAACCGAATTGGGTAATTATAAATTTATAAATTTCGAGTCACCCATCCAAATACCAATTCCCTCAAACGTCCTTGACTCAAAGTCTTGGAAGCCCAAGTTTTTTCCACTGAGCCACGATTTCAGGAAATTAGCACAACAATAGCCATGGCAACAAAGAACCAGATAGACTAGATTATTTTCCACTTAAAATGTGCCAGTGGGTGGCAGAGTGCAAGGGATTAGCTGTAGATATTGTCTGGGGGCCGGCTAGTCTCTCCTCTGATGCTTCGGCTAGAACACTATCCTGCGTAATCCGCACACCCAAGGGCAGAGAGCCTTTATCGCCGTCATGTCCGAAGTCCATACGACGACCCAGCGGATGTCTCGGGGTATGGCATGAAGGCACTATTTTTTCTTCTTCTGTATTTTGGAATTAATTATCTAATTAAAGTTCGTAGACGCGGGGTCGATTCTCACCGTATTAAAAGGATTTTTTTCCTCTAGGCTTAAATCTTTTTTTAAATATTTCTTTATCATTTTCTTATGAGCGACTTTCATTAATTATTCAAGAAAATGAGGATTCTTATGTTTTTCTTTATAAAGGATATCTACCTTTTTTGCTAGCATTCAGCAATAACAGTTAAATGATTTTCATCTGTCGAGCTGTCCTTTCCTGGTTTAAAAAACTGCGGGCAGTTGACGGAATAGAGCTTTTACTAAACTTGGATTCTCAGTCTTATAATCTATACACTGAATTAATTTTGTCAGTGTTGGGTTGTGTACACTTGTCAAAATAAAGTTGTAGTGCACTTTGATGGGAAATTTTTTACTGGTCTGGTTAATTATGGGGGACATTATCTTTATCTGGAATAATAATAAGTTAAAGAATATTTCCCGATTTTAAGTTTTATATAGTAATTGTGTCTAAGTGTTAGGTAGTGCTTAAATTTATGTTAGGCTTTAATAACAAACTCCATATCATCTCTGCTCTTCGGTAATCGGTAATCTCCTTGTTGCTTTAAATCTTGTAAAAAATTTATTTTCGAGAAAATAGCACATATTTCTTCTTTTCAACATGGCCCCCATGATGGGATTGCTTATTTTATTAGATCAGGAAATCATGCTTTGTGCGAGAGTCAGATCGCCTAGCAGTTTTCATATACGTGTATAATTTATTGATACTCCCATGAGGATATTTGTATTTTCATACAGAATAGGGCCTCTAGCAGCATTCGATGTCGACATTATCATCATTTAGTAAATTAATTCCCTTCAACAATATCCCTTAACGTAAGATATTAAATATAGATATTAAGATATTAAATACCGTTTTTTCTACAATTAGTATCAGAGTCAACATACTCCGATGAATATATATTTTAGAGAGATATTAAACAATGTATATTATTCGTTGCAGTACAGTACATAGTTTCGACTGCTGATTAGAATACATCCTTTGGTATAATAGATATAAAAAGTAGTTCATCCACTTCATTGCTGTTGAGTCAAAATTAAAGATTCGTTAACTCATTTCCATGCATTTTGAAATTATATTGGAATTCTCTTTCGGCTTACTTTTCCTCATCTTTTCCTTATCTGTAGTCGAAGTCCTTGCTTAGAGTAGCCCTTTGTTATATCGTCATGAGAATAAGTAGATTGCGCGCCCCACTGGGTTGTTTCAATTTCCTTCCGCTTCTTCTGAATATATAGCAGTATTAAAATTCTGAAAAGTAAATCAACAATAGCGATCACATTGCAATGAAATATTTAACAAAATGAGAAAATAAAAGAGAATTCGAAACCGCAATTACACAGTTTTCAAAAATAATTAACAATCAGGTCGCAATCCCATTTTATGCTTTTCTCTTCAGAAATAAAATTTCATTTCATTTCTTTTTAATTGTTCTCTGTCCTTTTCTTTAATAATTTTTGTTTTGTTGCTCACGGTAAGCACAGTCAGGCAAACATAAAGCAGGTGCTTCGGCGAAACTGGGAGGTATTTTACTTTATCTTGGATTTATTTCAAAAGAACCGCGTTGCTAAAGATCAGAAAAGGCTTACCCATTACTGACACGAACTAATAAAATCAATCTAGCAACTCAAACCTATGAATAGTTATAGATAAATGTATGATTGTATACACAAGATACGCATCAACCGCTGCGCTTGTTTCTATTTAAGTCCTGCTGGTCCATAGGATATTACGTTTCACAACAGCAAATCATATCTCACTTTAGCCACAGCAAACCACGAAGAAAACTGCTGTGTCAGTTTTGTTTGCTGTAAAACTCGTTAACCAAAAATTGGATTTGCTCTTTCAGCTTGACAACTTATAGCTGCGTTATAAACGATGATATAACGATACGTAAAGCACTGAATGTCAAAATGTTTTTTTGATTTAAGTAGCTGATTGGCAAAATGTAATTACTACTATTACTCACTTTCTAAACAAACGAGGCGACAAGATCTGAGAAAAAGCGACTCAAAGATATAACGGAAATGAGTGAAAATGGCAGATGATGACAATGAGGGTAAAGATTTGCCGAGACTTAAGTCAGACAAGCGGAATTGAGTTTTGAAACTATCAATTCTTGACAATGAAACATGAATAACTTGACAAAGACAGCAACGCGACGATAAGAAAAGCAAGACAAGAAGAAGAAAATAAGGAAGCATCTATCTAATACTGCTAAGAAGTTGGACCTATTGACGGCTAAGAATTTCTGTCGATTGGGACGTAGTCTCGGAAGTGAATAGAACTTGAAATTTGAGCAAGAACAATTAATGCTTGAACTTTCCCAAAAATCACTTTTTTCGTATCTCAGACCCTTTTTGCAGAGGGTATAAGAGGTTGCGTGAACCGCGGACATTACATCCATCATATCCAAGGAAAGGCCAATTTGTTAATGTCTTAACATGATCAAACTATCTCTATTTTTAACTTGCCTCGTTCTTTCATCAAAATTTTTGAATGGAAGTGCCAAACCATCGGTAGATATGAATAGAACCGTAACTGTTGGAGTAATATACGGAAATCAGCCCATGCAATGGACTCGACAGCAGATGATACGAACAACACTAAACCGACTCAAGTTGAAATCGTCTCTACTCAAAGATACCGAATTTCTTTTCCACTACGTCAACGGGTCGAATTTAAGGTCAATAAACCACTGCCTTAAGCTTATGTGCGAAGAGTTACTTCCACGAGACGTTCAGGCTATTATTATTACACTTGACGATTTTGAAAGTCAACTCCTGAGTCAGTGGGCCAGTTTGATTGGCATTGCCGTTCTTGGAACTTCGAGAAATAGTGATCTTGAGAACAAGGTTAGTTGATGTTTTACCTAAAGGTAGCTTTATAGGTTCAAATATCCCAAGGATTTTTTCCAATGCCTGGGATGAATTTCCTCCATTTAATATGTCGGTATTTTATTTTTCTAATTGCTGGAAAGGAAGTTTTTTGATTATAATTTTCTTTACTCCAGACATGCTAAATGTAAATGGCCTACTTATCATTGTTCTATTATCTGCTTCCTCGAAACAAATCATTTTATGCAGATTTTCATTCCTCTTGTCGTTCTTTCGGTTGATTTTTCCAAGAAATAGTTGGGATCCTTCTTGACTAAGCAAATTTTGCATGGAGTATCTTCGGCAATTATACAGTTATTGAATTAGAGTTTTGTTTTTTTGTTTTTTTTGTGTATGTGTTTTTTTTTTTTTTTGTTTTTCTTTTGTTTTTTTTTTGTTTGTTTGCTTGTTGTTTTTGTTGTTGTTGTCGTTTTTTTTGCAACTAGTTATACTTATTTTTGTCAATATAAAGAAAGTGATTGTTACATATCTTCCAAAAGGTGTTGGTGGTAACCCAGTCTTATCTAGCTACAACTAAACATAGGTCTTGGTATACCCCTTTCAGTAGAATCTTTCTAGAGGAAAAAAAAACCTGTCAGTTTACCGAGAAGCACCCTAGAATCACTAGTTTTACTATTAAAAAAACTTTTGGTATATTGCGATTGCACTCATGAATAGAACTACGGACAAGTATCATCTTATCAAAGTCAACGTCTGGCAAATTAAAGGAATTATGAATGGATAAATGAACTTTAAGAGGGTAACACAAGACAAATATAATTTAAAAATACTTATAACACACTAAGTGGTCCTTGATTATTTCTAGAGGCGTTCAGTAGATTCACAAAGTTATTATCTTATACCTACAGGCAACCATGCTGTTTCTGTCGGTGACTTCATCTTTTGTAAACAGATTATTTCGACAGTTTGGTTTTGTTGTGCTGTAGGCGTTTTGGAGATTTTCTATTTTTTATTTCAATTATTAAAGGCTTATTTTATGATGGCTGGGCAAGCTGTATCCCTTGGGAATTGTTTTAGCTTATTAGTAGTCAATGCATGAACATTTTTTTCTTTTTTTGAAGCTTGAAGTTTTTTTTTTAGGAAGTGTTTGGGAAAACACTTTTCCCAACAAATCCTTATAAATATCTAATATTTAATGTCGCTTCTCCTATAGTCAACACTTTCTCCTTCGTTCTAACATCAAGGTGTTCTTTTCTTTTCTGGTTTAAAAGAAACAAATGCACAAAGGACCGGTGGTTTTTAATGGTTTAATTCATTTCTTTTCCTTTCTTTTCTTACCTTAATATAACTCTTCTAAAGTTTCAAATCTCAGTCTTATTAGCCATTCCAAGGTTGAGGAAACAACTGGGTCGAGTTGGCATTGCAGTGAATTGTGGGACTATTTGAGGAGACGGAATAGACATCCATATTACAAATAAATTAGCCCCACAATGCACTGCAATGCCAACTCGACCCAGTTGCTTCCTCGACATTGGAATGGCTAATACGGCCTACTATTAGATACTATTATTTAACGGTGTATACTTTTTATTCCCTATTTTGCAGAGACAGTACAAAGATTATCATTATCTTTTGCCTTCTTTCAGTGAAGAAAGCACGGTGTTGCTGAGAATTCTCACCATCTTAGGCGTCAATACGTTTGGTGTAATGAGTCGCGATGGGGATCAAGAAAGCTTAATAGCTGCATCTCATCTCAAAAATGAATCAGATAAATCATATTTAAAACCTTTTATTTTCAATCTAAGAGAGCCAAACGAAAAACACTTCAAAGTAGAAGTGATAAAAGAGCTCGTTAAATTGGAGCTCCATCCCATTAAGGTTATCGTCTGTGTATGCGACGATAGAGCCATTAAAACAATCTTGGAAGTAGCGAGAGATCTTGGGTTTCTGTCTGAGAACTACCTTTGGATTTTCACTGAAAGAATAGTAAAACACTTTCACCATATAGCCAGTAACTTGCTTCCCCAAAGAATGATCGGCATACGACTCAACGTGACGGAAGATGTCATAGGTAAGTCAATATTTGGTTAAATTAAAGTCAAATAAGCTTGTTTGCCCATGATCTGACTTGTAACGTCAATGAATAAATTGTTTTTATTGTTCAGTTAATTCTATTTACAGCTTTATCTTCAAATTGGAAAGTATTTTGAATAAAAATTAAAGGCGTTCAATCTCAAAAGTGCCCCTAAAGTGTTATGTCTAAATACCTTCCTCCCTCCGATTGTGGATGCAATGACGAAACAAGTCTACCCTCTATAGGATGTACAAGGCACGATCAAAAAAATGAACAAATAAATAAACGACCTCGCCACTGATTATGCAAAACGAAACCCACAGCAGAGGAAGTTCATACGGAAGCATTTTCCCCTAGGAAATTCTTAACATATTGCTTCCAAATTTGCTATTTCCTTATTTCAAGGCATATTAAAGAGAAAAAGAAGAACAAGAAGAAGAAGAAGAAGAAAAAAGGAATAAATTAGAAATATAAAGCCTGCGACCCCATCGCCCCTTAAATCCGCCCATATGGATAACTAATGACAAAAAATCACTATACGTTTTCGTTTGATTTGATTGCCAGCCTTAAGAGCAGCATGCCTTTTCGTGAAGATTATGGAATTAAAGTTGCAGAACAACTATAGCACAAGCAACACTTTCTTTGCTCCTTTTAGCAGCTGTAAGGAGCACGCTACAGGAAATACTTCAGGAAATGCATCGCATTACAGTGACTTCAGGTACCTACAAAAACTATCAATTGGCAATTTATTAAGCAATTATTGGGTGAGGTTGAGCATGATATCGTAAATTCGAGACCGAGGCAGTGTTATCTGCCGAAGCCGAAGGCTGAGGCAGATAACACAGCCTCGGTCTTGATATTTACGATATTATGCGATAACCGAATTCAATAATTGCTTTATTATACATTTTGTATAACATTAACATGAACATTAAATTGTAGAGACAAGAATTATGAACGCCATGATGTAGCGTGAAAAACGCAAAAATTCAGTTAATTCAAAAATATTTTTGGAATTCTTCATAAAATACATGAAAATAAGTTAAGGATTCCTTAAATAATTGTTTTGTACATAATTCTGGAAATAAATACACATAATGAATAAAATCAAAGCTACCACAGCGTGAGCTTGAATGAACTTGACATGATAAATGTATTATCTGTAGGAAAACCTACAGATAATACATTTATCATGTCGAGTTCACACAATATCGGGGATTGGCTGAGGGCTCTCGACCAATCAGATTTGAGATACTTAGTAAAATGTATAATAATTTTTATTATTACGGAAATAAATATATTCAGGATGAGCGTAGTCTGAATAGTTTTCAGCATATTTTTATTTTTAGGTTAATCTATAGTCTAGATATCTGGAGAGAAAAAAGAAACTTAAATGTTACCAACAATCCTGGGATTATGGGATTTAGTGATTGTGACTATTGACTGAGGTCAGTATGATACTCATTTTGCTCTCTCCTGATTGGCTGACGTCTTTTATATCTTAAATATTGTTTAAGGGGTCCCGGGTAGTGTGTTTATACAGTTATAGGTCAATAATTTCTCACGTTTTTCAATTGCAAATTTCGCGGAAAAGAGTAAATTAAGGAGGGCCTATATTTTCAATTAAATAATTTTCATTTAGTCATAACCCTTAAACGTCCAGTAATCCGCAAAACAATATCTGCTTGAAAAAAAAATTTAAAAATTGTTGTCAAAATTTTTCCCAAGAATTCTAGTTCGAAATGAACTTGAATTGCATTCTTTTCCCATTTGTAGGAACATTGACCAAAACAACTATGACATCATAGGAAGGTCAGCTTATCACATTAATTCAACGTCCTATCAAGTCATTGCAAACTTGTCGCCTGCAAAAGGAATGTCAATTATTGGCAAAACAAGGCTCCTTAAGGAATATCATATGGATGACATGTCAAATTCGTCACAAAACCGACTTCAAATCGTGACGATAGAACACGGCCAATACACCTATCGCGTTCAAAACGTCTATCCAAAATGTCTTTTAAAGAAATCCGATTGCAAGACCTCTGAACAGACTTGTGAAGTAGGTATTCCGTGTACAAAATATATTTCTTCAGGCAACAATACCTATCGTTCAGAAAGAATTTGTGTTGCTGGGTTAATGATTGAGCTCTTAAACCTGCTTCAAAACGACCTTCATTTCACGTTTGATATATACATAGTAAGAGATTCTAAATATGGAGGATATGACAATGCAAGTGGTACTTGGAATGGTATGATTGGTGATATTATTGCAGGTGATGCTGACCTGGCCCTCGCTACCCTCACAACGACAAGCAAACGATCTAGGGTAGTGGATTTTTCATCTCCATATGGCGAAGTTGGAATAGGTCTCCTCACCTCAGCTGTTAACGAAATGGACTCAACTATCAATCTCGACTTTCTACTTCCATTCACTTTATCAATGTGGATTGCTATCCTTGTTACTATTGTAACCGTTTGGACGCTGATTTGGGCCTTTGATAAAATAAGCGCAAAGTGGCATTTGAAAGGCCGAAAGGGTCTTACCAATAACAAGAAAAAGGCTTTGTTTCTAGAGAGCATGTCATTTGCATGGAGTACGTTTGTGCATGTTCAGGCAGGAAGGGGACTTCCTCAGAGTCATAGTGCTCGCTTTGTGGCCTTATTCTTTGCTTTTGCCACACTCATTGTAAGTTCTGGCTACACTGCCGAGCTTGCTGCCCACAAAGTCAAGGAAGAAGTTAAACAAACAATTACTGGCATATTTGATGAAAAAGTAAGTACAAAAAAATTTATGTCAGTAGCTATAGAAAAATATAGGAAATGTCATTTTGCTGTGTTCGTTTTAGCTATCGGCATAAAGTGCTGTTGTTGTTTGCTCGTTACTATGCTTTTTCTGGGACAAAGACGAATTGAGGGGAAAAAAGCGATTTTTTTTCCCGATAATTAATATGTTATGGACATTTTAGATGCTGAATCCACCGGAGAATTTCAAATACGGAACATTAAAGGATAGCAGCACTGAAGCGTTTTTCAAATTCAGCGAGGATCCTAGATTAAGACAGATTTATCAAAACATGAAAGGCAACAACGTCGATAGAGTAGAGGATGGCGTGAAAAAACTTTCGAAAGGGTAAGAAATACGAATAAATATTACTATCTTTGCAGTCTATAGCTAACTATTCATTGGAGCATGCTAGTACTGTTTTAAAAGTCAAAACCACGCCCTGTTTCTATTGTTTGGTGTACGGTTTGAATTTCGATGGAAAACCTACATTTAACCTAGATTTAAAGTTGGGGGCGACATTGATATTAACAGGGGAGAGCGGGGTTGAATTCAAAACCCGGGACAGGTTTTCTATCGAAATTCATATCTTACATAAAACAATAGAAATAGGGCGTGGTTAGATTTTAAACCAGTTAAAACGCACTTGCTCAGCCGCGGCCCTCGGTCTTGAATTTCAATGCAAACCCTCGTCCTAGCCTTTTAAAACCTTATATAATGTTCCCTTTTTAGAGAATTCCAGGTTTATATCGACGATCGGCCATACCTGGAACATTTAGTATCGTCGCGATTGAACTGTTCACTGAGAGTTGTTGATAACTCGCTTGGAATGTCTGGTTACGCTCTTGCTCTAAGGAAAAACTCCAAATGGACATTACCGTTCTCCCTTAGCATCATGAAATTCAACGATAACAATATTCTACGGGACTTGTGGGCCAAATGGTTAAAAAGGAAGTGCATAGCCAAAGAAGAGTTTGATAAAATACCCTCAGGAATGACTATTGCAAATGTCAACGGTCTATTTCTAGCGATAACTATATCGATAGCTATTGGGGTAGTCTTTTTGGTAATAGAAAATGCAATTTGTTATTTCCGAAAAACGAAACAAAAAAGTATTAATGTCATGTGTTGTCAAATGAACAGTGAGCGCAACACGTGGCCGGCGGTAACTGATTCTGTAGCAAGAGACCCATCGGTACGAGGTGTGCAGCTGCTGAGACATTGTACCAACAAAGCATTTGCTGGAAGTACCGTACTTGTTGATAATAACAAAGATAAACGTTAGCAGTTTTTGCGGATACAACATTTGATTTTCGTGGCAACATTTTAAGGAAGAGTATGTCCAAACGATCATTGGTGTCTTCTTACATGCATGCTATCATGCAGCATATATATTGCAAAGTCCATAAGTTGACATTGTAACCTGCAAAACAAATACTTGTCTCAACTTTAAAAAGTGTAATAGTCCAATAGACCCAATAGCTAGAAAATATTTGGAATAAGAGATTATGACGGAAATCAAATTGAGGAAATCTACTATTTCACATGTTGAGTAAAACTACTCCAATACTTGAAATGTTGCCACTGATGCATCAGTTATGGTTGCAAAGATGGTAAAAGATAACAAAGTGCTGCTATACAAGACACTAGGAGGAAAATGAAAGAAAAACAAAAAAATTGCTGCCCCCTCCTTATGCCCTCCCAAACAGTTAACGCATCCTCCCACCGCCAATTACTAGTGCCATACATTTAATTGTACTTAAATAATGGATATAAATCATTTGTTTAAGGTGCCTCACCTACACAGGGGGCAGAGGGAGGACACTTATCTTTCATTTTTATATAACATAACATGAGTAAGCTTGAGCCCGTCAGATACCGCACGCTGGGATGTGCGAGCTGTGCCTAACACCTAACGGTTGCTAGAAGGTCATGCGAGAGGGGAAAATGAGTTGCACTTGTTTGGCGTAATATCATATTATCATAATATCATTACCCCAAGCAACGGCAACCGTTAGGTCTACTAAGACACAGCGCGATCACTTTCCCTCTCACGTGGACGTCAAGCAACTGTTCAGTATGTGCAGGTGGTGTGCGACACGAGACACGGGAAATGATCGTCAATGGAAAAATGGGGTGTCCCGAGCTTATTTTTGAGATGATCGCTCCGGAATGACATGCGTTTGTACAATTTTGGAAGAAAAAATGGCGAAAATTAAGCTCGGTACAAAAAAAAAAAAAATCATAATTCCGAAACTAAGGAAGAAACATCTGATATTACCTATTATTCTGAAAAATATGGAGTCCCGTGCAGAATTTGAGGGTTTTGCCCTCTTGAAGTTCAAAACGTGTATGGTTCTTCAATAAAATGGTGATTATTCAGCGGTTTTTGAGTGTGCGCACATCGTGGGCTCAAATCGAATGTTCAAAAGTAGTCAGCTACCTTAAAGTGCAAATGAACCCTTTGGCAATACATTCAGTACTGGTTCTGCATAAAGTAAATAGCTGATTGGTAAAATATTTCTTGATTTGAGTGATGCGTCTCTAGGTTATGAAGGTTTATACATCCTTGGGAGCAGAGTTCTTTTTATTAACACATCCTCAGCTTTCAAAGCTTCAAAGGTTCATTATTTTCACACACAAAAAGGCGTATAGAGTGGTTATTAAACTTGTGAAATAGATATTGTACACACTTTAGTAGACTCTAAATAAAAGTGCATCTATTTGACTGACACGTTGATTCATAATTTTTATCATATAGTTAGGACAGTATGCGCGCGCTGATTGGCCCAAGACTGTTTTATTAGTGAACGGAGCACAGTGCTGCTAGATCCTGCAACCGTCTTTCTTTTTGCGTAAATAAATTCAATACCGAAATAAAATTAATAAGCATATAATAAAACGAATAAAACGGCTATTTACGTGCTCCGTTCAATATTAAAACACTTAGGAAGCGCCGTAAGCACACAAGAAGTTTGAGAACGATTCATGCTCCTCCTTACACTTCTTTCGTGCTTTAGTCACGTCCTGCGTGCTTTATAACTGAACGGAGCACGTAAAAAGCTGTTTTATTTGTTAAATATTTCACGGGTTAAATGCCTTCACTCTATCAGGAATGGTAAAAAGCAATTCAAACCAGAAATAACAGACAATGCATTTATTGAAGTGAGCTTTCTAACAATATGGCCTCAACAACGGTCACTGACAATTTTAATTCTTATTCTGAATTCTATCAAACTATTCTTTATCATGCTTCGTGGAGGTGCATAATACGAATCATGCTCGTGCTTCATTGTTGATCGTCTTACAAACCAGCGTGAGAATAGCAATAAGAATATCAGTGCTCATTACTCTAACCTGATTCTCAGAACTAGAGCAAAATGCAAACTATTCGACTATTAACAGAAGCACCATCTTGTTCTAACTGCAAATTTGATGTAAATTGAAAATGATCTGCCAAAGTTTTGCATACTTAACAGGCGGAATGAGATATTTCAAGTCAAAATATCATTGCATGGACCTCAGTAAATTTGGATTGGGATAACCCATGAGTTACTGACACCAGGATAGAAACGCCTGTCGGTTCAGTCCAGTTGCTGGTGTACTTGTTTTTAACCTTTGACACGGGCTGGTTTCTCTTCACGTTCCGTTATCTTTACGTTTCTGTTGGTCGTGAAGCAGCTGTTGCAGAGGTGACATTCCTTGGCTGGGTGAGAATTCTTGACCCCACATCGACTGAAATTCAAACAGAGGTATACAAATTACAAATTGATTGGTTTAGAATAATTTTGCTTTTACCCATATACCAGGGATCCTTTTTATGTACTACGGACAGGGAAAAGGTAGGTTTTCAAGCTTTCATTATGTAATACAGCATTCAGTATTCTTAGCATTCCTTAATGCGAAGTCCTGTTTTGTAGCCTTTCATGGAGTGGGCTTTTTACGAACGAATAAGAGTATTTTGTCTTCTTAATACTATCAATTGTTATACTTATTTCGATAAAGCTACAAGGCCGAGGACCGATAAGTATTATGGGTAAATAAATGGTATAGTACACAATTTTGAAATTAATGTGTAACACTGAAAAAAAAAACGTTTCGACTGCTTGTAACACTGAATTAATATTGAGATCTCGAGCTGCCATTTATGACAAAAACTTAACTTGTTAACTTAACTTCCTTTAAGCGATCTCAGTTTTACTTTAACAAAGTTTGTCTTTTCCCACAACTCAATCTCTTGGTCACGTACCTGCACTTGCTGCGTTGGTGCTGGGTTATTATTTGCAGCACCAATTTTCACAGGTCCCCACACTCCAGATCCCCAGTTCTCACTCAACCCAAACCCATCGAGAGGTCCTGGTGATGGTGTTGAATAGCCTGGGGGTCTGGAAGCGTCTGGAAATGTAGGGCCAACACTGCTGATTGGCTGGCATTCTCCCACCGCACCAGGTAAAGTTCCTTGGTTTAGGAATTTATGCCCTACCGGAGACTGGTCAGGATGGGGAGTTCTTTCATTTGTAAAGGGCTTTTCTGTAGGAGAAGGTGATGTCGATCCTAGATCGAGAAAACAGACGAAGAGAATGTTGACAAATATCATTTTTTTTAAACACAGCATGCATATGGCATTTAGGGTCATCAGAGACAATAAGCCTTCAATGGATCAGTTACATATAGAAAAGAAGCTTAACTCTTCTGCCTTTATGTGAAATAGACCTTTTCGGGCGTAATGTTTTCCCATTTCATTCCAGTGATAACAATTAATGTTATATTAAGCTTACCAGTAGTGCCGAAAGCAGAAGTAAGAGGTGCTTTCCAGCCAGACTGAAAAAGAGAATATTGTGGTACTTGCGGTGTAGACAAAGGTGCTCCCTGAACAGGGCCACCAATAACTCCATGACTTGCGTTATTGAAGAGAGAGCTGCAAAAACATCCAATTATTACTAAGAACTTGGTGTCTCTTTAAGTGTATGTGCGTGGCCGGGAGAAGGGGTAAAAGTTGCACAATCTGAGTGCTATACGTGTATAGCCGGATCTTTATTTACGTTTTTTCCTCATCAGCATAAAAAATTCAAGCTACAAGCAAACCGACTCCAGAAATCGAAAGAGAATGTCTTATTTAGTAACTACTGAATATTTGAGTCTTGAAAGTAATTATGTTCAGTAATTTGATTTTCCTGAGTCAAGCCTGCACCTCAGTGTGCACAATACATTGTATATCGCAAAAGTTACCTTGTCTCGGCGAAGGGTGTGGGTGACGATGCTTTCTGTTGGCATTACAAAATAATTGTACGTTAGCGAAAATACTTCATACAACAGCATACATGTATTAGTTGAAAAAGTGGGAAATCTCGAAATTTATTATTTCGTAGAGGCAGTCGTCATATTGGCTTTCCATTGTCTCTCATTTCGATACGACACTTCTCGCAACGAAAAACCTATACGAGCTAGGACAGAGCATATAACAACCAGCTGCAGCTCGATGATGAGCAATTCCTCTTCCCGAAGTACAGAGGATCGAAACTAAATAATTTCCATTTTAAACCATAAGTCATTTCCTTCAGGGAATGTTCGAGTATCAAACAAACTAAGAATCTTATTCCCAAGAAAATGAAATGCACGTGTGAGCATGGGAAGATAACTAAACAGATGAGCGATTACCTGAGGTAAAAACGTAGGGGTTGGGAGAGAGGGCAACTTTTGTCCAGCTATATCCAGATCTACTTCCCCTGGTAACCTTGTTGCGATCTCCTGAAGGCTGAAACTCTGTTAACAGTAAGTGAGTAACAAATTGAGAGCACGATAATTTTACTGAGGTATACGTAATGTCTCTCTTTGGCTTACGCTGAATATGCACTGTAACCTACTGCACTGCCAGGAGCAAAGCATTATTACTCACGTTTTCAGATGTACTTGATTCAATGCGAGGAGAAAATTTGGAAAGTCCTGTTGCTACATCTTCAACTTTGGACAAGATTCTGTGGTTCGGCAAATCGTAATAAATATGTCTTAATTAACAGACTAAATAGATGTGTCAAAATTACCATTATTTCTATACCAATCTTTTCATCACAAAACACTATCATCCAATGATATCAGATATTTTAGTCCATATTTTGTTCCATTTTAAACTAATTAAATATATGTTAGCATACCTGGGTGAATGGCTAGACAGTTTATTACCAAACTGAAGGAGGCGGTATACCCTATGCATATGTTCATTCTCCACCTGTGTTTTCTTCGTTGTATAATTGAGCTTTCTGGGTACAATAAATATAACACAGAACACCTTCAGTTACTGTTTACTTGCCTGGGTGTATGCTTTCATATTGAGCCAGAGGGAAGAAGGCGTGAGCACATAAATTCCATCAAATTACAGTCCTCGTATGGCAATATTGTAGGTTTTATATCCCAGAAGAGAAGCGCGTGCTTTGGAAAGCGGTCTTTGATTTACAGGCTAATGGTTTTTTGGGGTAAGTTTATTACAGGAGAAAGTCCTTCCAATATTATTATACAGTGTAGTATTGTATATTGTAGTATGGTTTTCTTACTTGTGGAATGAGTTCAAGGGAATGAAGGCATGTAATTCCCAGTCTTCATAAAGTGGAGTATCTGAGGAATCAAAGTTACATATAAGAATATAGCTAAGAATCTGGAATAAAACAACAATAACTTGTTGATGGGTGTTCACACAGCTATCCTAAACCAACAGTCCATGGGTAGGGATGCAGGGAGCTGATGGACAGAAACAAACAAACATTAACACAGACAGCAATAATTGCTGAAAGCACACAGACAGGCAGACAGGTTAGCACAGTGAGAGGCGGAGTTACAAAGACTCAGTATTCACTTGATTGACAAGTTCAACTTTTTATTTTATTTTTATTTGAAATGTGATCCATCATTCAATGTTACGAACCCTCAAGTAAGTAAGGGCTCAGCTAACTCATAAATTACATTGATGGAATTTCATGGATATGATGAGTGTTACATAGGGAGGAAAACTGGTCTAATCAAAGAAAACCCTTGAAACAAAAAAAAATCATTGTTTTCAGGAATATTTGTAGGCCTAGTCAAAGCAGAAAGTGGATAAATCATGCACTTAGAACTTTCTTTGCTTACCTGGTATGTCGATATGGAAGTTTTCACAACTCAGTTGGTTCAAAAGCAATGCAAACTTGTCCCATGCACTGAGAAACAAACAAAAAAATGACAGCATAGGTTTAGTTTTTAGTCAATTCTGTTAACTGGAAGTCCCGTAGGTAGGATTACATTTGTTTCAGTTATCACATACAACTAGCAAGATATTGGCCTGCATGCACAGCCACTTCTATTTGCCTGTCTTAACCACAGCTAAAGTTGCAGGCTACAGTACATGACCATTTCCTTCACGGATTGTGATGGGACAGTGTAGTTATCTAGGTACAAAACTTACACTCCAGATTTGATAGTATCCTCTCTCCAGGCACTAGATGCATTACCAGCAATCCATTGGCAAAACACACTAAGGTAGACCAGGGTTTGGCTTGGTAGAGGATGATCATTGTTGGTTTGGTTAGTTAGGTGGGCTAGCACAGCATTGAAGAAATTGACTAGAAGTTAAAAATATATTAAATATACAATGAGTACACACTAATGCAATAATTAAGTGTTTTTTTAATAAAAAGCAAATAATAGTAGTAAATATATATGTACAATAAATTATAGATTACATTTTATGGCTTGAAAATATGAGTTAAATCTATTAGCACTAAAACATACCTGCAAATTCTAGAGCCAGCTGAAAACCATCCTACAAACAACAAGAAGAAAAAAGAAATAATGTCAGAAGATATTAATTTTTTTCACTGTACTTAACAAATTGACATCAGTTAATGTGTCTGTCCTCTTATTGATGATAAATTCTGTCATCACATTGTCAAAGTAGTGTGGATCCACGAGGTGTAGCCAATACATTTACCAAGAAATTCGTAAGTTAAATTGTAAAAAAAACAGAATTGAAGGAATCTGAGACCACAGGGAGACCAATTTAGATAAAAGTACAATAAATTCAATAGAAGCTAACAAGAAAGTCTGCTAAAATAAAATAATAGAAAAGAGCAGAAAAATCAAGCAAAAACTCATTATAGTTTTCATTTTTTTCACACAATTTTGTTGTGCTAATATATAAATCCACAATCCACTTAATTATCAACCACAAAAACAATTCTAAAGTTTAAGTCTACTTGTCATTGTTATTGCTTGATAATCTGTCATGTGTCTTTGTTTAATGGATGTCATGTTTCATGCCTTTTTACTGTACCTCATCATCTTTGCCGATATAATCAAACTCCTCCAAATCATCTACTCCACTTGATTTAATGTGATACAAACTAAACAAAGTAATGGCCGCTAAATGAATGTAATCATCTAGCTTCAATGCATCTTGCTGGAGTAGAAACTAAAAACATTCAAATATGTAAATTTAATATTAGCAAGAATTATACTGTGAGTATTTCAAGTGTAATGCTTCAAAAAAGAAAAGAAAGTGTAATGCTTCAAAAAAGAAAAGAAAAAAAAAAGGAAAGAAAAAAGAAAAGAATGAGAGAATGAAAGAAACTGTGAGAAAAATCTTACTTTGAAACCCTCAACTATGGTATTCTTCAGCTGTCTTGCTTCACTCAAATCTGCAACATAATGAAAAGTTTAAAAAGTTCCAACAATCCCTTATTCCAATGGCAAAAACCAAAGTAAATGTTTAATATTCTAAAAACATATGCCTTTTTGGCTATACAACACTTAAATTGTGCTTCTATTTTGTGTCACACCAGAGCTGTTACAAATTATACACTCAGTAAGATAAATTTTTTTGGTGCTTTGATTATTAATTAAAACAACTTGTACCTCTTATTCATTTTTTAGGAGCTTCTTTGCTTGCAAATCTTAAGCAGTTATAAAGCTTATGGCCATTACTCACCCTGATCAAGATATATGTGTCCATGAAACTTGAGGAACAGGTGGAAAAATTCTGCATTAGAGATGCCATCTGTGCTGGAACTATTTGTAACATCAAGAAGATTTATTACCACAAAAGAATTTAAAACAACAAACAGTTGTTTTTACTTATAATGATGACACAGCTTTATAATCTCTGTTTAATTGAAGCAAAGATAATAATACAATGATGAAGCTATGAAAAGATGCTGTAAAAACTATATTGAATGATCCTGTTCAAAAAACATTTGAAATAAACTTTGTTTTCATGCACAATCAGAATTATAATAATCTTGGCCATAAGGTAAATTAATTGAGACATTTTAAATATAAGCATATTATTGAATGGCATCTTCATGCATTCTCTGTTATGATACTTCATCAATCTTAATTAAGCTAGCTACATAAATATATACATATTTGTCTTTCAAATTCAATAATAAAAATGTCTTAAAAATGTCTGGGCTACAGAGGTGTTGAAGGTGCAAGGGAGTGAAAGCAACCCCTAAGTGCAAGTGTTAATCCTTTGAATTCACCAAATTGATGAGAGGCCTATATTTTATCACAGAACTACAATTTGATCCTGACCTTCTGATTGCATGGCTAAAAAACGAAGACTAGCGTCCAAAACGTCAGTTCATCTTTTCACGGTGTATAATTTACCCTTTTATCATTACTGTTTCATTAGAAATGCCAACGCAGCTCACACTAGTTTTTAGCTGGTTATCTTTTTATAATCGTCTCATTAATATTAGCAACTAAGTGTACATTTATTATTTTGTCCCAATAATACATTACATTGTACTGTTCTTGGAGCATATTTTGGTGAATATCTTGTGAAGATTGGTTGATGCAGCAGGAAACTGGTTTTTTACTGCAATACTACAATTCAAACAAAAAAAAACATTTCATTTCACAATAACTTACAAATTTCTCTCATGCTGATTGGTTATTTTTTTATCATTAATAAGAGGACAGACAGATAAAGCTGATGTAAACGAGAACGAGTGCGGATCCACAAGGCATAGCCAAGTGGATCCACATACTACTTTGACAATGTGATTGATTGATCCTGTATTAAAAAACTGATGTCTATTTGTTAAACTTATGATGAATAAAATTGAGGGGAGAAAAACATATATGTTTTATATAATTATGAAATTATGATAGAATGATTATTTGTAAAAATATTTAAAAAATATACCTTCTACAGTAGAAATAAACAGTCCCAAGTTGGTCTCCTTTGGCACTTGCTAGAATGGCTAGTTGGTTGTATGGCTGACCTAAAAACATGGCATGGTCATAATTAATATTATTCAGAAGCTGACTAATTGCTGTAAATAATAATCAAGCAAATATACTGCTAAATATTTTCAAACAAATAACTCACCATTAGAAGGCACAAGGACCAGTGCATGTCTGTAAAACAATTCAGCCTGACTGGAATCATCACAATACCTGGCTAAAGAAACATTAAAAGACATTTCATTTTTTTCATTTTACTAAATCACCCAAAGACATGTATTTATTTAATTTAATTTATTCATTTATTACATCCATTTTGAAATCACAAGCAAATCCTGCAATCTGATTGGTTCCCTGCAGCAGTGATTTCAGCATAAATTGCACGATTTTGAGCTCTAAATTGCACGATTTTGCACATCAACTGATATGAACCAATCACAGGAGAGACATGTCATTTTCTAGCCAATTATATCAAGGAATCCATCTGAGTATTGAGCTCACCGCTTCTTGCGAAAAAAAAAAAGTCACGGCTCAAAAAAAAATCTTCTAGAGAACGATTTTACCGTCAAAAGCCTTAAAAAAGACTTAAAAAGCCGTAAAAAGGACTTAAAAAGACCAACTGATCACTTAAAATCGTCAAAAGCATCTTTGTAAAGTAACTGCTTAAGTAAGTTGAAGATATTACAGCGAAAAGCAGTGGGAGAAAATGCAGTCGGCATCTTTTGAATGTGACTTCTTGGCGATTGATCGTGGAAAGTGGTTTCCTTTTCAATCTTTAAAGCATAACAACACATTGAAAATACAGTCATTAAAAGAAGCTTTTCTTAAGAGGAAGATTTTTGCTGAGCTACGTGACTTCTTAAGGACAACCGAAGGACTAAACAACCTTTGATTTTTGCTGTTTTGTTGGCACAAGTGTGATCTAAACATGTTGAACAGAAATCGTAAAAATACAAGCAGTGAGCATTGGCTGTATGGACAACAGCCAGTTCATTACAACCCTTTTGGGCAGGATTGTCTTGCTATTTAATGTAAGTAAATGTTTCTTAATTTGTAAACCTTTTGGTCCTATATAAATTCATTTTAGTTTTGGATTGAAAGTGTTGGTTTTCAAAATGAGAATCATTGCTCGATCAGTATAAACAAGTTCTCTTGACAGCATGTTTGGGTCGACTGCTTTTAGATCGTAAGTCATGTCAGTTTAACTGGAAAAAACGTCTTTTTCAAAAAAGATTTCAAAATGGATATAATAAAGTGGTAATTGAACTTCGTGTCGTGCAATTTTGGTCTGAAATCAAACTTGCAATTACAAATCGCACTCCCGCTACACGGTCATGCGATTTTGTAATCGCGCGTTTGATTTCAGACCAAATTGCACTCCACTCAGTTCAATTACCATTATTAATGCATTCAAGACATAATTATAAGCTAATATATTTTCTGCTCAATTTTCTATTTTATTTTTAAGTAGTTGTAAAAAAGATATCAGGTACATTTGATCATATTCACATGAAAATTTGCACCATATAAGTATTAAATTAATAATAATAATGAGTATTAATAATATGAAATAGAAGAATTGTGATACTAATTGATATTTCACTTGTTATCATTAATGCAATTTAATTGTAACTTCTGCATGCATGTTTGATAACTATTTATTAAATACAAAATGATTCGAAGTTGAGGATTAATAAAATCATGCTTTTCAAAAACTTAAAGTTGTCGTTATTTTTTATTAACTACTACAAGATACTAAGGCCCTGTCCACACGTACGTGGAAATTTTTGTATCCACAATTTTTGTTTTCGGATACGAAAATGTTCGCGTCCACACGCAGTGTATTCAAATCGCTTTCAAACCGTTTTTTCTGTCCACATGTATCAAAAAATTTCTTGATCCGCCCTGATGCACCCTATTGCCTAGCCCCTTTGAAGGATAGTTTTTCTATTGAGCATGCGCAAAATCGTGTTTACGTCATGGTATTCGAAAATTGGCAGATACGATCGTCCAAACGTCGGAGCGTATTTGAAAATTTCCACTCTGGAGACCGTTTTCGAAAATTTCCGGATATGGATACAAAAATTTGCGGACACGTGTGGATGCAACCCGTATCCGCAAAAAAAATTGCGGATACAAAAATGTCTGGATACGTGTGGACAGGGCCTAAATAAATCAATAATTAATTTCCTATTCCTTACCTATATCTCCTAAATGAACCAAGCAGTCTTGACACACATAGTAACATGATTGAGTGTGAGGTTTCTTATTTAGATTATCAACATTTCCATCTGAAGTGAAACAAAATATTAATTATTTTACCTAATACATGTATTTTTTCTGGCACTTCACCTGATTTCTCACTACATGTAAATACCAAAATATAAGCAAGCATTTCAGCCTGACTTGGTAAAATAATAGTCATGATTCTTTTATGCAAGTTTTTACTTTAACCCAGCCTCAGTTTTGGTGAATTATGTCTCTTGCTCAATCAATAGATTATTATTAGTATTAATAATATTAAAATTAGTAATTTTACTTAAGTGAATCTAATATACACAGTATGCTTATTGGTTAGAATTTACATCTTATGCTGTTATATTCACCTACAGGTGAATATAACTTGCATGCTTGTTTTTCAATGTGTGCCTCTTGCAGAGATAAATAAAATTAGAAAAAATAAATAAATGAAACTGTCTCTCCGTTATTTATTAAATCCACTAGTTTAAGAAATACTATTTACCTCAGTCGCCTTGCCACTTGAAGGCATCTCAGTAAATATTCCCGGATATTCACTTTGCCTTCAGTGAATAATCATTAAATGCTGTATTATTAATCTTAGCGATAATTTATTGATTGACCAAGACTGAGGCTGGGTTACAGTAATTTTTTTTTTGTCAGAAAGTGCATGTATTTGACATCAACAGTTAACCCTTGGCATACAAGGTGTACCCTTAGTGTACCTTCTAAGATGCCAAGGTGAGAGGACTTTGTGTGTCCCGGAAGATCAAGATTGTAATGAAGGCAAAATTCTTGCAAGAGCTAAAGAAACAATAAACAAAATAAAGAGTACAACATGAGAAAACCAAAACATACAATGTTTAGAAACTTCAGATATATACTGTATATGATAAAAATATCGCATTGTTGTATTCATGGAAATTCTATTAAAAGAGGCTATAATTGGTAAAAAGTTTGCTATAATGAAAGTTACCCATTTCAGTGTTGCCTTCAACGTTATCAAATAAATATAATTAGCAATTTCCAATTTTTACAGTCATGTATGGGCCTGCAGCAATGCAGCAAAAAAAACATATTTCATTGCAAAACAATCAAAATTACAATTTACATATTTTTGATCCCAATTTGAGAAATGTGTAAAGGATTTAATGTATAGTTCATACCTGAATATAAAAGCCACTGGCTGCTTCAAGAAATAACGATAAAACAGCCTGTATCTCACTTGACTTTGAGCCCTGGTCATACAAAATATTTGATACCATCATATGAATCGTATCTGCCTGGGAGCGCGCTCTTAAAAAAACCTTCAGGAAAATGGTGTGAGCAGGGCCGTACGAACCCGTATGGCCCTGCTCGGAGCTGCGCGCTTTCAATCTTTAGCTTTTATTTACTATTTCTTTCTTTTATTTTGTTAATTTTCTTTTCGTGAGGGTCATATGATAAAATGCTTATTGACTGAGTTAGGTTGGCCCGTACGGGAAAATATTTGGCTCTCAGTCATTGGTACAGACCTTGGTCCGTACGGTATCACCTCAAGCCAAATAAATAAATGAATAAATAATGATTCAATAAATAAAAACCTTAGTGGATAAAAGGAAGTGTCCATATCTCTAGATGAGATTAGCATTTCAAACCATCATGTACATAATCATGAACAATAAACAACTTGTTTACAATATGTGAAAAAAATAACAACTTTGAATAATTTCTGACTACTCTCATGACAATTTGTGAGTGTCCTGGTAAATATTTAATGTGCCTGACATTGTTAATAGTTTTTTTTAAAACAAATCGGAGGAATAGGTTTCTATATTTTCTAAATTTATGTTTGTTGGTCACATTGCATAAGCCTAAAGTACAAAAAAACTGTCTTTAGATAAATAGAATTGGTTAAAAATCAATTTGCTTGCAGAAGTGTTGTGAATGAATGCAGGCAAACCTGTACTATATTTTACATTTTATTCTATTTTTTAATATTTAAAAAATCCCCTTAGAATGGTACAGTACCTTATTATCTTTTGTTTGATGTCTTAAGAAATCGATCTGGCTTTTAAATGAATAATTCCATCTAGAAAAAAATATTATGGACATTAAAGAGAATTGTTTAAATTCAACGATGTACTGTACATGTATATTGACTCTACAATTCTGATATAATCATGTATAGTTTAATAAACGGCCAGGAGTGTTTTATCAGCTAGGTTTAAAACCACGAGATGTAGCCGAGTGATTTTAGACCTGATAACACACAATCTGCATGTTGATTAAACAACTTCGAAATTCATGCATAATAATTAAAGAGCATTTAGGGTCCTTATTTGTGACATGCTCTAGTACTCTTTTGGTCCTTTATAAAGATTTCAAAATCTTTGTATAAAGCTTTCCACGTTGATATAAAAATCCATGCATGTTATGGATTTGAAGGGGTCTTAATGCTTATTAATTATTCATTAATTTTGAAATAAATATACAGGTAATAACAAACCATAATTATGTATATAAATAGTTGCTTACAAGTCTTGTTCTACTTTCTTATCCAGGGCAAACTCCAGGTCATTCAACAGGATATTCTTGTATAAATCCTGTAGCCTTTTGGAAAAAATGAAATTATGGATAAATTTTGAAGCTGAATATTTTGTGATTTTAGAACTGATGAATTCACAACTTTTTATAATAAAGCAAGAATTTATCGAAAAAAGGGTCATTGTTGGTTGATAAACTAAAACAGTTCAAACTATGTCATACATCTGCCTTGAAGACCATCCTGAACTGCCCACATTGAAGTCCTCAAAACTACCTGGAAATAAAAGGTTCAGTCTAGCTTTTTGAAGTATATAAAGTATATAAAGTATAAAGTAATATAAAAATATTAAGATTCATTTCAATTTTGTGTACATGTATGTATGATTCTTTACTTCATTCATTCATTTAATCAATTGTACATTTCCTAATTCATTTGTTTAATGTGAATCAGTCATCCATTGTTACAAATACATTTGTTCAATACAGCATGTCATTCATTCATTCATTCACTCATTCATTTGCTCATTCACTCATTCATTTGCTCATTGCTCAATCATCAATAACATTAAATTATTCATTTTTGCTTTGCTGAAAAGAAAGAGAAGAAAGGGGAGGGTAGGGGCAGTTGTTTGCTAAGAATGAAGATCAAATCTATTCAATAGAGGCCTTGCACCATCACATGATGACAGCCATGACAGGAAGCACAACAATAGTCTTTCCCTCCCCCCCTCTCCTGGGGAAACTGAATTTATTGTTATTCAAATCAGAGTAGACCAGATTCATTTGTTCCTGCCCCCTGCCGTGGCTGCCATCACATGATGGTGCTAAGCCTCTTTAGTAACATATATTACTGTAGCTTGTTATATTTATGGGCAATGTAAAGAAACTAGCAAAAACGAAATTGAAATTATTTTAAAGAAAAACACTAAATGTTGTAGGTTACAAAGAAATATTAAAGATGTTAAAAAAAAAACAAGTAGAATTAATTCCAATGAATGAAACAACTCAATCCCCCTAAAATTACAATGGTGACTCAAAATTAGTTAAGCTTATCCTTAACTTTCTTTAAAAACTACCTTACACGAATGGTTGAAGATTACTTATACGCTTATAATGGAGATTATTTCTAAAATGCAAAACTTTCTGTGCCACATCTATGCCTGCAATATTGATTATTCATAGGCTATCCATGGAAGATTGCAGGAGAAATACCAATCCCGAAGTCTATTGTTGACGCAATTCTAGAAAAATTATTTGCAGTCCACTTGTAAACAACTTACCTTTCAAGCTCGCCCGAAGCACTTCTGCTTGTCTACACGAAGAAAAGTAAATCATTAACCCATGTAAGCATTAAATATTCTATTTTAAAGGTTATTTTACTATTTATACCTTCGATTTGAGCATAAACAAACCTTAAAGCTTGAGGTCCCGGACAAACAACAGCCGCCATGATAAAACCTTCATCTTGCTGTATTGTACTCACACTGCGCACCGCTGATCTTGGTATCGCGGGCATAATAGCACAGGTAACCCGCCACATACATACCTAATGACTCTGCCTAATCCCCAGAGGGAACGCCCGCCCCTTTTTGATTGGAGTCCCCAACCCCTAGGGGGAAGGAACTGAATGACTTTTATTTTTGTCACTTAAGCTAATTATAATTAGTTTCTTTTGTATAAAAAGAAATTTGTGAGGACGTGCAAAGCCTGAAAAACGAAGGCAAAGCGAAGTATGATAAGTTTATTTTTCAAAATCGTGTTCCTTATATCGTTGCTCTAAATGAGTACTGTATAGTCATATATATAACAAATACGAATGCAACCAGGTATCGTGAAATATTTCAACTAACTATCGCGTGCCAAAAATACGGAGTTTATGATTCAGCTTTCACGACCCTGCCTCTCCCGTATGTCGCACCTTCACGTACCTTTGACCTCTATGACGTTATCGGTTATCGTATCTCTTTATGCGTGAAAAATACAATTTACACCTTATATTATCGAATCCTAGTAAATGTGTATTCGCTACAAAAAAATAGCTTTCATGAAATTTTCGAGAAGAGTAAAAGGTAAAAAAAGAAAAAGAAAAAATGCAAATTGTTTTAAATAAATTTTGCTGCTCTGTGTATTCCCTTTTTCGTCCAAGGAAAAAAATAATTTCATCATACGGCGGTAGCCTTTAAAATTACTATATATGAAATCACGAATCATTTCAGCCTTTTTCAAACCATCAGTTAGTTAAATATTTGATGTCGTTGTTACTGGTATTCTAATTATTTATTTTTTCTTGGTACATCTATCTATTCAGTTGTGAACAAGAGAATATGAATATCCCTTGGTTGTGAATTGTTTCCATTTTTTTTATGAGCTTCGACGATCTGCCATATACGCCTATGAAGCTCGACAATTCCTCTTTGCTCTGCCCGTAAAAAATACTTTGTTGGAAACTAGCGTGAACTCCACCACAACGGACAACACTCACTTGCCAACAAAGGTGATCAAGCTGAGCTTGCGCACATCATAAACTATACAAATTACCATCTTTATGTGGCGCAGTGACAGAGATCAATATAATCATCAGTTCCAATTGTGGAAATTGTTTTAGACCTAGCAATCTCGACAAAACTAAACAAAAACTACAAATACGCTTTTTATTTCTACTTAATTAGTTTTCCTATTACACCAAACGGAGCTGGCTTAGCCTTCAAAATATTCCTCTATCAATGGGAGAGCTTTCTAAGCCATGATTGAAAGATGCCACAATATGCAAAAATAGTGAGAATCAAAGGCATGAGTATGGCTTTAAATTTTAAATTTTTTAACTTTTCCGCATTACATATAACGTTGAATTCGTCGAATTCGTTGCAAATTGTTCATGGTCTCTTGGCGGTACGAAAGCATAGCTTATTGACTAACTTCATTTCGCCCAGTGTCGGACAATTGAATAAACTCGCCGTTCAAAACAGTACATAAAGATTGATTGAATAATAAGTCTAGTTGTGATTTTAAATACAGGCCCCTCGCACGGTATGTATGAATGATATATAAAAATACGGAAAAATATAACAGTACAGTAACTAAAGTAACGTTTTAATTGACAGAAAAAAATAAAACTGGAACTGCGTAATTTTACGGGGATATACGAGAAATTTTGAGTGAATAGAATCCCTCTCTTGTATTTTCGCCCACTACAGCTGCTGTCTTCAACTGCGGCGTTCGACAAAACAATGAGTGTTCATTGGTTGGTTTAGACAAAGCGTATGGTCGCTTTCCTTAATTCAAATTGGATAAACCTATCTAGAACATCTAAGGGAATGAAAATGAATAATATTTGATGAATTATACATTTATTGTCACTTGAATAACTAGTGAAAGAGTGTACATAATCCAGCTGCAGTGTTTGAGTCGTTTTTAGTTGGACGTAGAATATCACAGAAGAAAACAGTTCAAAGAAGAAAGATCTTTTGTAAGTCCAACGGACGCTCGTATTAAAACAAGAATTGGCCTTGAGGAAGGTAAAAATCAGGGTAAATACTTGAGAACAAATCAAAGGACGGAACCTAAACAACAAAATGTCGCTCGCGGGATTCAAAAAACAAATCAATAAAGCGAACCAGTATGTCAGCGAGAAGATGGGTTCTGTCGAAGGAACCAAAATGGAAGAAGAATTCGTCGAAATGGAGAAAAAGACGGACGCCATCACTACTCTCGTAAGTCAACTAACAGCAAAAACTAAAGAATTCCTTCACCCGAATCCAGCGATTCGTGCCAAGATGTACATGCATATGGGAGCGCCAGGATCGACCTATCCACAAACTGAAGGTCTTTTGGGAGATGTAATGCTGAAAGCAGGCCATGAACTCGACCCCTTTAACTCCGAGTATGCTTCCGCTTTACTTGATGTGGGTAGTGTACTTATCGAGGTCAGCGACAGCCGAAATGCCATGGATTCCCACATCCAAGAAAATTTCTTGATGCCCCTGCACGAGTTAGAAAACGGGGAGTTAAAGGAATTGGCGCTCAACAGGAAGAAGCTTCAAGGAAGAAGACTTGACTATGATTGCAAGAAACGTAAAGGACCTAAGGGCTCCATCGAAGAAGTTAAAATGGCTCAGTACAAATTTGAAGAATCAAAGGTTGTATGTAAAGAAGGCATGACTAAACTCCTAACAAATGAGGTGGAGATGATACACCAGCTCAGCCAACTTGTCTGTGGAATGTTGGAATTTCACAAGAAATCTGCCGATACCCTCGAAAGAGTTGTAATGTTGTTGAACAAGCGGGTTGTAGGTGCAAAGAGTGGTCCAACTTTATCCAAAGCTCAAACAGCATCGGGAAACGAGGCAGCTTCTGCCAAAGGCACGAATCCTTTGGCAGACGACACGGCTACTGTAGCTGAAACCAAACCTTGCTGTCGTGCAAAAACCGATTATGATAAGCAAAAAGACGACGAGTTAAGCATTAAAGAGGGCCAAATAATCATGCTAGTGAGTAAAGACGATGATGGGCAGTGGTATGAAGGAACTCTGGATGGGAAATTTGGAAGATTTCCTTCTTCTGCAGTAAAAATTGTTGTGGATCTCCCTCAAGAAGAAACGGAAACCGAAGATACTCCTGTAGAAAACAAAGAAGACGTAGAAGAAGAAAAAGAGGCCGAAGAAAAAAAAGAGGCCGAAGAAAAAAAAGAGGCCGAAGAAAAAAAAGAGGCCACAAAATAGCTACGTAGATCCTAAATTGAAAATAATTTACACAAGGATGTTTCTTTAGATTTTAATGTATTTTAAAGTGGAACAGTGAGGGTGTACTCTGGGTTTAATAATAAAACACTCAACATGAAAATCGACGGCTTAAAAAACGACTTATAGGAATTTTTTTACATCCAACAGTAGTAATTGAGGAGGTCTCTTTTTGGAAATTCCGATGCTTGAATAATAATAAAGGTTTGTTCCCAAACTGATTTTTATTAGTACATATATTTGTATAGGTCGTGGCCAACACAATAGTTATGCTAAAAATAATTCAGTAATTGTGAAGGCTATAAATATCATACTTTAAGACCGAGAAATGTGAACGATTTGTAGTGGGTAGTTTGGGGTTTCGTTTGAACGAAAAATATAATAAACCAAAAGCTGAATATTAAAGACTCGTCTTCCTTCTCATAAAATACATCTCATTGTATTCATTGTTTTCAGGCGCATCATCCATGAATAGTAAAGCGACATAAATTACTTCTTCCGTATAACACATGAGTATATAACAATAAGTATTAGCGCGACACTTAACCCGCGGCGAATTCAAACGCATGTTTAGCAAAGCTGACGGTAGGATATCCACCTACACCACCAACGACAAACTAAGGCAACTGCATGGTTTCCATTTCAGATATAACAAACTCTCTTCAATCTTACTGGATCAGAATCAGATACCTGTTGACAATATAAACAATACTAGAGTCACTCATATAAAACCAATATCAAAAAAAAAAAAAAGAAAAAACACTGGAAAAATAACAGTAAATTCATGGTGATCCAGCAATAATCGACTTAATATCGTTTTGCACTAGTATACACATTCTTATATTGGTAATAACATACATCCTACTAATGTTAATTTAATTACGACTGATTCTTCTCCACAATCGGTCATAGTCTACTCGTTATTTCTCCTCCTACAAGCAGCTATTGATGAATTACAACCTGAAGGACGCACTCAGAAACGACTAACTAAACTAAAAAGAAGAAAAAACATATTCAGAACGATGTACTGAAAGCCTACAATATAATGCAAATGCAAGATGCTCGAGAAAATCATTGCTAATGAATAATTAAAATCGTGGAAAAAAATTCTGAATACAAATTAGAAATACTGAATGATTAAAAGATCAAAGCCAGTAGCCCAGTTAAAATTAGTTTGTTACCCGATGACTAACTTACTTCAAACTGAGTTTGATGCAGGATTTGTGCGGGGGGGGGGGGGGGGGGGGGGGGGGGTGGGGCGGGGGGGTGGGGCGGGGCAAACCGCCGATATCAGATTTCATGCAAAAAAAAAAAAAAAAAATCGTATTGGGTAGCTGAATTGTTGTGCAGGGGTTTCGGACGAGCCTCTCTCCTCCCTAGATCCACCCATATCATATCCACATCATTTCATGTGAACACGGGCAGTGTTACCAACGAAGCGGAACTGTAGAGCTTCATGCGCATGCGTTATGCCTCTAGCGAAAGAACCAATATTAAAAGCTTCATTAACAGAATTGTTGACGACTACATATTGAAAAATTAAACAATTCCATCTGAAGATATTTTGCCGAGCATTGCTAAATAAATAATTTTTAATTGAACAACGCCTTCTGGCGCCAGCCCTTCAGCCGTTTCCCTTCTCAAATGGTTCTTTTATTTAAAACCTAGCGGTTCTTTCATCTTATTAGATAACATTAATATTTCACATCCAGCCCTAATCATTATCTATTATCACTCGTCATTTAGATCTAGAACTTGAAGCTGTTATAAAAAAAGAAAAAAACATAACGGACTGAAACTTTTTTTTTCCTTACTAGTACCTACATTAATTCCTGTTTAAAAAATATGAAATTATCAAGCAATGCGAAATCTCGGCACTTTGTATAATGGTCAGTCAGTTTATACGCGCAAATACCAGTGGTCATGAACTGAAAACAAGTCATTCAATGGAAGTTATTTGAGCTTCATTTTCGTGCAAATGGGTGGACTAAAACCTTTTTATTTAATGCTCGTTTTACTCCTTCTTTCTTCAGTTCTTTCTGTCTTAAAAATCACCTATATTTTTTTATATTTTTCCCCCTCTCTTTCTTTATTGATAAAGTAGTTCATCTTTAATTCATAACATTCAAAACTAATTTATCACATAAGTAACACGCTCTGATCTCCATTATTAATGAATAAAGGAAAAACCACGAACTATCGACGTTTAAACATAGTCTACAGTTGTTTCCTACCGTCAGAGCACGTCTGACACTTTAAAACGAATGCTTATGTGACAGAGTCAAAAGACACTATTTTGGACAGTAATTATTTAGTCATAAATCTATATTTTTAATTAGGAATGCCTCGTGTACACATAGGAATGTAATTCTTTAGTTAACTGTTTGCGTGGAAAATGCGTAAGCAAGAAATAATTTCCGTACGTAATTACATTACAGTGAGTCATGCCTAGGTTTGGCGCTTGTTTACGTAAGTTCGTGTTTGGGACATCCTGTTTGCGCCTAGGGCGTGCAACATTGCATAGGATGTGTAAGGTCTTAAGAATGCAGGTTTTTCCATAAAAATAGGCCCAAACTAAGCTTAAATCAGTGTAGTAAAAGTTCTTGAAGACGTTGCACATATCAAGACAAGGAATTCTCTACGATGTAAAGGTATGAATCTTTGAAGCCTTTTACACTTATACCTAGGATAGATTTAGGACAAATCTATGTTAATTCTCGGTTTTCACTTTACGTCATAGGGTATCGTATTTCCGGTCGTCGGCCATATTGGTGTACAGACGGCTAATTTGCATATGTCAAATTGCAATGTTTTGGCTTAGGTTTTAGTATGTTTGAAAGTTGTAGCGAGGAATCTGACGAATCTGCTCAAGAAATATTAGAAAAACCCGATGAAAAATATTGCCCTCTTGTTCCTCTGTTATCGGAATACTCTAAAAAGCTAGAAAGTCGTGTAAAACGTCGTTATGTAGAGAAAATTTCAGTGATTGGTATCGACCCGGCTACGCTGTGGAATGCGAAGTTGGATCCGGAATGTTTACCTCCTATCGAAGCTACGGATCTATTATCCTATTTGGTTTTGGATACCAGCTTTTATACAGCTAAGCAGTTCAAAGCCTTTAAGAGTTTGGAAGCGTATAATCAGATGGTTTCTGGATTTATCACCAGCGTACAAGGGAAGGTTATCGCGGGAAAGTACGTGGTCTTAGCAAAGGTGCGACATTCCCAGCGTATGAATGACCCTCCGATCCCCATTTGGATTATTTCAAGTGAAGAAGGAACTGTTATTTCGGCCCACTGCATGGGATGTAAGGCAGGTTTAGCGGAAACGTGTTCCCATGTTGCAAGCGTGCTTTTTTATATCGAAGCATGGACAAGAATCAACGGAAAACTAGCATGTACCCAAGTCAAATGCACGTGGCTTTTGCCGACCTACGTGAATGAAGTTCCCTACGCTAGAGCTCGGGATATCAATTTTAAATCATCTAAGAAGCTAAAAGCTGAGTTGGACTTTAAGATAGATGCCTGTGTGGGGGAGAAACAGTCAGAATCCAGCGCTCAAGCAAGGCCTTGCAAAACATCGAACGTTTTAAGACCACCAAATGAGGATGAAATGAACGCTCAGCTGGAAAAGTTGAATGGTTTGAATGCAAAACCAGTCATCCTAAGTCTATTTAAACCTTATTGTGATAGATTTATATCAAGAAGCCAACATGTTGCTACAATACCAGATTTATATGACCCTGGTTACCTCAACCTCAGCTATCCAGACCTGCTAAAAAAATGTTTCGAAGTCAACTTAAACCTTGATGATAGAGCACTACATGCCATTGAAGCAGACACAAGAAAGCAATCCAAGGGTAACCTCTTCTACCGACATCGGGCTGGCCGCATTGGTGCTTCAGTCAGTTGGTCTGTGGCACACAGTAATGCGACGCAGCCTTCACAGTCTTTGATAAAGTCTCTCTGCTACCCCCACTTGTTTAAAGTCACCTCGAAAGCTGTTACCCATGGCAAGAAACATGAGGCATCTGCTGTTGAGGCATATGTTTCTCTTATGAAGCAGACTCACAAAGACTTTCAAGTTGGGTATTGTGGAATTATTGTGGATAAAGAACATCCCTGGTTGCATGCCACTCCTGACTTCATGCCTTCTTGTTCCTGTTGTGGTGATGGTTGTGGGGAGGTTAAATGTCCCTATGGAATTGAAAATGGTGATTTTAATTCCTACATTTCAAAGAAGACCTCCTGTCTTGAAAAGGTAAATGGTCAATTCAGGATGAAGAGAAACCACCAGTACTATTTCCAAGTCCAGCAGCAGCTGAATATAACTAAGATGAAGTACTGTGACTTTGTTGTCTTTGCCTTCAATGCTAGTAATCAACCAGTGTTTTATCATGAAAGGATATATCCTGATTACATCCTGTGGGAATCACTACAACCAAAGCTGACCAAGTTTTGGAGGATTTGCATTCTCCCAGAAGTTTTGGGTCGATGGTACACAAGAAAATGCCACATGCCAAGTCTAACACAAGTTTCAGTAGTTTGCAATGACATTTCTATTTGTTATTGCAGAAAAGCTACTGAAGAGGAAACCATCACCTGCTCCAACCCCAAGTGCCCTTTTATAAAGTTTCATTCGTCATGTCTGGGAATAAGTGATCAAGTCCCGAGGATTTGGTATTGTCCTACCTGTCGTCTGCTGCCAGAATTCAAAAGAAGTGCAAAAACCAGGAATGCAGCAGAGCAGGATACATGTAACAAAGCACTCAGCCTGGATAGCATCTGCATTTGTAAGTCCAAGCCAAGATTAGATCAAAGGCTTCTTGAATGTCACAGTAAAGACTGTCAAAATGGAAAATTCTTTCATTTAGACTGCCTTAATTATAAAAGGATGCCAAACAACAGCAAGAGTACATGGATTTGCAACAACTGCAAAGGAAAGCCCCACAAAGAAAATAAACCTAAAGCATCCCATGCCACCACCACACCACAAGTTGAATGTAATGGTTCTACATCAACTTCTTCCAAACAATCTACCACTTGTACTTCTTTGAGTCCACAAGATCTTACTTGCAGTGATGATGATAACAGTGTTTATGATCTATCTGACATCATTGATGATGACCTATTTGATGATCCATCTGACAGTGATGATGCTGTAGAGATAACTAATGTTACTCAGGGAAACACTGATAAGACAGCCTCTTTGGGAAATTTAACCCAGGCTGACTATGATACCATTGAATCCCCAACTGGATGGCTAGACTGCACCATCATTCAACAAGCCCACATTGTCCTGAAACAGGTAAATTCAATGATTGATGGTTTTCAAAGAACCACCTTGGGACCAGTAAGGAACTTTGATGTGTTATCAAGCGAATTTGTGCAAATTCTTCATACAGGAAATCAGCATTGGGTATGTACGAGTTCTGTAGGCTGTTTACCTGGCATAGTAAACTTGTATGACAGTTTATTTCATGACGTCATTGTAGATGAAGTAGAACAACAAGTGAAAGATTTAATGGCAGACAAATTTGTAAGAATAGATATTGTACCAGTCCAGCAACAAAGAAACGGCAGTGATTGTGGTGTTTTCTCTGTCGCATTTGCGACATGTATTGTGCATGGTCTCAACCCTGGTACAGCCAAATTTGATATACCACAAATGCGGCCACATTTATCAAGATGTTTAAAAACTGGAGTGATCACCCCATTTCCATAGAGTTGTACAGCTTTTATAAACTGGTATAAATTTTACATTTTAAATAATATTAACCAGAAGTGTAATAGTGTATACAAGTTTATTATTATCAAAATATAATGGAAGAGTACCCTACCACTAGGATCTAAAGGAGTATTCAAATTTTTTCTAGAGGGGGGAATATGAGGATTTTGAGGGGGGGGGGGGGGGGGGGGTACCATTTTTCCCATAAATGATTTTTTGGGAGGGGGTAACAAAAATTTCCCCAGGAATAAAATAACTTTACCTTGATTGATTGACATCTTTTGAAGGGAAAAATAAAAAATTCATAAAACACCCTCTAGATAAAATATGAACACTCCCTAAGGGTGATCAAGTCATCACCTAAAAATGCTTAAAATATAATAACATGTTATTGTTTATTTTAGTTGAGATATAAGATTATTTATTATTCACTCAATGATAATTATTATGCAATGGTGTGATTAATAATTGGAAACTGTAAAATCTTATGAAAATTTTATTAGCAATCAGCCGAGTCATTTTTCAACCTGTGATAAGCTTATTAGTCAGCCACCATCAATGGTGGAATGGTTCAATGTAACATTCTTATTACTGAGTGCATTCCTGATGATGGACACTTAGCTTGAAATCAATTTATTCAAGATCGAAGGAAGAACTCAGCATTGCTAATATCACATCAAGAATCAATGAAACAATTGCTATTTCATATTTAAAATTTTTTTAAATGAAACTATTTTATTAGCATTTGACTGAAAATGCTGTCAGGAAGTACATCAGAACTACAATAATGAAGGAGAAAGTAGAAAAAAATACAGTTTGTAAGTAAACCATGTAGAGAGAAACTGAAATGAAAACTCTGCTGAAATCTACAAATGGAGGCTGTACATAACCATTTAATTTGAATTTTGATTTAAAAACTGCAAGTCCCTGTAATAATCCATTTATAATAGATACAGCATAGCCCCCTCCACTGTGGGTAATATCAAATAATTATGTCTTGTTATTTTTCCTGAACTCTGGAACTCACTTCCAATATCTCTCCGAAATGCATCAAGTCTTGCCTCATTCAAAACTGAACTTAAAACTTATCTCTTCAAATTAGCATATTCTTTGTAAATAATTTTATTTTGTCGTTGTCTTTGTCGTTTGTTTACTAGCGCTTAGAACAGATTTGTATTTGCGCTTTATAAATAAATATTATTATTATTATTATTAATTGTTTCTGTCAGCAGTGCAGGCACTAAAAGGGGGACAATTTTTAAGAGTAAAAAGAAAACAATGCATTCTCAATAATTGTGGAATGTAGGTTCGTGGAAGTGCCTTAAGCTTGGATCTTTTTTTTAATTAAAACATATTTTTGTCAGGATTAACTCCAAGAGCATGATGCTCATCATTGAAGGGAGTCTATGACAAAAATTGAATGCATTTTTTTTTTTTTATATATAAATTCTGATTGCTCATCACTGCCTGAGTGACCCCAACTAGCTTCATTCCACATGAAAATAACTGAAATTGCCTAGTCAAATGGTACTATAGCAGGGCATAAATTAACCAGAGCAGAGCAAACCTTTATGATTCGATCGAGTGCTGGAATTCTATCTTCAGTAGGTCCATGAGGATTGCTCATTAAAAAATCAGTTGACAGTGTTCCCTGTAACATTGTATACTTGCTGCGCAAAAGACCAATGACTCTTTCCACATGGATGCGAACATTGGCAATTCCCCTTGTGGTTTCAACATCAACAGGGTCAAGCTGCTCTTTGCCTTTGATGAAAGCTGGAATTACCAATATTGCCCTCCTGAATGCCACACTCTCATGTATCGTGAAGCCCCGATCAGCCATCACCATGTCACCAGGAACCAACTTGCTCAAAATCCCACAGTTCTCTGTCAAAAACTTATCTGAGGTTCTACCACCCCATGCCTCAGAAACAAATGAAATTGTGCCTTGTGGAGTTATTCCAATCAAGACTTTGATGGTGTTGTGATGTTTGTAGGAGCTAAATGTTTGTGCTCTAGCAAGTAAATTTGTAGGTTTCTCGATAAAAATCTCGAAACAGTCAATTATTACGGTCGTTTTAGTTCCAAAGCTGAACTTAAAACATTGTGGCATTGATCGTATCAAGCTTTCACGGTCTGGCCAGTGGATAAATGGAGATAATCGTATGTCCATAGTTGTCAACCAAGAATGAAATGTTCTAGATACTGTGGGCACTGAGATGTTGAACCTATAAGCAAGGTCTTGATATGGTACATCCAATCTTAACTTTATCAAGACCATTACATATTCTTGAAAAGGACTAAGGGTTTGGGAGCGACGGGAGGCAAACGGTGACACGAGTTCAAACACAAAGTTCAGGATTTCATAAGAGGGAAGGCCAGTATAAAATAGTACTTTATCATCGCTATTTCTAAAATAATCTTCGTTAAAATCGGTGACTTTCTCGTTTGACTTAAATAAATAATCAAACTCGTCTGTCTGTGAAGAGGCATCATAAGACTTAATCTTAGGCGTACGTGCCAACCCTTCGGTCTGAGTGCTCATCTCGGCAAAGCTTTTGACCTCAGTCTGCGATGATTTTTCGTTTTCATCAATGTTTTGTTCCGCGAACGACACATCAATTTCTTCTGTTGTCGAAGATGCAAAAGCGATATTAGAGACTTGAGTCCCTTCATCATTCAACCGAAGTCTTTTCTCTTCGATCGTCCCTTTCGCGTCTTCAAGCTTCTTCTTTCTTCTAGCTTTGGCTCTCTCTGCTCGTTCCTGGACTACTTTCCCCTTGTCTTTGTTGTTAGTTTTCGTGTGCCCAAGGTTGAGTGTAGGCACCCAATCAGCATTATATTTATCCCACGGTTTTGCTGGACGTCCGGAGATAAAATGACGGCTACAAACACGGTCGTTTTTAAGGATTTGTTCCGTCAAGTCATCTCTGCTTATAGCCGCGATCCACTTCGTTCGACGCTTTATTGAAAGCTCTTCTGCCTCTTCACCGTGATTTCTATCAATTACTGGCACTCTGAAGAAGGAAACATCTTTATCTCGACCACTTCTTAAGTGGCAATCCACAAATAAGCACAGAACCATCTTAACTATTATTATTATTATTAACTTTACTTCATACTACGAGCACTTCAAGTGTTTGTTTGTACACCACTATGGCGGATAGCAACGGTTGTCAAGGATTTGGTCACGTGAGTGAAAACCGAGAATATCGTTAACTAGTCGTTATATTTTATAGCTTAGATTATCTATATATTTGTTAAGCATTCGTTTCATGTTGTAGTAATTCTAGTCGCATTAGCGCGTAATTTAGTACAAAGTTATTCACGCAGTAGTAATTTAGTAATCACGCTGAGTGTATCTTGTCTTTTAAACTCTTTAAGACGTTTACTATAGGATCGCTACCGCCTTACTCGCTTGTTTAACCTTTTTACTACGATAAATAGCCTTAACTGCGGGATAAAAGACCTTTTCTTTCCAACCTTTAATTTGTTCGCTACTTAAACTCTACACTCAAGGTCATTGTCGCGACCGCGTGTTCAGTAAACCGTGTAATTCTTAGTTTGTCATAAACAAAGGTTAAAATACTTACCTAAAGCCATAGTTAACCTCTAGTCAATTTTTCCTATTGCTTTTTTCCATTGGTTTAGTTCATTTTAAACGGTTTACCGACTTGTACATTAAACTTTGCAACCTAGTAATTTTCACTCGCGTATTGTAAACACTGCTAATCAGTATGCAATATTCAAATTACCTGTGACGTAATTTACGTATTTCCGTTTCTATTTATATCTAGCAAAACTGTATTTTATTCATAACTTTTTAGCTATTTAGATAAGCTACAAATTTATTTTATCTCATTGTAAATATTTTTCTTGTTTTCATTAGAGATATCCTGTAATCTCGTTCCCGTTTTTTTTTCATGTATTGTAAAGTTGTGTGAATTTTTCAATAAATTCTTTTGTCAAAACCACTTGCAATCTGATTCATAGCTGAGCGCCTTGCCGCCGGTTACACTTATACTCATCAGAAGTAGATATAAAACCGCTAGACTGTTATCTTGAACCATAAACCTTGTGGGCGTGACTATTGATGAAGCACGATTTCAACTGTTTCAAGAAAGATTTGCTTTTATTGTCAAAAAAGCCATTTGCAGGTCGTAAAGACAGTGGTCAGGCGTACACGACAATAGAATAGCCAACTTTCGATGTTCTGGTTGTGTTCAAGCTCAAAACAATCCAAGTCAAGGCTCCAGGAAAACAAAAGAATAATTACGATTGCATAGTTTCGCCAGAGCCTATTGACTCAAAATGTTGTGGGCTTGATATCGAAAGTTGACTATTGAACAATGATTATCTTGGCATTTCTTTTTGCTCTAGCGCTGGAGTACCTTATATTTAAGGGTAAGAAAAAGAGAAAAAGGCGTTGGTTTAGTCGGGTGGGTGTTATCATTCTATTTACGCCAGTTTTGCATTTGGTTTGCAAATCTTAGAGTGAAGTCATTAAACCCGTGAAATAGATATTTGACTAATACATTTTAGTAGACCTTAATTCCACTGTTTTCTTTTGTGTCTATTTGACTATTACACGTTGACTAGTATTTTTTATTTCACGGGTTGAATGACGGATTCTACTGTCGTTCTACTGTAAAAGTCATTTGATTGGTTGACAAACTCGAGTGTTCATACTTAGTCCACTTTAGATCAATCTAGTTAATTTTACTATCTATAACACACGACTCACATTTTTGTTAGGGGAACACAGGGGCGGATGTAGGATTTTTTTCTTAAGGGGTGCGGGGGAGGGGGGTGCTCCATCTAGGATTTTCATTTAAGGCAGGGGGTGCACTATTTGCTTAAAACACCGATAATGCAGTAGACATCAGCTCATCTGGGGGATGCGTTCCCCATGCACCCCTCCCCTAGGTCTGCCTCTGGAACAACACACAACAAAGTCAACTCACATAGGTCCACATATGCAGCAGTGTGTCACCCCCAGCTTTTACGTTGGTAAAACATGCAAGCTTAAACTAAATGGGTCTATTCCATAAAATATGACTCATATTCATAACCCAATTTATTTATTTGGCTTTACAACTAGTGAAGGGAAATTTAAAAAATAATTGAGGGAAAGAACAACAGGACAAGATACTACAAATAAACGGTATTAAAAATACTCATTATAAGAAACACTAAACAGAGTAATGCTGACATATGAGTTTGATAAACTACAAAAAGCAATGAATATTATATGAGCAGCATTTATAACAGTAGGTCTTCCAGGTTCTAGTTCTGTCAATGTCAAAATCAATGTCAAGCTTGGAATAAAAGTGTCTGTAAAGGTGAAGTTTAAAAAAAGTTTTCACAGACGAAAATGTTTGAATAATAATGTACAGTACTTTATAGAGTTAATAATGAAAGGGCTAATTGATTTTTATTAAAATCAATGTCATTAAAATGAAAAACCAGTAAATTTGGAGTTACAGTTTCCATAGCAACTGCAATTTCTAATTTTTCTTAAGCCTTATTATGAACATAGGAATGACTGTATGTAGGTAAACAATGATAATATACAACTTGCTATTCATTTATTTTGTTAAATAAGGTAATGATGGAATGCCCTGCAATATAGATGGGCTATTTTTTAATTTATTGTCACTGAGTACCACAGACCAATCAGTGGACCCCGTCTTATACACTGAAGCAAGAAGTACAGCTGATGAAAATCTATTGTTTCAAGTATTTATCTTGCCTGATATAGGAGGCTATTTCTTGCCATTTTTTGGACCACCTTTTTTTTGATACCATTGAATAAAAGGACCCAGCCTTATACACAAGCAAGAAGTACAGCTGATGAAAATCTATTGTTTCAATTATTTGTCTTGCCTGATATAGGAGACTATTTCTTGCCATTTTTTGGACCACCTTTTTTTGATACCATTGAATAAAAGGACCCAGCCTTATACACAAGCAAGAAGTACAGCTGATGAAAATCTATTGTTTCAATTATTTGTCTTGCCTGGTATAGGAGGCTATTTCTTGCCATTTTTTGAAACATCATTTTCTGAAACCATTGAATAAAAATGTTAGTAAAATATTACAGTGACTAATGTTACAAAATAAAACAGATTCTTTTTCAAGCCACCAGTGATTCTGAGATGATATAATCCCTGCTGGTGTAGTGATTAAATATGAGGTTTACCAAAGTTTCATCCGCCTCCTTTTGCTTTAAAATTGCATGTAAATGATTTTTGATTAAATGAAGACCACTTTCCATCTGCATATTGTAGTATTGTTAAGAATCACTCACCCATTATTCCTTTTTTTTTGGTTCTGTAATTTTTTTTTTGGTTACCTTTTTTAATTTTTGGTTCTGCAATTCATTGCCTGTGCACCTCCCCTGCAAGATCCCTGGTTACGCCCCTGATTTGCTTACCTGTATCTCCTGTAAGCTTGTCTAGTATTGGTTGCAATAATTCATCAAATTCTTTCTTTTGTTTTAAAACCTCTTCTAGTGTTGATGAATTTCTATTTGCTTCGAGCCATTCATTTTTTTCATCACAATACCGATTACCACTTTGCTAAAAAATACAATTAAAAAACATAGCTGTTACATGTAAGTCTAAACCTACTAAAATCATGATCTATCACAAATCTTGTGCTCTATTTGGCTGGGCTACTAGTGCTCTATTTTTGATAGACCACTTGCTATGAAAAGAGCCAGTTTTGATGGTGGCTAACTACCCTTTCATAAAAGTGTGAGAATTAATCAGTGGACTACAATTAGAAGCACACTGATCCTTTCCTTACTTTATTTCATTTTTCATTTTTTCTATTCTTCCCTTTACAGTCTCCTTTCCTGTTCCCTTTGTTTCTCAGACATTTTTTCTTTCCTTTTTGTTCAAAATGAAAATATTGAATCTACCTTGTCATCCCTAGTAAATCTGCCCATGTTTTTTTCTGGATCAGCTATTATTTCTTTAGTGGAAGTTATTAGTTGCTTTAGCTCTTTCTGGGCCTCTGAAATAATAATGGGGCAAAAATATATACTAATCAACAAAACCAGCTGAGTGGTGAACACAAAGCACAAAGCATTCGGAGTGGACAAAATGACCATGCAGCCCTAAGCATTATTGGAACTTGAAAGACCAAAGCAAGTGAAATTGTTTTGAACATTCATTGTTCTTCCTTTCCATATTTCTGCTTCTTGTAGGCTCAAAAGTTGGGTTAGCCTAGGAATAAGGGTTGGACTCAAAGTTGCTAAATGCGCTGTGATTTACTGAAAAAAAATTCACCGATCAGCTGGAAGCAGGTACATTAGAGATATATGGGGTAAGACATTTTTTTTGGAGGGGAAGGCAGGGAGGGTGGCAAAATTGAAAAAAAAGCCCACAAAGTAAAATCTTAGGTACACAGTATGATAGAGAGGCACAAGACATACAATCGCTTAAATATAAGAAAAAATACAGCACTCACCAGCAATATCAAGTAACTCTACACATGAGGTATTGTTATATCGAGCTGCAGATTCCCTGGCTCGTTCACCGTGTATGTTCCTCAACTGTAGGTCAGCATCATTAGCAATGAGAATGCGCAAACAATCCATTCGATTCCAACAAGCAGCTCTGTGCAAAGCTGTATAACCTGTAATAACGTATAACAAATGGAGAAGTAGTGAGAAAAAACCAGCAAGGTCCGGATTTATCAATATGAAAGCAGATGAAAGCATACTGTACATAGCAGCTCTCTACTCGTAACCCGGATTATAAATGTGTCATAAAAAAAAGATTGTGATAATTCACTTTGATATTAAACTACAGAAAACAATAATAAGAGATTTCTACCTTTTTTCGTTCTACTGTTCACATCAGCACCTCGTTCGATCAGTTCTCGAATGACTTCAGCTCGACCCAACATGGCCGCCATGTCCATAGGCGACTTGCCATCTTTATCTCGTTTGTTTAGCACCGTCGCCGGATCTGTGACAAAAATACTTTCTGGATCGTCAAATAACTGTCTGATGCTTTCAATATCACCCTTTATAGCATAATCAAAAAGTTCTTTGCCCATGTTTTACTTCTGATATTACGGTAAATTATTTTTAAACACTTGATTTTTGTTTATCAGCCTTCCTTGGATACACCGCTGACCCGATGAACTATTTGCATACCGCCTTCAGTCTGTGGTCTCTTTGTTTTCCCCTAAATAATGGAAGACTGAATGGAATAATTTATAAAGATATTCAGCACCGCCTTATGGCGATGAAAACAACATTATTTTTTTGTGGAAGATGGTGGAGTCATAAAAAAATTACCCTACCCACCCCCCTCCCCCCCTAAAAATAAGGGCTACAGATTGGTATGGCTAAGGCTTCAATATGGTCGAGAGAATTTTTCGAAGGGGACCCAAGTTCAAAAATTGGCCATTTTGTGTGAGCCCCCAAAACACCAAACCAAAAGAAAGAAAAAAAATTGCAAAAAAATAAGAAACAAATTTGAAAATTGCAATATATAGGAATGAAATTTCCTGACCAGCCTCCCCTTAGGCTTGGCCAAAAATGTCATGACCATCCCCCCCACCCCCTCCCCCCAAGACCTTCCTCCAAAACAAAACTGAAATAAGACCTATCCTTGAACATATATATATATATCCATAGACCATTAATATTCATAGGAAGTACGAGTGTATGAAAAAGTTTTTTATCGATATCAAGCAACATCTTGCCTTTTCATGGTTAAAACCATGAAGGAGTGGTGTTGGTGATGATGATTTCAATAGCAGTGTTACTGTGATGCTGAGCATTGTGTTTTTGCTAGAGAAAAGTTTACATTGTATTGTTTAATAGCTTTTGTTTTGCTTTCATAAACAAACAAATTAATATTGTCTTTCAGTCAAATTCTGATTGTTCAGGGGGATTTTTTCAGAAGGGAACGTTAAGGTAATGAGTGCCGAAAGCGAGAGCATCTATGGGGGATGTGGGTGCATGATTGATGAACCTCAATCCGGAGACAAAATTACTCCTTCTTCACACACATTTTGATTTTGAATTTTAACTTGATATTTTATAATACAAGCCATGTTTTTTATCATTTTCCAACGATATAGTCATCCATCCAGCAAATAGACAAGATAACACATATGACAAACCCCAATAAACTCTGAAATATCTGTGGAAAATATATTTTAAAATACATATATTTCAGTGTGGACACTTGAACCATAAACACCTTTTTCATAACTATCCAATCACAGCACTCTGTAGAAACAAAGGAGTCAAGGATGTAGGTGCCATACAATCACAACAAACAGCGGAAATTCTGTAAATGTTTCATTTTAAGCTCACTCTATGTGAACTTATGAACTGCTTAATCACATATTCAAATGTGTTAGTATGCAAAACTGTGGCACAAAGTGAAAAATTTCTATAGTTTACAGAAATAAAACAAAAATATCATTCACTGACAAGGTAGCTGTTATAAAATAAAACTTTAATGGCAACAACAACACAAGACTCTGGAATTGCTTGAAAAAAGTTGGAACCTCAGTAAAAATCCCTTTTTGGATGATACAAAAAATATTCAAAAAACCTTGAAGTGTTTATGGTTCGAGTGTTCACACAGAAATATGTCATAATAAGAAAACAAATACATGTAATCCTGACAATAAGCACAAATTGTAAAACTTTTTCTGGTACTTGTGTATGACATTTGTCATCTTGTAGTAACATGTTGCTCCAATAATTTGATTGTGCTACGCAACTGAGGAAACCAAAAGAATTACAATATATTTTTGCTTTAATTCAGAATGGAAATTAAAGTAGACCTCAGAGGTTGATTTTCAAAGAATATGGATAAAATAACTGTACTCCAAGTACTGCCTGGACTGCCAAAGCACCAGGAAGCTATAAACAACATTTTGATCAGATTTAGAAATTATATGATATGATAATGGTACACATGCTTAAAAAAAATACCAAAGTACTAATCAAGTAATAAATCAATAAAATAATAAAGTTCAGTTGATGTACAGTACCAAAGATTAATATTAATTATGTCAGTGGTGCAAAGTTCCTATTAATATTTTTCTGCTATTTTTAAATGTCTTTATATCATTCCACTAGAGTGACCACAGTAAATCCGTGAAACTTTAAAAATACTAAATAGCACAATTGCACGCAAATTCCATTGTTTTCTATTGTTTAATTAGCACTATTTTGTACTATTTAGTAATTAGTGTTTCACGGATTAATTGTTTGCACTCTATAATTTTACTATTGCTACATGTAAATATGTTTTTTTCAATAGAGAGCAGTTTTTGTATGAGTGGGAAACATATAGTACTGACTGTATATTATAAGAGCCTTTTATGGGTTCCTAACTTTAAATAAATACTTTAGTGGCAATAAATGGTACATGATTATTGATCAATATATTTTTGGCTTCCATGAAGTAGTTCTTGACAAAAGGAGTGGTTCAATTGCTTAACACATGAAATAATTATTTTATTTCCATGGTTTTTGAGAAATTTCGTTTCACTGGTAAAATAAAATCACTCTACCATGATAAAGCATGTCCATAACCACAATATAATCACTGTGAAATCTACATATATACCATGATAGTACTGATGGTAACCTTAGCAACCAACAGTATCAGTAAGGGATAACTTGACGACCCCTACTCCACCACCAAGTCTACGGTAGTTCATTCCACCAGACATTTTCCACTGATTTGATACAGAGTCAAAAATTTCTATAGTTTTAAGATATGTTGTTCCATCAAATCCTCCTACTGCTAGTAGCTGGCCATTGACTACTGCCAGTCCAACCCCACTCCGTCTAGAGTTCATGGCTACAACAGGTGTCCATTGGTTTGTTTTTGGGTCATATGATTCAGCACTACTGAGTTCTGTAGCATCATCTCTACCTCCAACTGAAGAGAAAAAAAATAACAACAAAAATCTATCAAATATTGACATTGAAATTCTACATTGAATTATATCTGCCAGGCACATACCAGTTATGATTATAATTAAAATCGCACACAAAAGAGGGACTAGTACAAAAATTGTCCAAATTTTAATCCAGCTGAAACTTTACAGAGATAATCCTTAAAAATATTAATAATAATAAAGAAATTATAGTATTTTTTCAATTTTTAACCGAGTCTGTGACGTCATCTTTATGACACTATTAAACATAGCTCCATAGTTTTCTTTGTATTTTGTGAAAACATATCTGCTAGTCTGAAACTAAATTTCGAAGAAAAGAGAAAGAGAGAAAAAAAAAACGATTCTAGCCCAAGTAATTTATATAAGTCCCTCAGAGAAGCTTTAGGCTCAAGAGAAATGAATCAAGTAGTTATTAACAAACAAATGCATGGAGCAATTTTTAGTGTTGGGTAAATCATTGGATTTCCAGATGGTTTCTTTGAGACTTTCAGTAAAGTTTCTGCCAATTTGAACTTTGGAAGATTTTCATATTTTTTTTTGGGCAGCATTTTGTGTATTGTACTGTAAGAAGGCAATGTTTGTAGAAGTTAGAAATGAACTAATTCAACTATAAAATGGCCAACTTGCATCCCAAGGCATCCAGTGGGGTAAAACTTAAAAAAGATGGTATACAACATATAGAGTTTTGTGCCATGTTTGGCAGAAATATTAGAGATTCATATTAGCTCGCTATATTTGCTCTACCCCTGGACACCCCATTATGCCTTGCATTCCAAAATGGCCAACACATCATTAAAGTGTCTATTCAGCACCTAAATGGTGATGATGATTGATGGCATTGGTTGATAATAATTACAGTACTTAATTATAATCATTCAACCAAAGTACTTACCAACATATAATTTATCTTGAAATACAGCAGCCCCAAGGTGTTTTCTTCTAGTACCCATAGAGCAAACTGCAGTCCACACATTAGAACTTGGGTCATATCTTTCTACAGTACTTAATGGAGATGTACCATCTGATCCACCAATAGCATATAAGTATATGTCAAGTACAGATACCCCTACTCCTAGACGCCTAGTACTCATGGGTGCAACCCTTGACCAACGGTTTTCTGTTGGATCATACTTCTCTACAATATTTAGACAGGATACACCATCTTGACCACCAACTGCATACATAAACCTAAAACAAGTTGTAGATAATATATCTTAATTGTCATGTGACATTCATGTCACAGTACAGTCTGCACGATTCCAAAAATACTTAATTATTGCAAAATCAGTCTGGTTCAAAACTTAGACCATAGAAGATGAGACCAACAAATATCCTGGGAAATTACATTTAAATAAAATAAATTAAATTATGATGCATGTGTTAATTGGGTTTAGTAAAAATACACAGGTGATTATTGAAAATCTTGCACGCTGATTGGCCGAGAAACTCACACTATCACATGATAATCACCTCCAATGATAATACAAAATGGCAGCCAGCCGCTTTGTTGCTGTTACCAGAAAAAACATCTTTATCTTCTTTTTTTTGAAAGAATCACCTGTGTATTTATACTAAAATGATTATTTGCCACAGCCTCAATGAATATCAGAGAATATTTACCTCTCCGCTCGAAGATTCCCCAATATTCACTTCGCCTTCGGCAAATAATTGTTAAATACAAATACCATATCATCATTCTATCAACAGAGTGCACATGCACTAAGCCCTTGCACAATAATTAATACTAATTTGTACTATTTCATACAGAGTCCTTTGTTTTCTATTGTTTAGTTATCACTATTTAGTGCTAAAAATTAGTATTAGTTTCACGGATTTAGTGAGAGCACTCTACACAGTATCACTCATTTCTTTACTAACATCATTGGATGAAAAAAGTGTTATCAAATCACAAGGCATTACAAAAATGAATAACAAAAAGCAATATATACATTGCTGACTAAGAGGCTTTGACGATCACTTCATCCACATTGTAGACTCAAGATGTCTGACTTTAAGTTTGGTCTCAGTTCTATACACTATGAATTTTGATACAGTAGGGTGCAATAAACAATTTTTTATAGGGTGCAATCACCAAACTTACCCATCCAGAACAGCAACTCCAACGCTAGTCCGGCATGTACTAGTGGGTGTCACATCACTACTCCATTGATTTGTCTTTGGATCATATCGTTCAACACTGTTAAGGTAACTACTACCATCATGACCACCGACTGCATATAACAAATTATCTAATACTGCAACACCAACTCCACAACGCCGTTTACTCATAGTTGCAACCATTTTCCAATCTCCTGATTGTGGATCATATCGCTCAACACTGCTTATTGCATCACCACTACACCATCCACCCACTGCAAATATCACCTCTGTGCATTTAGTAGGTTTTCTGGGTCTAGTTCTTGGTCCCTGCATCAACAGACGTTGTTCTGGTAACAATAAATAATTTTTGGCTTCATCAACTAAATCTCTACAACTTTCATCACTTTTTACGTGAATATCAGCCCCTACTACACCAACTAAAAACTTAGGTCCAAGAAGAGGGAGCCGAACATGTTGAAGAATTTGGGGAAGATATGCTCTCCTTTCATTAATATTATGTTTCATCCATCCAATTACAGCAAAGTACACTTGTTCTTCTGATTTCACATTAAGTTCATCGCTAGAAAGTATGTCTACCAGTTGATCAACGGGCAACAACAAGAACTCTTCACTGTCTATCACTTCCTGAAAGTTATGTTGGGCAAATAAGTCGGCAACTCGCAATAAATCTCGACAAGAATGTGTATCAGCGAATGCTCTAATGCCAAGACAATTCGAAGGGTCGAGTTGTCGTTTCAAAAATTCACAACAAATCTCTTGTATTTCTCCTAACTGTAGCAAACAAGCAGCCGGTAGCAGAGCTTGTACGTTATCTTCTCTGATAGTTATTGTCGCAGTATATGAAAAGTTGATAAGAACTTCCATAGCACTTTCGTCCACGTCTAATAAAGTAATTTCGCTTTGTCGACTTTCAGCCATTTCTCCTGTAAACATTGCTCTGAAATAAGGACTACACGCAGCCAATACCACTCTGTGTGCCGCGATGGTTTTCGACCCAACCTTTATCACAACATCGCATAGTTCTTCACATTGTCGAAGGGCTTCCAGAGTATCAAGAGTCTGTTTTGGGTGACGATCTGACATGTGTTTCAACACTGTTTTGTTGATTTGATTTTGTGCTTTGCTTGATGATGAGTTGGGCGAATTGGACGACAAATACCCAAGTTCAAACGCGGCTGAATTCGACTCAATCGCCATTTTCAATTGCAATAAAAATTAGAAAAATTATTCTGCTGAATTGGAGGTGAATATATCGGTCTTAAAAGAAATAAAAACGATGTTTATACCTGATTTTTACCAAACATAACTTCCAAATGTAAAATCCCCTGTCAGAATTCAGCTTAGCATATTGAGCATGCGCAAATTGAAGTCAACTGACCTTAAAATCATTTCCATTTTTACCCGGGGGGGGGGGGGGGGGGGGGGCGGTACTGCCTTATATTCGCTATACGGGTACGTGCCAATTTAGGTCTATTCCCCATCAATTTAAATGCAAAATTAAGATGAGTTAAGTTCTGGCTAAACATAACAAAACTTGAGAACCGCCAAAAACTGTTTGCAATTGTATGTAGAGAATCATTAGCAACAAACAACAATGACTGGTCTAGTAAAGTAAAACCTTTATTAGACCGAAGCGGCTTAGGGAATATCTGGCTTGAAATAAACTGCAATCATTGTTCAAGTCAGAACCCATTCAAAATAATTAAAACTAGATTAACGGATATAGAAATTCAAGTCTGGCGAGGGGAACTCTTCAACGATGAAAAAACTAGAAGAGGCCCACCAGGACAAAAAAATAAATTAAGGACATATCGCCTGGTAAAAACAGATTACTCATTTGAAAATTATTTAATCGAAGTTAAGAATTTTGAACACAGAAAAGCATTAACCAAATTGAGAATCAGTAATCACGACCTTGAAATCGAAAAGGGAAGACATTCAAGGGAGTACAAAAAAACAGAAGAAAGGAGATGCTTCCATTGCCCAGATAGTGTAGAAGATGAGTATGGTTGGCCAAATGTTGCAAAATTCAACAGCATGTATATTTATATTCAACAAAATATAATTACATTCAACAATAAAATTGTGTTCAAATTCAACCTTCGTTATTCATATTCAACACTTATATTTGCATTCAACTACAAAATTGTGTTCAAATTCTACCTTCGTTATTTATGTTCAGCACATCATATCTATTCAACTTCAATGATACATATTTCTATTCAAGGCTGCCTTCGTTTATCTATACACATTATATAATTCGGCATGCAACAACAACTTGTATCCAACTTCAACCTTCGATTTATGTTCAAGACCAAGACCTGAATACTCGTTCAAGACTTCTTACGTAAGTTCCCGGACATTGGCGAATATTCATTCAACAAAAATTGCTCTAGCCTCTCCTCCCTTAAATATGCCCGCCATCTTGGATTCAGCCAATTTTCTTCTCAATACCAAGCTCTCGTACTCGTCGCCATAGAGTCCAACGTGACACGAGTAAGAGTCGAGCTATATCTTTCCAAGTGAAGCCTAGCTTTCTGAACTGCAGTAGGGTGTCTTCTTCGATTTTGAACTTAGGTCTCCCTGGTCCAGTATTTTCACATCTCTCGGGTGGCTGAACTGAGTAGACAGCTAAATGTGTACAGTTCGGGGTGCTTCTTAGCTCGAGTTCTTGCAATTTACGACACCATCTGTGAAACAAAATCTTAGATTCCTAGCAACTTCGCTCATCTCTTCTTTGCGTTCATTTAGGATGGGTAAAATTTGTTCCAAGAACTTCACTGCAACTTCCAATCGATTAATGGTAGATTCAATTAAAGGCTTACTAGTACAGTTTTCCTTCTCCTCGCAATAACTAAGCAATTCTAAAATATCACTAAAGCAATCAATAAACTGTTCCGTCAAATTATCCGCCATTTTGGACGAGTATCGTTCAGGATGGACTGGGTCCGATGACAGCCATCTTGGATTTTACCCAGAAGACAGAGCAGGCCGAGCAAGCGTCAGTTCCACCGAGTACCACCCCTTCAGTGCAGAATCCAAGATGGCGGGCATATTTAAGGGAGGAGAGGCTAGAGCAATTTTTGTTGAATGAATATTCGCCAATGTCCGGGAACTTACGTAAGAAGTCTTGAACGAGTATTTAGGTCTTGGTCTTGAACATAAATCGAAGGTTGAAGTTGGATACAAGTTGTTGTTGCATGCCGAATTATATAATGTGTATAGATAAACGAAGGCAGCCTTGAATAGAAATATGTATCATTGAAGTTGAATAGATATGATGTGCTGAACATAAATAACGAAGGTAGAATTTGAACACAATTTTGTAGTTGAATGCAAATATAAGTGTTGAATATAAATAACGAAGGTTGAATTTGAACACAATTTTATTGTTGAATGTAATTATATTTTGTTGAATATAAATATACATGCTGTTGAATTTTGCAACATTTGGCCAATCATAGATGAGAGGCATTTCCTTCTTCACTGTACATTATATTCAAACTTAAGGGAAGAACTCTTCAAGGACATAAATAACATAAACAATGATTCTCTTTTGTTAAATGAGAACGAGCTGTTTCTGCTATTTATGAGTCCGCCCAAATTGTTAGCAGTTGCAGTAGCAAAATATGTCCACAACTGTTTCATAAAAAGATCACATACAATACAGAACTAATATAGTATGTGGTCTTCTTACCCAGACTAGGCTAAAATAGTAATCGTACTAAATAGATTAAATAGATGAATCTATGATAACTACTTTAAGTCAACAATTATAACCTTTAAATCTTTAATGTTTATTCGTGTAAAATGTCAATGTATTTTATTATACACGATACCGAATAAAAAAGTCTGTCTGTCTGTCTGTCTGTCGTGCCGCCAAACAGGGTATGGTTTTCAGCGATTCTACTCTGGAACAGGGTATATAAAATCGTGCTCGCTCTGGAACAGGGTGAAATCACGCTCTTTCCTCTCTGGAACAGGGTATCCATTTTCGCAATACCGGAACAGGTTATGATTTTCAGCGATCTTGCTCTGGAACAGGGTATGAATTTCAGCGATTTTACTCTGGAACAGGGTCAGGGTTCAGTGGGCTCAGCGGCACATTCCTACCCTAAACAGGCAAGAGAACCCCCCGGGACTTTTACCCTATATGGACCCCCTTCTGGACCCTCATCTGGACCCCATAAAAATTTTAAAAATGAAAAAACAACAACAACAACAAACACACAGACAGACAGACAAACAAAACAAATAACTAACTAACTAACTAACTAACTAAATAAATAAAAGAAAATTCATGAATGGATGGATTGATATATTCTCTACTTTCACATCCCCATAATACTTTGCGTCTTTGCAACTTATTTTGCTGAAGGCTGATCAGACAATGTTGACAATACCTTGTTTGGTCCCCAAAAATAAAATGAAGAAGTAAAAAACAAAAAAAGATAGAAGCTTGAAGGCGTTTAAGGTAAATTTTAAACATTTTTTCGTAACTCAATTGCTATACATTTTCTGTAAGACCAAAACTCTTGATGATCTGTACACGCAAAAAATAACTTGGAATAAACTGATTATCAGTATTTTACAGATAAAAGCAGGTATAGTATAAATTCAATTAAGAAACCTTTCAATTTGGGACAGTTTTTTAATTGGTTACCCCCCAAAGACGCAAGGCATTATGGGGATGTGAAAGTAGAGAATACATTAAAAAAAAAAAGTTGAATTATGAGATATTTATTCATATGTAGCTTTTACTGTGTAGGGGTGGGGGGTGGGGGATTTTGGTGGGAGAGGATATGCGCAGGCTATTCATGAACAATGTCACGCTAAAGGTTAACTTATCACGCAGAGCATATATCGAATCACTAAATTGTTATTATTACTAATATTAAAAAAAACTACAATGATCATATCTCTTGTCAATGAATCGAATTGTTTCAACGTGTAGATTGAATTGTTGTATTCACAACGTTTATGGCCCCGTCAACACGTATCCGCATTTTTTTTTGCGGATACGGGTTGCGTCCACACGTGTCCGGAAATTTTTGTATCCGTATCCGGAAATTTTCGAAAACGGTCTCCGGAGTGGAAATTTTTGAATACGCTCCGAATACGGATACGTGTGGACGGTTGTATCTGCAAATTTTCGAATGCGATGACGTAAACATGATTTTGCGCATGCTCAATAAGAAAAACTATGCGTCAAAGGGACTAGGCACTAGCGTGCATCAGAGCGGATCATGAAATTTCCGGACACGAACATTTTCGTATCCGCAAAAAAAAAAAATTTTGCAAAAATTTCCGGATAGGTGTGGACGGGGCCTAAAACAAGGGGTGTTACTAAACACCGAAACACATAGCAGATGGGGCAGGCAGTGATTTATTTTCACAAAACAGACTGCTTAAGAATTTTAAAGCAGGGATTGCTTTTCTTTTCAACACTCTACCAAAATTGGATGCTGTAAGCCTATATCTTCTTGCTTCAAACCACTGATCTGAATTAGCTTGTGCTTTTGTGCTTAGCTCAATAAGATGCGGACCAATGTTTGTGGAACCATTTATTTAATTCTTGATGTTCAGCTGACAAGCTTACAGGAGAAGTGTTATGCACTGATGTGTTTCCACAGCCTTTGGAATCTGACACTTGTACTATTTTTATGTTTTTGGTCTAAAAGAAAAAGAGCAATAAGCCTGAAGCGAGATGACGTTTTACCCCCGTCTCTAGACCATAATCATTTTCACGCTGCTTTTGTTCTTTAATTATGACTATTGTTCCTGTATTCTCTAAGGAATCAAAAATTTGAATATGAAAGAATTTCAAAAACTATTATGGTCTAGAGACGGGGGTAAAACGTCATCTCGCTTCAGGCTTATTGGTGTATTTTTATTATTGTTGGGATACCTGAGGTATACCAGCTATAAAATGCCTTTTTTTCTGATTCCTGCTCCACAAATTGAACAAGTTGCGCAATAGTTACCCAGGGGTCTTCAGGAACTTACCCAAGAGACCATTGCGGGTATCTGCTATAGGGTTCCCATCTATAGTCCAATCAATTATCATGTACCAGATGTCAGTCAATGTCAATATGTTGTCAAGTGATTATGAGAGGGCGGAGCTAGCAGATCACGTGGCACAGGTTTATGTCTACGCATGCTCTATTTCGTTGACCGCCGTATTTCAAGACAGCCGAGAAGATAGCGATGATTTCGCTTCGAAGCGATTATTTCTAAGAATTTTCAATGAACCCATGGGCAAAAGCTAGTGTTTGGTTAACTTATTCATGATTTAACTACTCGAATAGTATTTTCTGCACGAACAAGCAAAGATCCATGAGGAGAAAAGGGTTTTAAGAGCCAGAATTACGATAAGCGAAGCGATGAAAAAAATTCATTCAGCATGACTCGTTATTCTCTTGAACTTGACAATAAAGTCTTATAGCCTATGCTTGTGTATTTATATTAACTGTTTTGGCTTCAAAGTCTACTCACAAAGGAACATGACGTACATAGCATTATTTATTTTAAGATTCTATTTGATTTAAGAAGCAAAATAAATAATTTGCTACGCACATTCCACTAGGGTTTGGTCTTTTCCGTTCGAAGCGTTATGATCTCCTTTAATTTTTCTTCAAGAAAATGTCGATAAATTATAAAATGTAAAGCAATTATGAGAGAGGTTTTGAGCAAATATTAGCCTGTATTTACGCTTTAAGTGAAGCATTTTGATTTTAAAGCGAGCCGTGCGAATTTGCATGCTTTTGAAACGTGGTTGAACAACAAGCTAATTACGCATGCTAAAATCTGGATCCCGGAACTGGAATTGGAGTTCCAAGTTTTGTAATTTAATGAGTTTGATGAGTATGGCATAAACGCTCTGCCTATAAACGGCTTTTAACACTGTCGTTCGAAATTTTGCAACTCATTTTTACTTCTCCTTTAGATTCCTAGAGACTCTGATACTAGTAAACCGTCCCAACCAGGGTCTGGTTTATTATTACTTCGAGACGTCACGTCACGAAATACTTCATCAGAAGTTTTGAAAGCTCAACCAACTAAGTCCTCCATGCATGTTGAAACCAGGTCCTCCAGGTATCCCAGTGTACCCTGCCACCAGGGTCTTGTTGGATTTTTTTTTTTCTTTTTTCTTTTGCTTTTGTCTCAGGGATATCTCCAATGGATATTCTAGCACCTACATGTGAAATACAGAGCTTAAAGTCAGAAATTGAAGCTCAAAAAGCAACTATAAGTGAACTCAAAAAAAAAAAACAAAAAAAAAAAAAAAAAAAAAAAAAAAAAAAAAAAACAAAACAAAACAAACAAAAAAAAAAAAAACAAAAAAAAAAAACAACCATAGTTAAAAATAAAACAACACTACAACTTAAAGATGATCTTGACAGCAGATCTGCCTTTAGAACTAAAAAGGTTTTAGCTATGCAGCAGAAAATTAAAGACCTGTTTAGGTACTACACACAGCGAGGTTCGCTATTCTTCGAGTCGGGAGCCGAGTCTGGAGCCGAGTTGGGAGCCGAGTTAGGAGTCGAGTTAGGAGTCGAGTTAGGAGTCGATAGGAGCCGAGTTATTTAACTGCTGATCAGTGTACCGCAGGCTCGAAGTTTCAAAATGGAGGACAGCGACTGTGTGAGGTAAGAAAATAAATTATTCAGGAATCTGCTTTTATCATGCAAAATACTTGCCATCGTGAATATATTAAGTTTACAAATAAGTCCCAAGACTGTATAGGTTGTAAGTGCTCATTTCTTTTTCGTGAAAAAGATGTTCGGGTGTAAGAGAATCGTAAGCGGAAAGCTTCGAAATCTCACGGCATGGACGGCACGTATGTTTCAACGATAAAACGTTTATAAAAAACAATATTGAAATGTATTATATTCTTTTTTTTTAGCAAAGAAGAATGCATAATTATCGAAGGTATTTTAAACCTATTTTATGTGGTGTATTTGCTGATTTTTTACCTTCTTTTTACTGATTATGTTTGTCATGTGCGTCCACGTTGTCATCTCGAAACTGTCATTCCATTTAGATTCTCCAGTGAAAACGCCTATAGCTGCACAGTGCATCACAATATCAGGCAAGAATAAATCATAACTTCTCTTGCTACTTCTGAAAACTTTCTTATTCGATTTTGCTATTTATAATTCTGTCATTCCATTTTATAGATTCTCCAGTGAAAACGCCTATATCTACACGGTACATCACAACATCAGGCAAGTATAAATAACTTCTCTTACTTTCTTATTTGATTTTGCTGTTGATTGTAGGTTCTTAATGTGTTATAATATGAGGTATAGTGTTTTGTTTATATCGTTTCGTGCATGTTTTTGCTTGTCCTTTGTTTTTTTCTTTTCCTTTTTTATATTCATGATAATAATAGTACTCCCAGCACAAATATTAATAGAGTCATATTAATATATTTAATAATTGGTTTGTGAATTTGTGCCCTAGACTCTCCAATCAAAGATTATCCACAAAGGTAAGAAAAACACACTTTATTGTTGTTGTTGGTTGTCTCAGTGCAAAATTTAAACCTCAAACAAAATCCTATTATACAAGGCAATACTACATATGACTAATGATTATAGAAAATGATGTACTTTATAGGTTGTTTATAGCATTATTATATAAACATTATTCGATTGATGCCTTTCATGACTCACTTCTTTCTGAACTTCTCTTTGTGGATTAAATGTTTCATTGAGATAGAGTGCTTGCAATAAACTTGTCAAGGCTACTTTAGTAGCAATTAGCACATAGTTAGCTGTGCTAAATGCTTTTGTTTTGACTATTGGTTTCAAAGATTTAGTTTGTGCACTCTATTTGATATAATTAATATTTAGATCTATTAACTATAACTTCCATTTGATGAAATGGTTCCATTGGCTTGATGATTGCAGATTTAAAGAGGATGAAAAGCCAAAGCAAGTTTTAGGTATGTAATATTTTAGATTGCATATAAGGTCTTCCAATAATTGATATTTATATATTATTGATATATTTATTTATATAATTATAGCAGTGTTAGAAGGATTAGCAGAATCAAAGTATATTGGCATGCCTCAATCTGATTCAGAGGACAATATAGGTAAGCTACTGATTGCTTTGTTTTTAAGTTGATGTTTAACAATACATATATTAAATCCACTGTATAATGGTACATAATTATATAGCATAATGCTTACAATGAAAGTGTTCTTGTTGTCAAAAACCAAAAATTGATATTTACATTATTTAGCAGATTTAGAAGAATTATCAGAATCAAAGTATATGGAGTTGTCTCAATCTGATTCAGAGGATGATAAAGGTTAGTAATAAAAATAATATTATTATCAATAATAAAAATAAATACAAATAATATATTTTAGAGTTCACATAATGCTTACAATGCTTATTGTCAAAACAAAACCATTAATTTATGTTTACATTATTTAGCAGATTTAGAAGAATTATCAGAATCAAAGTATATGGAGTTGTCTCAATCTGATTCAGAGGATGATATAAGTAAGCTTAGCTATTGAATGTTATCTTGACAGCTGTAAAGATGTTACATTAAAATCCATTACATGTATATAAATAGTTATAATGTCAATCCATGCAAATGTGATGAAAATTGTTAATGTGAAAATTACTATTTTCTCAAGGTGATCCCAAACAGTGTCCTGATTGTAAAACTGTCTTCTCAAAAATAAGCAACAGAAACAGGCATGTAAAAAGAAAACTGTGCAAATTTAAACAAAAAAGGTATGTATATGCTTATATTAAATACCAGGGATGCTCGTCGAAAATTTTCAAAAAGACCCCTAAAATATACCGAAAGTTTCGATCTACCAGATCAAATAATTTTACTTATAAAAGCCCCCAGGTTAAGAAATATGGATGCGCTCTTTCTCTTATTTTCTGGCACCCTATGAGATACCAGAAAATGCTGATCTTCAAAAATTCCCTAAAAGACCCTAAAAGATACCAAATCACAAATTTTTACCCCTAACAGAAATGACAAGCATCCCTCGTAGTTTTGTACAGGATTCCACCCCCGCCCCCCCCCCCTCCCCTCTTCCCCCCATCCCCGGGCGTGCTGGTCACTGCCATTTACTTGCAGCTGTAACAAAACTTATAAACTTTGCTAATATTACTAATATTACATGGTAAACATAGTTTACAATATACTTGTATAATGAAGCTATTAATAATATGTATTTAGGATGTCAACAGTGAAATCAACTAAACGAAATACTGGCGAAAGCACTTCAACTAAGGATATGTAAGTATCAATTGCATCTTACATAAATATTACATTATGTACTCTATCATGTAGCTTTTTTTTTTAACTTTACAATCACTTTCACATGATACTTCAATGTGATTGGACCATTATCTATTTTGACTTGTACATTTCTGGAACTGATTCTTTGACAGACGTGCATACACAGTAGTGCCAATTGGAAAATTACTGTAGTAGGAGTGAAAAGACTGTTTTTAATTTAACCACAGGAAAGTCTATACAACTGGTATCAATAAAAAGCTAGTGTAATAATAATTTATATTTACATTACAGGACACGAAAAAAGTTGACCCCAGAAATTTGGGCAGGTTGTGATATGCAGGAAGTTACTACATTGCCACATGACATTGATGGGACTTGTTGCTATAAACTCCAGTACGACAAAAATGCCATGATGAAAAGCACAGTTGATGGCAGACCCTGGTGTTCTTGGATAACATCTAACAGATCCAACTTTCAAGGAGTACGTCGTATAGCATCATGCAGCGGAACATATGAATGTGTCAACGAGAAATGCCCATACAAGCACTCATTTACAAAGAACAACAAAGTTAACTTTGAAAGACAAGGAGAAAATGTGAATTGTGCATGTTGTGGGTATGTAGCCAATAGAATTCCGTGTCTTGCCAAGAAGGTTTGGGAGTTTAATGATGCCTTTGTCAATGTATACCATTATGGAAACCATACATGTATCGCAAAGAAGATAACCCCATCAATCAGGAAAGAAGCTGCAGAGTTCTTCAAAGCAAATAATTCAGCTAAACCATGTCAGTTTCCTTATGAAAGTCTACGTAAAATGCTAAAAGAGGGCAAGTCTGTTACTGAAGTGTATGACAATGCATCAAAGATGGCAAAGCTCAAAGATATCCAAAATGTAAAGCAGCAAGTTATGAAGGAAATTAATCCAGCTGGTCATTCATTTGAGGCACTAGCAAAAATCAAATCAGAAAGTGACAAACATGATAAATATTTATTGTGGGCTGTCCAAGATGGCCGATTGAGCAAAAACAAATTGACGTATGTGTTTCGCACTAGCAAGGAGCGTATTGAAGTTGCTGCATTAATGCAACGAGATGGTATGCATCCCCTTGCTAAGGAGTTTTGCTATTTGGATGCAGAGCATGATAAAGTGTTAGGAATGAAAACCATCAATCTAAGTGTGCAACATCCTACACTTAAAGAGATGGTAACTCTTGCAAGTATGGATTGCGACACAGAAAGTAAAGAAACCCTTTGTGAATTTTGGAGTCACCTGAATAGTGTAAGTTTTTTAACACAAACTGCATATTGTTCAGCGCAATCTACCATTTTCTTCAAACTTATACAACCTGCCCAAACATTCCTGCATAATTTGAGTTTTTATAGTGACACTAATTTGGACCCCTTCACGAAAGGCCACACATTATCTTCTAACCCTTTAAAGTACTATGACCCTTAATCATTCTGTTTATATCTGGAATTAATTGTCGGGGTATAAAGGTCATGCATGTGACCAAATTGGGAAATCCTGCTTGGACTGGTAGCTTATGCATTGTTGATGAGTTTAATAATGTAGAATAATTTTTGTGAAATGATTGTTTATTAAGGGATTTTGTTTTCTTTGTTTTAGGCCTTAACAGAATTCACTGGCAATGCTCAGTATATTTTCGATCCGCATGGAATTGTCAGCGATGAGCATGGTGGAAATCGTGCAAGTATTCAGATAATGCTCAAGGAAGAATTGCTTGAGAGGTCAAAGTCTTGTGAGGTTCACTTTTATGATTGTGCTCACAAGGTTTCTAAGGGTACTTGGAGTCCACGATCAAAAGCGGAATTTCTGGAAATGGTTCATGCTATTTACTGTGCAGAAACACCAACTGCATATGAAGTGAAGCGCCGCACTCTGATGGACTGGGCCAAGGAAAAAGATAAGAGAAAGCATGTTAAGAATTGGTTTAACAACTTCTGGCATGCAAGAAGGTACATAGACTTTTATTGATGTCTCTGTAATGTGCTTTTTTTAATTGAGATGTCCACCTTGAGCATAGCTAAGCTTAGCGAGTAATGATCTGAAAAAGTCATGAAACTGCACACATTTTTTGTGGATATACACATGTTTTGATATATGTTAAATACTTTGGTAATATTTCTATTGCAGATTCCATGTGTTCAGAGCATTTAAAGGACCAGATGCACCAAATACCAACATGGCAGAAGTGGGCCATTCACGCAATGCAGTGCGTGGAGCCAAGAGGGATTCGCTGTCAAGAGTAGCAGAGGATCACATTGTTGAGAGTGCCCTTTTGAAGGCAAAGTTAAAAAGGTATGGACATAAATAAAGTGTGGTTGAGTGATATAAGCACTAGTGACTATAGTGTGCCAAACTCACTGATCATGAGTTTCCATGAGTTTTATTTACTGTTTTATAAGTGCATGAACCAGTGGACATATTAGTATCACTTGGGGGAATGGGGGACAAAAGCTATCATATATCAAATTAAAGCTTATCATAAAAAGATTCCAAAATGTATGATAGTATGGTGGGCGTGGCAGATGAGGGCTGTTGAGCTTATTATATGTGATATTATAACTGTCAAAACAAATCAATGATAAAATTTTGGTTCTTTGGTTTATACTGAAAAATACCAAAATCTAATTTTTATGAAATTGAGCTTCGTAACATTGAAGGTTTTGTAAAACATTGTACATTACTTGTTTTAAGATCCCAACTCACCTCAATGCAGTTGAAGTAAGTAAATAATGTTGTGCTTTTGTTTTTGTTTGAAAGGTTTGAGGAAGGGTCCTACTCTGGGGGTAATTGCCATAACCAAAGGCAAAAAGACATGGCCACATTGAGAAGGCAATTGGATAGAGCAAGCCAGTTCGCCAAGGATCTCGGCAGTAACAATTTGAATACAGAAGCATACAAAGCAGGGACACACATTGAAGAAAGGTCATCCCATAGAGTCAAACAAAGGGCTGTTAGTATGCAAAGCATTGTTGACGATCTGAGTGGCTCTGATGATGACAATGATGATGGGGGTGGACAGACACCCCATATTCGCAGCACCCACCGAAAAAGGAAGACGCGTAGTAAAGCATTTCATGAATCGCTTAAGAAGGCAAAATATGCCAATATCATGTTAAAGAATGTTCACCACATTAGTGATTACCATAAAGTGTTCGAGGTTGAGCAAAGTCACAAGACCAGACTTGTCCACATCGGAGAAACTGTTGAGTGTGATTGCTCTTTTGCCGCAGGAGGGGACATCTGCCACCATGTGGTGTGGGTGATGCTGAAAGTACTGAATGTACAAGAGCAGGACACGACTCTACATCAAAAGGTGCATACGAAGGCAAGTCTTAAACAATTGTTGCACCACATGTGCAGCAACCAAAATCCTACCACCACCCACAGTCCCAGTACCTCTGATGGACTCAGCTCCTCCAACCATGACGTCAACATGGTCACACAAACTCTTGGTCCCAGTACCTCTAATGGACTCAGCTCCTCCAACCATGGCATCAACATGGTCTCACGAACTCTTGGTCCCAGTACCTCTAATGGACTCAGTTCCTCCAACCATGGCATCAACATGGTCTCACAAACTCTTGGTCCCAGTACCTCTAATGGACTCAGTTCCTCCAACCATGGCATCAACATGGTCTCACGAACTCTTGGTCCCAGTACCTCTAACCAAGGACAGCCTGTTTCCAGCTTTCAAAGCACTGGTGGTTATCGTCAGCCATGGCATAATAGCCATCCTTTTATGATAACCAGCATCACAAACCGAGTTAAGAAGTGTGCAGGTTGCCCGTATTACTTCCGGGATCCAATGGGACCACCTTTTCTTGGATTAGTAATCCAACACTTGGAGAAGGATGTTTATATGAAGAATGGAGTGAAGCATATATCCACAGAAAGCAACCGCTACTACCACTGTCTGTGGGAGTGTGTAAGAGCACGTCATCCTTACATATCTCCATCTATGATACACTGTGCTCCTGGGTTAATGTTAGATGCATTTCAAGAGGAGTTCCTCATGGACATCAACATGTATACTCCTTAAGTGCGGAATTTATACATTATAAACTAGTAATAATGACAGCAAGTTCTCGAAATTCTGCACTTAAGGCGTATAAAGTCATATAATGTGATCTTTACTACTGTATAGAACTTTATCGCGTTTTTTATTGACATTATTGTTTTATAAGATATACACATCGAGTTAATGTTTGTGCATGCATCTAGCTGTACTGTATTTTTCTATGCATAATTACTGATCAGCAGTTGCAGCAGTTGCCGAACCATAGTGATAACGCAAACAAACATTTTTTTTCAAATAATTTGTTTATGTTCCTAAAAAGATTATAATTAGAATTTTTCAAAAATTAATTTCAATAAAGATGATGATTATACTAAATAATTCCCAAAAAAATTAATTTAAATTTTTAAATAACTCGGCTCCCAACTCGGCTCCCAACTCGGCTCCCAACTCGGCTCCCAACTCGGCTCTCAACTCGGCTCTCAACTCGGCTCTCAACTCGGCTCTCAACTCGGTGTTTAGTTTGTCTCACACACAGCATTGCTTGCATTCCTTGTTCCTGGTTATTCTAGCTTGGTATGTGTATTTCAAGTTGGGCCAGTTAAGAGGCAATGTCCACAAGAATCGAACAAATTCAAGAATTCGTGGCAAGGGTCAAAAAATTAAATTCGCTCTTCTTTTGAAGTTAGGTAGGCCATTATTAGATATGAATCCCTGGGTAGTTGGTTTTCGAAAATATTATTTTATTTCCGAGAAAACGGCCTCAGAAGAGGTTCGACCGAAACCCAAGCAAGAGACGCACAAGAGGAGTGAAAATGGACAAACTTTGAACAGAGCGCACGTCAAAAATATACCATCTATGACAATTTTTGAACTTTCTTCTTAATGTATCACCCTTTTTCGTTCATTGGACTGGATTTCAAGCTTATTGGGAAAGGGACGAATTTTTGGCGAGGGAAAATAGGAGGCCTGTGTTTACATATGCTAATTAGTTGCCTCAAAAGAAAAAAAGATTTAACTATGGGCAAGTTCTCTGATTGAAATAATATTTATGCTGCAAGTTGAGGAAGAATAGACCTTTTCAAACCTTTAAAGATTGATTTGGGGAAACTTATTTTGACTGCATAGAAACCTGTTGAATTTGGTTGAAATACATGCGAAAATCACGCTTCCCGAAACAACGCAGGACTAAGGATTTTCGTAAAGATTGCCATGAAATTTACCCTGAAAACTAAGAAATTATTGTTCGTACCGTTGTTCTAAAGTTCAGTGTGGTTTGGTAAATTTAAAGCTCCATTAGAAAGGTTTTGGGATTGTCGGTATATGAGCAAAAAACGTGATCTTTGGTGATTGCGTGACCGAGGTTCCACTTTACGTTTAGAAGTTTGATTACTGTAAAATTCACGCTAAAAATTACGATAGAAACGTTCTTTAAATAGATTTATAATCTTGTTTTAGTCGAATAAGTTTTTGGGTCGATAAAAAAGCGGCTTCAACAGTTAGTTTATATCTGCATACATCACGCCGCCTAATGATTACTTGACCCAAGGTCAATGATTTTTAGAGCGACTGATTGCAAATGTTGTTGAGTTTGGTTGTGTCGTACACACTAAAACCATGATGTTTAAAAACAAACATGCAAGAGATTTTCATACAGATTTTCATACGGCGTTACTCGTTGGCAAAATTGAAGTTGGTACAGAGAAGAGTAAGTGAATTCGCAAAGTAATATCGAATATACCCAAGGAAAATAACGGGGAGTTGTTTCCGGGTAACAAAACAAGTAAGCAGATTGCGGGTGTCAAGATTCTTAATTTAGATAAATAATACAAGGAATTTTATTGCTATTTGAACTAGAAATCTTAGAAATTTTTATATTGACAAAAAAAGCCATATATTGACCTTTAAAATTTTGAAAAAACTGGTTGGTCAAATGAAATCGAAATAAATGGGCCAGTGGGACCAGCCCAAGGGGTGCCTTTGTCACAACATTCAGCTCTAATTTGGCTTTGCTTCATGGACTGACTTTTCTAGAACATTTCTAGTCGTAAATCTAGTACACAATTATTTTGATAGATGGAAAACTATGTAAATATCCTACTCGAGTTAAATGAAGGAATCATTGATCAAACGAGCAGCAGTAAGGGGGACTCGCGGAATCCAAATCGCCAAGCATCGAATTTCACGGGTATTACCCACGTTTCAGGCCCCTCTAAATGTATGCGTCGGCAGCGGGTATTACCCGCGCGATGATTCCCTTACTGCTGCTGTGTTTGCGAAATCTATGTATTAAGTTAAAATATTTGTGTCGCAAACGAAGGTTAAAATATTTCCTAGATATAGATGGACAACATCGCGCGCATTCAAAACAAAACTGTACGCAAGCTGCAAACCCAGGTATTGGATCGTTTGGACGCCGACTTCGCCTTCACGACATTCACAGAAGGAGACACAGAAGAAATCATGGATGAAGAAAGAGCCGAAAAGATAATAGACCTGATGTCTGAAGGTAACTACCGTTTACAGTTAACGTTTATAAAGTATTACGACGGCGACTGGGTAATAGAAAGAGGCCGTAACCCTATTCGGGCATCTGGTAGGCAGAACCTGTTTGTCTTAAATAAGCAAACGCGCCCCGGAGCGCTAGTAGGCATCGACGCGCTGTTCTACGAGGTTGCTTACCCTGTTACGGTATTTATCTACGGTGCGTATGAGATCAAAGAGCCAGACGTTAGGAAACTCAAGCCAATGCGACATCCCGGCAACTGCGTCGGGAAACTGGTAAGGGAATTCTTTGAAGATTCCGCCCGCGGAGGTAAGTTAACTCCGAAAAGAAAAGAAGCCATCAGGAAATGGGAAAACGCCACCTACAAAGCTGGGGCTACGATAGACAACATAAAGAAATTAGAAACCCTCTTAGAAAGGCGCATACACGTGAAAGACATCACAGACGGGTACATTTACCCTGGGACACATAAATACGGCGGCAGAGGTGCTCCTATAGTCATCTACCAGCATAACGGACACGCTTGGCGAGAACTTCGGTTCCCGCGAAAGAAAGAAACCAAGGTCTACGAGAATTCTCCATTGGTGGAGTTGATTCATGAGAACTCAATATGGTTAATGGATTCGGAAGGAAGCCAGTTTATGACCCAAGACGGCACTTTGTATCGCCCTAAAATCGAACACCAGCGCATCCAAAGCGCCTGTGAAACCCTTGGGGAAGACTTCTCAGACGAGGTCCTTAGCAGCCGCAGCTTGGACTTCCTAGCCGCAAAGAAAAGGAATGGTTGGAAACCTACCCCAAAAGAGTTCAAAGATATCTCCAAGGCCTGTGAAGAACACGGTCATGGAGGTCTTTGGAATATGGAGTACGACGAAGACGAATACGTCTCCTTAGACATGAAGCATTGCTATCCTGCGTCATTTAAAGGTCTTGGCGATTGTAAGGAATATTACGACTGCTACGGGCATCCGGACTCTCAATTCTTTCGTGTATCCTTAGACGGCAGCTACGACGCGCCAGCTACGGGGTTCGTCAGATTAACGTCTTGGAAGTTGGCTAAAGACTTGCACCCCATAATTTACGCATGGTACGGGAAGCATCTACAAGAGAAAGAATGGATACCAGTGCCATTGTTAAAGTTCTTAGAAGAGCGTAAACTCCTGAAATACACAGCGCATGAAGCCATACTTTGCCATAGCGCCTACACGAAGTGGCTCCCAGAGCACAACCCAACCGCCCGAATTGTCATAGGCAAATTTACCCAGGGCGCTAAGGAGGGAGAGAAGCACATGCAACGGCGTTTAATAACAGACGAAGGCGAACTAAGCTTCCTCATCAAGCGCGCCCACGATCAAGGAACGATGGTGTCTGTAGAGAAATGGGATTACCTCGTAGAAGGTGAGCAAACTCGTAAATGGAATGCTTTATGTTACTACCAAGACCATCGACCGCAATATTATCATCTGCGTGCCAGCATGCTCTCTTACGCGCATATTAACCTCTTAGCAATGCTCCTGCGGTTTGACAAAGAGGAAGTACCACGCGTAGCTACGGATTCTTTGTATGTGAAACCATGCGTTTTGGAGAAGATGAAAGAGTATTACACCGAAGATGAGTTGGCGGGTAGTGGTCAATGGCGCGTCAAAGATGAGGAGATAAAAGCTTGGAGAGAACGTGTAGAATATCACGGAGAACACCTCCGCGGTTCCATTACGCCGACGGAAGAGCCACTGCCTTCAGTTGCGGACCCTATTTCCTACCAACGCTTCTCTTACCTCTATGGTACGGGAGGCAGCGGTAAGACGACGCGTGTGTTAGAACTCTTTCCTAAGATAAAGGTGCTAACGCCAACACATCGTTTGGAAAGAGAACTCTGCGAAATGGGCTACGACGCACAAACGTACCACAGCTTCTTTCGCTGGAATGGCCAAAAGTGGGTGCCGGAAGCCATCCACGACATACCTCCCGTGATACTTTGGGATGAAATCTGTACCGTGCCCTTAGAAATCCTGCAGGAGTTCGTAGACTTCCTCCGCGGAAAGTGCCAAGTTGTATTTGCCGGGGATCCATGTCAACCACCTCCTATAGCCGGAGAAATGCCCCATGAATGGTTAAAAGAACTAACCACCAAAGGTGGTTACTGTGAAGAAATTAACACAGACTATCGTAGCAAGGATCAAGTGAGAAAATTGAAGGCAGAATTAAGGGGCCTTAGCGACGCCGAACAATCTAAGGTGTTACGTAAGAGGGTACGAGCAAAGTCTTACGAAGACTTCCTGTATTCTTGGCATCCTGAGGATTTGGTGTTAAGCAGTAAGCGCGCAGCACAGTCGCGCATACAAAACGATCTACTGAGGATACACCAGGAGCGGTTCCCTAGTCATTTGGTGCCCGTTTGTTATAAGCCGCGTGACACCCGCATGCAAAGAAAAGATGTCTTAGTACCCGGTACCGACATCCAACTAGAGAACGCAGTAACGCACGATAAAGCCTGGGTGCCCATAGAAAAGGTGGAAAAAATAACCTCCCATCCAGATTGGCGCTTGGGCTATTGCATGACAGTCCATAGTGCGCAGGGGCTTACCATAAAAGAAACCTTATGGATCATAGACCAGCGGCTGTGTTGGAGCAACCTTATCTACACCGCCGTAAGCCGCGTAGAATATGCCAAGCAGTTGAAAAGAGCCTGGGGGCCGCAACTGCGCTACGATAAGACGCAAGAGGACGTAGCTAAGGAGAACATTGCTAAGAAACTCCTTCGCTACAAGCGGCACGACGAAGAAAAAGATATGACGTTCGACCTATGCGTGGACGACGTCTATAAGAAAGGCGCCCGCTGCGCAAAGTGTAACATACCTCTACTATGGAGGTTTGACCCAAATGACGATCAGCAGTTCTCCGTGGATCGTATCAACAACAGGCGCGGCCATTGCAGAGGTAACGTAAGACTGACATGCCTAGAGTGCAATCGGGCGCGTGGAGCAGCACTACTCTGAGTCTTTGGGAACTATGAGCAGCTCTTCCTTGACAAATCCACGACTTGGGCCATCTAGGTAATACAACACGGGTTGCCCTTCCTTGGTGACGTACTTCGAAATCTCATACGTTTCCAGGGACCAGTTAGGATCCTTGGCTCTCTTACTGCCACCTTCGAGTTCCCCCGTCTGATAGAGGTATCGGACCACTATGTCGCGGGGTAGCTTTTTTTCCTTCAGTCCGACCGCCCTCGAACTTCTGACGTAGGACTTGTGTTCCACGTGTTTCTTTTTTATGGCATCCTTGGGTTTCATTCCTGTAGCCCTGGCCGCCTCGTTGTTTAAAGCCACGACGACCTGGGGGAGCCTCTGAGTCCATTCCCTGTTGCGTCTGGAGGGATCTTCCAGCTCTTTCCAATACTGGTACCCAAAGAGACGCTCGGCCAGGGTCTTATTGAATCTTTCGACAATGCTCTGACCCCTGTGGTACTCAGCTTCGGCTCTCCTAATCTTAGTGCTGTGGTCTTTCAGGGTCTTGGTAACCACGCTCATGAACTCTGTCCCCGCATCCACTTGCAGCAGCTTAGGACATTTCAAGACGCGCTTATAAATCCTACCTAGGGCTTCTGCGACTTCTCCAGAATCCTTGCTGGTTATGGGTTCGGCGTCCTTATATCTGCTTGCGCTATCAACTACGGTCAAAGCGTATCTATAGGTCTTCCTTCGCACCTTGTCGTGCGGTAAGAAAAGCAAATCCGCCTGATGAACTTCATTGGGGGCATTTACGGTAAAGCTGGGCCTGGGAATGTACTTGGGCACGGGAAGATAAACCTGCCAGAGGGTTTGTTTTCTTAGCCAGTTCTTAGCCGTTTCTTCTGATACCCTGGCCGCGGTCGCGAGTTTCTTGATAGCTGACGCTCCTCTCCAATAGCCTTCAGGCCCATAGTAAATCCTTTTAAGTTTGTCCTCTACGCGGCCCATTATATGAATTCCAGGACGAGATTGATCTTGCGTCCGTTGAAATCCACCGTCTTTCCGTCCACCTTAATGGTGATGTTTATGCTTTCTACCAAATTAGACAAGTCATAGCTCAAAGAAATGGGAGTGTATTCTACTGGGTCAAATGGATTACCTTTGGGCAGAAACTTGGACATAAGAGAAGACTTTTCTCCATTGTTGTAACTATGGACCAAGTCGCAATAGACTTCATAAGAGGATGCGACTTTCCATTTCACATCATATGTACTGCCGCTATTTATCGTGGTACTAGTAAGACCCAGGAGTTCTACCAATGAACTGTCCTTCAAATTAGCGCTTCCACTATTTTTCTTGAATTTCATTTCATGGGGTAATCCTGTGGTAAGAGTATATCCATGCTTTGCTAGCTCCTTAGCTAGCGTTATAGGGGTGTAATGGGAATCTGGTATTTTTGGTTTGTTGGCACCCACAACGACAAAGCCGCCAATCAAATTATACCAAGAATTGTACAAAGAGCAACTAACCAGCCGAACCTTATGGGCTTTGATGGGGGGATTCAGATAAGTGGTAAAGTTATTCTTGTCGCTTTCCAAAAAGACGATCATATATTTCAGGAAACACAGTTTCCTTCTAGAAGCAAGCTACGCTTGCTGAATTAGACTAAGTACGCCAAAGCTACGCCTCCCGCCAGCCCTGCAACTCCTACGAATACCAACTCGCTATCTTTTTGTTTCTTAGAAGGCTGGTAGTAATTCTTAAACTGTGGCTTTCTCATTCTAAAGTCGGGGTGTGCTTGCGCATAAAGCTTAAAGGCGTAGTCTGTGTTTTCGAAGTTCTTATCCGCCTGCATTTTGTCTTGGTAGTTCTTGTCCAACCAATCCCTGTAAGCTTGTCTTTTTTCATTCCAAGCTGCCACGTCTCGCTGATATTTCTCCAGCGCTAAGTCGTGTCTCTTCCTTTCGGCGGCTAATTCTCCGCTTTTGTCGCCTCTAACTAATCTATCCAAATACTGACCACCATAATTAGCTCCAGTGAATGCTAAAGCTGCAATGACTCCACCTACGACCACGCTAGCCATTTATATTACAGGGGAAGTAAGCTACGCTTACTGAGGAATGTACTTTTCCTTCCGTAGGTAATCCTTTACCATGATAGCCCCGCCCACGGCAGCGGTCATCTTAGCAAAATTAGCGAAGCTCTTGCTTGGGTCTTCAGTAAAGTCTTCTTTGAGCACTTTCTTACCTACCCAACCAATACCCGCAACGATGGAAGTAATAATGGCTGCCTCTTCAACAGTTTTCAATAACGCGGTTGACATTATATTACAGAGCGAGAAGGTTATTCCATCACGGGTATTTTGCTTCGGGGCTCCTGCACGGGTGCGTGATACGTTGGGGGTTCTACTTTTGGCTTCGTAGCCCGCCATTGTAAGTAGAGGCTGCCTGCTGCTAGAGCAACTCCTAACGCGCCAATGACGTACCCAGGATTAATAAAGGATTCCTCTTCTTTCTCTTCCACCTTTTCCTCTTTCTTTGCTTTGTTCTTCCTGTTCATCTCCGCGAGCTTCTTTCCGGCGGCGACTCTGCCTGGAGATTTAGCCTTGGTAATCTTCTGCTCGGGTTCCTCCGCATCCATTTATATCTAAGGACTTGAAGGACTTGATAACTTGACTAAGTACTTAAGGACGACTTGACTAAGTACTTGAGGCGACCTGGGTAATTCCTGAGGACGACTTGACTAAGTCATCAGGTACCTCAGCAAGTGCCGCCTGGAAGACCTTTTCAACGTCTCTGTCCTTCTTGAAGTCCTTCCAAGAGGCACCAAAGGTGCCCGCAAGTTCCTTCAAGTCGACATGCTGAGCTACGTGCAAAGCCGCAGAGGCGACTGCCATTAACTTACCGCACTTCAAAGACAACCACCCGCAAGTTATCTTAAGTTCTTGGGCGATGACATAGTCTTCGCTTATGTCCTTCCGCAGTTGCTCCACGTCGTCTATGGGCAGCGCAAGTCCAAGCAATTTAGTCGCAAGTCGGATAGCGGAGTTTGCTACGGCGTCCGTGGTTTTACTTGCAAGGGCGGCCTCGTACCTCTTATGGAACTTCTTAACCTCCTCTTCTGACAACTTATTGACCTGCTCATGGGTAAGTTCCTTGCCTATCATTTCTTTACACTTCCCCGAAGACACAAGGATGTTGAGTTGTTCCTTGAGGTTACTTTCATCTAACTGCGTGGGGACTTCATCTAAGAGCTGCTCAATATCCATATACATTAACGTCATAAGGAAACCTCAAAGAGAAGATCATCTTGGAATGTTGGTGCGTTTTTAGGTGCCGCATGTATTCGTGTAACTGTTCCTTGGATATCTCACCGCCGTAGTCGCTCAAGATGGTTTCCAGATCAGACTTGCTCGGAGTATAAAATACTACGAGAGATCCTATGTTTTCCCTAAAAGGCTTAGAGACGCTGGTAAGCTGCTGCGAGAGCAACCAAACGCTAATATTGTCATGTCTGCCGCTAAAGGCGAGCTTCACTAATTCGGAAGTGCGTCTTTTTACGTCGTCCCCGCAGGCAATGTCATCCAGTATGAGCAAGGTTTGCGTATCTTTAGGGAATTGTTTGTGCCAGAACTTAAGATGTCCAGATAACTCGTTAGGGTCCAAAATATCCACAAAGAAGTCGTCATCTTTCACTCCTATGCCCGTCCAGGTGCGGTTATTCACGTAGGTGGGGCAAAGTAGCACTATGTAGTCGAAACGGTATCTAAAGGGTCCTAATAGCTGCTCTACCACGAACTGGGTCTTTCCGCAGCCGGTGGGTCCTACTATCAGAGCGTTACAAGGCATGTGATTTGGTTCCATTATATTTAATGGAACCCATCCATATATTCCAGGAAACAAATTTATTCCCTGGTATATATGGAGCCTACGGAAGCAGTGCAGAGAATCGTTAACGACATTAAAGATAAGAGAGACACCATTGAAATGCAAAGGGAGGAAATTGATCGCCTTAAAAAGCGCGTGCAGGAATTGTACGATGAAATGTGTGGTCTGAAGCGCGCGGAAAGGTTTGGTGCCCTGTTAACGATGGCCTCATGGGCTAAGGAGTCCGTTAAGGATTTCATGGCGTATCCCATATAAGGATTATTAAATTCTTATTATATAGATGGGGTGCAAGCATTGTGGTAAGGAGTTCAGCAGCAAGCAGATGTTAAGATATCACGTGTCAAAGAATGTTTGTAGGAAGACACAAAGTAGGCGTTGTGAACACTGTAGCAGGTTGTTCAGCAGTAAGCAGATGTTAGCGTACCACGTAGAGAACAAAGTGTGTCTAAAGAACGTATGTAAGCGCTGCGAAGAAGACAAAGATGATGACTGGCACATGATGCGCTGCCTGACTAACTACGATTTAAATGGCGTAGCGTGTGAGACGCACGGCGACGTTGCCTCGCGCTGCTGCCCTAAAGAAACAACGACGGCGTTAATACGTCGAAAGAAGAAGATAGACATGCGCTTTGCTATGTTCGACCGCGTTGAAGGTGTGCGCTGTGAAGACAGAGAATATTGGGAGGCGGACTGTCCGCGCTGCGGATGTCGAAGGGATGAACAGCATGTGTGGCAGTGTTTATATGTGCACGCGGACGCACCAAGAACGTTCAAAGAATTCGCTGATGACCTTGAAAGAAGGCGCACCAGAAATGATGAGGAGCGCTCTGAATAAGGATTGAAAAAGTATCAGGGGGGCCTGGAGGACCTCTCATCGAGTTTCGGAAAGTGTTTCACGAAATCCTTTATTATTTATTAACTCTTTATTACCCCCTTAATAGATAATAAAGACGCAATAAATAATAAAGGATTTCCTTAAATAGTTTCCGGGGCATTTAATAAAGACGCAATAAATAATAAAGGATTTCCTTAAGGGGTTTCCGAAAACGCCTTGTACCTATGTATCAGACCCCCCTGATACATAGGTCATATCTTTTATTTAAGGCAGGGGCACATTTCTTTAAAAGGATGGATACATACTAACATCGAGTTTCGGAAAGTGTTTGACGAAATCCTTTATTATTTATTGACTCTTTATTAGGGCTAATAAATACGCAATAAATAATAAGCCCTTCCTTGAAATAGTTTCCGGGGCATTTAATAAGGATCTAATAAATAATAAGGACTTCCTTAAAATAGTTTCCGAGATATATGCTAGCCTACGCAGCCGCCTTCTTAGGAGGATTCCTAACCACCCTTTCAATATATGGACTGTATTACGTGCGAACCCCCTGCTGACTGCGTTAAAAAAGAGTCGCCGACCCTTATTGTCGACGAACCCCACTTAAACGACGCGTTAGACGCGTCTAACCACATAGAGGCGAAGGAAGGACGCACTTTGCGACGTCAAACGCCCAGCGGCCATCCTTCTTCCCATACGACCTCAGATGCGTAAACTCCTGCCCCTCTATCACGTATCGGACGCGATCCGGCGCCCACAGGCTGTACGTGACATCCTCATGCGCCAATAACAACCGTAGCCTGTCTTCAAAGGTTACGTAGTTTTTTATTTCGTAGGTAACACCCTCCTTTAAGTCTCGCCAGTGTATCTGCCTCACAGCCTCAAACGCCATATATTCTATGGAATATCTTTAAGTGCGTCTTTAAAGTGTCTGTGTTCCTAAAGCGCTTACAGCACCACCTACAAGGCAGGCGAATTCCTCGCGCATACTCCGTGATGCTCCTGCAGATGTCGTCGTAGTCGTTGCTTATCAGCACCTTAAATCCATTTTCCTCGTAGCCGTCTAAGAGGCGGCGCTGATCCTCAGACAATACCCCATTGCCTTTCGAAGTCTTTAACTCGATGCAGAATCCACGGTAATGCTTATGGGCGTTCAAAATAAGCAGATCAGGTTGACCGCGTTGATATCCTTTCTGCCAGCACTTTATGCGCTTGCCGTCCGAATCCTGCAGTTCGCCTAGGCCGGGTGCTATGAGCATTTGTGGGTAAAAGCGGCGGATGTAATTTACCACCTTTTTATGTAAGTCAAACTCATTCTCTATTTTGAAGATCAATTTGTTGGGGCCGTCAAAGCGCCGCTCTATCTCGTACTTACCGGTCTTACGCAGCGTGGGAAGGACGTCGCCCAACACCCATTTCCTGAACTCCTTGGCTGCGGACTTCTCAGATCCAAATATTAACTCGTAAAGACCCATTTCAGTGACGTAAACGGAATGTGGCTGCGCATTAAGGGTGTCAGCCAGATTGACACCCTTTATAGACCCCAGAGTTACCTTGTTTTCCTCTGAAACGTGCTCTCTTACTGCGTTTCTGGAGTTGGCATATTCTAGGGCATCTGCCACTGCCTTCGCTTTAAAGTACAGTTTGTCCCCTTGCACTATGCATTGCAGTTCGGTATTATTGTTTTCAAAGACGCGTAACATGGTATATATATACGATATTTTTTATCAAAAATATCCTAGACACTAGGATGAGTGAGCGCAGCGAACGAATCAATATGCAACGCTCTGTAGCTGGTTCCTTTCTACGCTCAGTTGCGCGTCCGACACGACAAAGACGTAGCAGTTTATCTTGTCACCGTCGGCCGCACTGGTGTTCTTGGTGCGCTTGATCTCCAATGTTATGCCATCCTGGGTGTTTACTAGACGTAAGCCCTGACCATGTAGGTCTTCATCGTTCGTCGTGCGCATGTCAATCCATAACGCGTATTTATCCTTAAAGAATTCCTCAGGACTAATTTGGTCGCCAAACTTACGCATTGCCTCTCTGTACACGTCTGCGGGCTTTATTCCCTGGGAGTAGACCTTGTTTGGAACGCCGTTGACATTCACCCCCACGTTAGTAATGTTGGGGTTATGAAAGGCCTCGCTGTCGCGCTTACCAGCCTCATAGGGCTTGGCAAACACCAGCATCAACCCCGTGAGACTTCTTCGGGGGAGGTTAATGCTTTGGTTGATAACCTCGTCCGTCTTATCCAAGAAGCTGAACGTCTTGTACATTACTACGTGGTCGTAAAGAAATGCCTTTCCGTCGCTATATTCCATGCCAGCGCTACGGGCCAGCTCTTCGCTGTACACGGTCTCATACTGCAGCTCTAAGTTGGTAACGGAATAGGGATGAATGCTCCCAGAAAGTGCTGTCCCAGATGCGTCCATCTCTAGGATATTAGTAGTGTCTGCTAAGGTTACTTCAAACTGTAGTTCACTTAACTGCCTGGGATAATACGCGCCGTGGTTTGTAATCACCTCGAAGTCCAGCGGAATAACATACTTAATGCCATAGGCGGTCTTTATTCGCTTTGCGTCTGCTACTGCCGTTGCGTCACCAGAATCCGTAGGTTGTGTCTTAGTGTCGCTGCGAACCTTACGTAAGATAACGCTGCCAATTCCCTGCTCTATTCTTTGTGCGCGGTCAAAGGCCGTTAACCATAGGTCCTTATAGGTGGTGTATAAGTCGTACCTATTTAAGTCCAGCAAGGATTCCCCGGCAAACTTGATCCTCATCTTAGAGACCAAGTTGCGGCCTGCGTTATTAACGACGTAAGTTTCTAATTTTGTGCTTGGCTGTATTGCTAGGTCAAACCTTAACGCCAAGGTGCCGGGTACTAAGACTAGGTTATCCGTTAGGCGGGGCACGCCTACGTACAAGGTTTCTCCTGGTTTTGCGCTGCTGGGGGTAAAGGTGACCCGGTGAAAGGTGCGTTCTGCCTTTAGTCCGCCAACCTGCTTAGGTAATACGTTGGGGTTTAACTTTGAGCTTATCATATATAATGGAAGAAGAAGGAACGGATTTCGACCCCACCACTGAGGAAGGTAAGGAAGACATTAACGACGGCGACGAAGAACCGCTGCTTCCCGCCCCCGACGATTCCCTAAGGAATAGAATCGCAAAGGCCCTAAGACATCCCAAAGCACGCGAGTACGTACTTACGCGCGAGCACATAGAGCTAGAGGACTTAGGCACTGTAAACTCGGCCATGCAGCGGCTAAAAGATGCGTATTTCAACTTTAACTCAGACGAAGTAAGGCTTACCGAGCGCGGCGGTAGAGCCCTCATAAGCGTCCAAGACCTGAGATTTCCTGACAAAAACCGCTGGACGAAACCGCAACCCCTCTTTGATGAGAATGGCGAAATTAGGGGTGACGTGGCAAGATTAAGGGGCTTTCAAGTGGCCACCAGGAGCGACTTAGAAAGGTTGGAAACCCTGAATGAAAGGGTTGCGTTAGAAAAACGCGCCAAGGACCTGCAAGAAACGTTAGAGGAAAGGGAAGCAGAATACATGAAACAAAACCGACTACTTCTCGATGCTCAAAAGAGAGAACTTGACGATAAAAACCAAAGAATGATAGAAATGAGAGAACAAAGAGACAATGCCCTGCGCGAAAGAGACCAAGCCCAAAAGGCCTTCGATCTTGCCCTGCGAGACCTGGACATGAGCAAGGAAGAAGCTAAGAACTTGCATATCACCATAGCCGGCTCTTTGGAGGAACGGCGGCAGTTGGTTGCCGAAATCAACACTAAAGAAGAGCAAATCCGGCAAAGAGATCAGGCCATTGAAGACCTGGAGGGGCAAATAGAGCGGCAGCAAGAAGTAGTTGCGGACCAAACTCGTCCCGAAGAGGAAAGGGAGGCAGCCCAAAGGGAAGTAGAAACCCTCGAAGTAAGAGTTGCGGAATTACGGGCGCAAAAGGACAACCTGGAGCGGGAGTTGGGGCTTACCACGAAGGAAAAAATAAAAAGAGCCCTTTTGAAGTATGGCGTTCCACTGGCATTTGCGGTCGCTATTAGCACCGTAGTAGGAGTTATCCTATCCGCGCTTAAGGCTACAGGCGCGGGCGTAAAGAAATTAGGCAATGGGCTGACGGACTTGGGAAAAAAGATGGCAGCCGGTCTTCCTGGGCTGCTTGGTAGTGTTCTTGGCCTGGCACTTAGGGCTGGCGGTGAACTGTTGAAGTTTGTGGGGAATAACATTTGGATCTTGGTCGTCGCTATTGGGGTGGTACTCCTGAAGAAGATGAAGGGTTAAGCTTATCAGTCTTATCGTCGTCGGGTGCCCGAGGCGTTCTCGGCGGGGGATAAGTAAAGATAGTATTCGCGCCGCCTTGATAATGCGGAACTAGCGGTAGAACAGTCATAGTAGAAATGGGCTTATGACTCCAGACCGCGTCGGGGATGGCATAGCCGCCGACATAATTTATCCTTACGCCGCCATCGTTGGGAAGAATTTGCGGCTTGGCATATTGGCAATTGGCTATCATGTGAAAAGTAAGCGGCGTTAAGTCTTCTCCACTCAACGGAGGGGGCTCCGAAGAGAAATGAGCCGAATCCCTAGTATTAATCTTTGTCCTGTAAGGTGGCAATGGGCGGTTATTCTCGTCAATGAGCCTAAACCCCACGTTTGCACCCGACCCCGTGTTAATGCTAATAGTACATATTATTAATCCTAAACCCCCAACTTCCACCCACATTCCGATATCAAGCCACTCATTCCCTTCTTTATACGTTTTTGGGTCTAAACAGTAAGCATGATGCGTTTCTTTTAAGTGTGGATTCATATATTCCAGGTAACAAAGTTACCTTCTAGAGGCTAACCACCGTAAGAGTGCTAATGGTGGCGTGATTATAAGGCTGATCCCTTTGGTCGTGTATGCTATTCACCGTGGCCGTTCCCGTATCGTCTACTCTTATCTGCAGCTTTACCTTCCCATGGCAATCAGCAACCATGTGGAGGGTCCAAACCGATAGATTCTCGACGCTGGCTGGGTTGGGCTCTACGGAAAAATGTACAGGCTCCCTGTTGTCTGTCTTATTTCTCATAGGCTGCAGTATGCCATTGTCATCCAGGAACCTGAAGCCAACGTTGGCGTGACTGTTCGCGCCAATGCAAATACTACAAAGGATTAACTTCTTTCCCGAGTAGTTCAAGTCTACAGACATTCCGGTGACATCAACCCAAGCCGCCTGGTTGTATTTTTTCTCGCCTGTGTAAGTCGTATAAACACAATCTACTCCAGCTACGTAGGGGTTATTCATCGCCATATATAATAACTCAGACCAATACTTGCAGCTGCTAGGCCGGCTTTTAGTAAGTTATGGTCATATTCCTCGGGTATCGTAGGCAGGACCTTCTTTGATGGTTCCTTAACTACGGGTAGCTTCGTTTCGTGTGACTTTTTTGGCTCCTCTACGAAGTGAGGAATGCCCTTGGTAGTATCAGAGTTCACGTCATTCACCCCAAACTTCATATCCTTAGTAGCTCGTTGAAGTTTGTTGTTATAACCCACAACGGAATTAGTGTTGATGACCAAATTACTTGGCATTAACCAACAACCAGGCGACAAAGCGTAATCCAGCCGCACTTTAGATTGCTGCACCGCTAATTGATATCTCTGCACCGACTTGGATATGTCATTTTCTATTATTGCGGACTCAAACAGGGTTAGGAATTCCTGTTGCGTTTCCTGTGAAGCGCCTTGGGATCCAACAATGGGGCTGCGGGTATTTACCTGCGCTCCCAGGATGCAGTACACGAATGCCTCTATGCTGCGGTTAATCCTAGCGAAATTCCTTAAACCTTTTCCTTTCATTAACACAAACGGATCCCAAGTGCTAGGAAAAATCATTTGAATCCTATCAATTAGCGTGTTATTATCCTTGCGACTGCCCATATCGTAAAACTCTAATTCCTTCCCGGGGTATTCTTGGTGATCCATGTCTGCCGGACGCGCAGCATTAATACCCCAAACGTAAACAATGCCCAACCCATGCGTCTTACCCTCCTTATAACGAAAGTCTCTTTGCTGTGGCTTAAACTCGTTAATTAACCTTTCTAGGGCAGCGGAGTCGTAGCGGTTATTCATCGAATTAAACACCTCATCTCCTGGTAGGGGTACGTTAAGCTCCTTCAACAACCTCCTCACCGTAAAGGCGACGTGAAACCGCATAAATGAAATATGAAACATGTCCGCGGCAACACCACAACCTTTAGTGGCAGCCCAAATAGCAAAGTTTAACTGCTGCGGCCAATACCGCATGTTGGGTCCTGCTAACCATTCCCTGGCCTCTTTACCCGACGTATGCTTCAACATCGTCTCTTTAAAGATATCCCTTACTACTACGTCAAATGATTGCTGACCCACTGGAATCTTCAAATGCGTTACCAATTTATCGAAGTCGTTTATACCACCTTGGGCGTCGTAAAATGGGTAATCTTCCTTGGCCATTAATAGATTCCTTGGAAAATTGGGTGGTACTTCTTTATGCTCGGGTTTTGGCGGCCTTTCTCTACGAAAGGGCTTTGGTGCCTTCAAGTCCGCATTACTGTACATTCTTTCGCCGTTGAAGTAAATCCCATCGGGTCTTCTTTCGAACTTACTGGGGTCTGCATGCGGAAACATCTTCCTAAATGCTCTCCAGTTGGCATAATCCCTGTTGCCGTGATGTGGCTGCTCCTCAATATCATTCCCAAAAGCGTCGTACATTAGTATATATAATGGATGTTATACCATCAGCACCTCAGTTGTACCCAGACGTTCCCAATTATCACACTACGGCACCAATAACGGATGCCAAAAACTTCAGGCTTAATAAAGCAAATTTAATCCTGGCTTACTTGGAAGGGCAGACAAAACACTACGAAAAAGTCCGAAAAAAGTACGTCAGAGCCCGTAGTACGCTACATAAGATTTCGATAACTTCAGGGTCCATATCTGTTGTGTTAACGGGCTCCGGCGTTGCTACTTCGCTTACTGGACCGGGAATAATTGTTGGAGTTCCTTTGGCCGGCGTTGGGGCAGCCTGTGGTATCATTTCGGCTGTTGCTACGGGCATTATGAAACAGTTGTCAAGCAAAATATCCAAGCATGACACGACAATAGCTCTGTCAAGGGCTAAAGTAAATACAATTACCGACCTTGTCTCAAAGGCTTTGCGTGACAGAAAGATAGACGACGTAGAATTCTCGCTTATTCTGGCCTGAAGAGGAAAAGTACGAGAAATTAAAGTCGGACATAAGGAACAAAAAAACAGTCGTAAAAGATCTTTCCGAGGAATCTCGCAAAAAGATCTACCAAGAAGCGAAAGAAGAGCTTCAAAGAAAACTCGCTCAGTAAATATTTGCTTTGAAAAAAGCGAGACAGGGTTTTGTTTACATATCGAACGTCAGTCTGGAAATTACGCGTAATCAACGTCTTATGCCATAAGATTTATGCTAATTACTCATCTTATGCCATAAGATTTATGCTATTCGCTTATCTTATGGCATAAGATTCACTATCTTCTTGGAATCCATCCTAACAGGGGGTGGTTGGGGTCTATTTCGTAAAATATTTCATAGATTACGTCAGGGTAATAAGGAATATCCTTATTCAGCCGACAAAACATCCACTCGGCTTTTGTCATATCAGAAACCTCGGGAATAGACTTACCGGTAATTTCAGACAAAAGATAGGGAATAGCTTTGTAATATTTCCCTAGCTTTAATTTTTTCAGCGTTTTCCGTAGACTTTGCGGGGTTGGCTCTTCTAAGTGGTCTATGATTTTCTTCTTTACTTCGTTGTCTAAGTATACCGGTCGATAACCTTGGATATGACTCATCCAGTCCCTAAAGTATTTTATTCTCTTATAAGGTGTTTTCTTACGACCTCCATTGGCGTAATACTGCTCTCTGGTAGCATTTGGTACGGCATTACGAATGTTCTTACCACACTCGTAACACTGTGCTGACGTGTCGTCTTCTATTTGCATTTTTTTTACCACAACAAATATACTTATTTGGTTTAGTGGGTTTAAACTTGGGTTTCAAGCACTTTACACAGAAGTCATAAACAAACTCTTTACATTCATGCATCGTATATGAGACAAATGTTTTAACCTTTGTTTACGACGCAAACACAGCAGCAGTAAGGGAATCATCGCGCGGGTAATACCCGCTGCCGACGCATACATTTAGAGGGGCCTGAAACGCGGGTAATACCCGTGAAATTCGATGCTTGGCGATTTGGATTCCGCGAGTCCCCCTTACTGCTGCTCGTTTGATCAATGATTCCTTCATTTAACTCGAGTAGGATATTTACATAGTTTTCCATCTATCAAAATAATTGTGTACTAGATTTACGACTAGAAATGTTCTAGAAAAGTCAGTCCATGAAGCAAAGCCAAATTAGAGCTGAATGTTGTGACAAAGGCACCCCTTGGGCTGGTCCCACTGGCCCATTTATTTCGATTTCATTTGACCAACCAGTTTTTTCAAAATTTTAAAGGTCAATATATGGCTTTTTTTGTCAATATAAAAATTTCTAAGATTTCTAGTTCAAATAGCAATAAAATTCCTTGTATTATTTATCTAAATTAAGAATCTTGACACCCGCAATCTGCTTACTTGTTTTGTTACCCGGAAACAACTCCCCGTTATTTTCCTTGGGTATATTCGATATTACTTTGCGAATTCACTTACTCTTCTCTGTACCAACTTCAATTTTGCCAACGAGTAACGCCGTATGAAAATCTGTATGAAAATCTCTTGCATGTTTGTTTTTAAACATCATGGTTTTAGTGTGTACGACACAACCAAACTCAACAACATTTGCAATCAGTCGCTCTAAAAATCATTGACCTTGGGTCAAGTAATCATTAGGCGGCGTGATGTATGCAGATATAAACTAACTGTTGAAGCCGCTTTTTTATCGACCCAAAAACTTATTCGACTAAAACAAGATTATAAATCTATTTAAAGAACGTTTCTATCGTAATTTTTAGCGTGAATTTTACAGTAATCAAACTTCTAAACGTAAAGTGGAACCTCGGTCACGCAATCACCAAAGATCACGTTTTTTGCTCATATACCGACAATCCCAAAACCTTTCTAATGGAGCTTTAAATTTACCAAACCACACTGAACTTTAGAACAACGGTACGAACAATAATTTCTTAGTTTTCAGGGTAAATTTCATGGCAATCTTTACGAAAATCCTTAGTCCTGCGTTGTTTCGGGAAGCGTGATTTTCGCATGTATTTCAACCAAATTCAACAGGTTTCTATGCAGTCAGAATTAATTTCCCCAAATCAATCTTTAAAGTTTTGAAAAGGTCTATTCTTCCTCAACTTGCAGCATAAATATTATTTCAATCAGAGAACTTGCCCATAGTTAAATCTTTTTTTCTTTTGAGGCAACTAATTAGCATATGTAAACACAGGCCTCCTATTTTCCCTCGCCAAAAATTCGTCCCTTTCCCAATAAGCTTGAAATCCAGTCCAATGAACGAAAAAGGGTGATACATTAAGAAGAAAGTTCAAAAATTGTCATAGATGGTATATTTTTGACGTGCGCTCTGTTCAAAGTTTGTCCATTTTCACTCCTCTTGTGCGTCTCTTGCTTGGGTTTCGGTCGAACCTCTTCTGAGGCCGTTTTCTCGGAAATAAAATAATATTTTCGAAAACCAACTACCCAGGGATTAATATCTAATGATGGCCTACCTAACTTCAAAAGAAGAGCGAATTTGATTTTTTGACCCTTGCCACCATTTGTTCGATTCTTGTGGACATTGCCTCTTAAACATCTAGCCTCACAGAGTTGACATATTTAAGAATATGCCAAAAGAATTTAAAGCACATTTTCCTACAACCCTAGTTATCATTGATGGGACAGAGCTGAGAACCCAAGTCCCTCGTGGACGTGCTTTACAGAGTGAAATGTACAGTGATTACAAATCAAGCACAACACGTAAGGGTTTAATAGTCGTGACCCCAGAGGTGCTGTAGTATTGATTTCAGAATTATTTACAGGATCAGTGTCTGATACAACACTCACAGAGCAAACTGTTTTTTATGATGTTCTCAAGACAATCAAATCAAATGGTTATGTCAAAGAAGGGGACGCCATTATGGCAGATAAACCGGGGGTTCACCATATAGATGATGAGTTCCAGAAATTAGGCTTATTATTAATTAAATATTCCACCTTTTGCTGTATCAGGGAGTCAATTGCAGACTTCTGATACTATTCTATCTCATTAAATATTCATCAGACATCCTGATTACGTCATTAGTATTATTTAAGAGATCATTAAATATTCAAGTATGTCACTTGGCGTGAACCCTACTGGAGAAAGAAATCCATTTATCAAGTCGTTCGTTCACCCAGCAGCGTTTCACTATGACTTCTCCGGCTGAGATTATTGAAGAATTGAATCCAACCGATGTGGTTGTTAGTATGGCTGATCCACCAACTTCCTCTACCACGTCTCAAGTGCCTTTAAACGTCTCGGCAGCTTTGGCCGTACCGGGGATAGAAGATTCGGTGGTTACGGTGTCTTCGGCGGGAGCGCCACGTTCTTCTGTGGGAAAGTCTTTAAACCAAACCGAAACTCAGCAGGTTTCGGAGGTATGTTTTGCCGAGCTGCACTTAGTTTTATCTTCGTCAGTGTATATCTCAGTTTTGGCACGGTCATACGCGTATGTTCATCAGTAGCTACTCCCTGGCCATGTGCTGTCTTATGTTTAATTTTAATAATATCTTTGGGTTTCACCTTAGCTATTTCTAGTATGGTTGTGTTTTATATTTATGGGTTTTATATTTATTGGAATGTTTTACGCTATACGTTTAGGTCACAAGCGTTGGTTATTTAAGTTTTAGTCCTATTTGCATGCTTAATTGTTTCGTTCTATTGTTTTGCTACATATGGTATGCTTCTTACGTGCATATCTTGTCTCGCTTGGTTATTGTTCTATTTTATGCTGTGCATCGTTAGTTTTATAAAATATTGGGATTAATTGGTTGTGCGGACCAGTACCCGATACGGGTCACAAATTTAGTGATAAATAGCTTTACACACAGTTTTTGTCCCGAAAGGTCGGGTAGAGGTTATATAATAAAATAATAATTAAAAAAAAAACAAAAAAAACAACAAGGCCTGGACCCGGAAGGCCGGGTAGAATCAACTTAAGAGGCCGCTAACCCGAAAGGTCGGGTAGAGATTAAGTTAACGAAAGGACTGAACCCGAGAGGTCGGGTATGAGTTAAATGTAGTTGGCACATTGACAGGGAAAAATAACTTGGCAAAGAGTCTCAAATGTAAAGTAATAATTCTTTCTTGATCCTCTGCTATAGATAGAGAAATTAAGGAAAGAACTTGAGGAGATGAAGAAAAAAGCGGGTGTTAACACGGTAGATGGGGCGATAAGTTCTCTACAGGCTTTGGTGGGTCGCCCAACGGCTTTATTCGATGCTTACGCCGCGATAGCGGCTTTAGAAGAGGTTGTCTATACGGCACAGAAGCTAAATGACGAGAGGGCTACAAAATTTAATATCATCTTGCGAAAGTGTCGCCCACTTGTGGTAGAGCCGTCTTTACAACCAATCTTGACTACGTTGGTAGCAAGTAAAGAAGAAGCGGAAATAGCTAAGACGATCGATAAGGCTATAAGGCTTCAAAACCCGACTCAGGTGGCCCAGGTAGCTCAAGTACCACTTTCTGTTCTGACACCGCCATTCCGCTTTCCCGCTGCTGGGCGAACGACTAGGGCTACAGCACCGTATACCCGTCGTAACCGAGGCACGAGGAGGTGTTTTGTCTGTAACGCGGAGGGGCACATTGCACGATTTTGTCCCACTAATTCACTTAATGTAAAGCGCCGCTAGGTGGCACTAGGTTCGAATTGATTTGTGAGAACGGACTTTGCGAGGAAATGGATGATCGAATGAAATAATGCGTATATTACTTTACTGCATAAACAAGTTGCATCAGATATTTTGTTTTGTTTTTGTTTTAACTCGGGAAAAGAACCTCCCGCAAGCGTATTGCCCATTAGGGCATGCCCTTGAGCCCGCTTTAGCGAGCTGTGTGGTGGTCGCCTTTTTCCTGGGCTTGGGTTAAAATTTCACCTTACTCTCGTTTTACGATCTTATTTACAGTTGGAAATAGTTTTCAACCCCTTGTGTGTAGAGGGAACAGCCCACGATAAAGAGATTAGATGGGTCCAAGCGGATGGAAGCCCAAGTTCAGAAAGGGTGACTAGCACTTCCAGTGCTGTGCTCGCTGACATAGACCGAGTGATAAGTGGGGAAAAAGCGGATTTCGGCATGCTTCAGTTTCGTGACCCTGAAAGCTTCAGGGCGGGGGAGATTCATAGGCATATCCCGATGTGTGGAAAAATCTTGGAGAACAACCTAGTAGGTGACCAGATCCTACGATGGCTCCAAAATGGAGTGAACGTTAAAGATTTTATACAACCATTTAAGGGAATTTTTAAAGGCATCAAGTGCGACTCGCCATCGCCCCCTAGACAAATGTTCAAAAATCATCGATCTTGTGACCGATTTCAAGAATTTATCTCGATAACTCTCGCTGATCGCATCCGTTCAGGCGCTGTTCGGAAGGTCGATCCCCCTTGGCTGGTCTTACCTTTAACGGTCGAACCTAATAAGCCTTGTTTGTGCGTGGACGCAAGATTCCTAAACTTGTGGATGAGGGATACGCCTTTCAAGCTCGACATCCTGGTGTCAGTCCCCCAGTTTGCGTACCCTGGTTCATACCTTTCGAAGATAGATGACAAATCGGGGTATGATCATGTTCTTCTGTCAGAGGACTCCCAACAGTACTTTGGGGTCGAGTGGAAGGGGTGGTGGCTTGTTGGAACCACACTCCCGTTCGGTTGGAAAAACTCTCCGTTCGTCTACCAGTCCATTGGTCTAAGTTCAACCACATTCCTCCGGGAAAGAGGCATCACCTCTTGCCTATACATCGATGACTGGTTGTTAGGCGAAATCTATAGTGAGGAGGGAAGATGGTCTCGCAGATTGGAGATAAGAGATGATGACTTTAGCCGGGAAGCGGCGGTGGCGGCGTTGTACGTGACTTGCGCAGTGTTGTTAGGTTTAGGCTATTTTCTTGGCCTTAAGAAGTGCATACTTTTACCCACTGTCAAAATTCAGTTTCTCGGAATGATCATTGATACACAGGCGCAAGCATTCTCAGTCCCACGAGATAAGCGTGTTAAGTTTGCAGAGTTACGAGAGGCCATCTTATCGTTCAAAGAGTCGACGTCTCCGAAATCTATACAAAGACTTATGGGAAAATGCTCATCGTTTTCTTTGGCATTCCCCGGGGCTAGATTTTACATTAGAGAAATGGCTGCGTCCATCGGGAAGGCAAATCGTGGCTCAGAGGTGACTTTATCAAGGGATCTAAGGAAGGAGATAGAATTCTGGCGATTCTTAGACTCCTGGAACAGGTTCATCCCTTGGAGACAAGAGAGACATGTGTCGCTAAGGATGTCAACTGATGCTTCCTCTTTCCGCTGGGCTGCAACATTGCATCTTGCCTCCGGTGACGAAGAGCTAGGCGATTACTGGAGCGAGGATTTGTGCAAGGAGCATATTAATGTGAAGGAATTTACGCTGTGTTGCAAGCGATTAGGTCTCTTCCCGACTCAGTCACTGACTGCAGGGTAGATGTGAATGTCGACAACCAGGTGACCCTAAATATCTGGCAGAGACGTGGCCCCAAGTCACTCAAGTTAACAGAGGTGGCTCGCCAACTGTTTCACGCGACCACGGAAAGAAACTTATCACTCCATATGGTTTACGTTCCTTCAGGTGCTAACCCGGCTGATTATTTCTCCCGTCATCTTTCACGCTTAGATGCTATGCTTTCCCCAAGTGGCTGGGATGCTGTGCAGCGGGCGTTTGGAGGGCCAGAGGGTCATAATCTGGATTTAATGTCACTTGACTCCAACGTTCAGAAAGATTATCAGGGCACACCGTTGCGTCATTTTACGCCATTCCCAACGCCCCTTTCAGGAGGGGTGAATGTTTTCACCCAGGATCTCACAATTTGCGACGGAGAACGAGTAAATGCGTACGTTTTCCCGCCTTTTTCGCTAGTCGGTCCTTTATTGCGACTGATACGGTCTTCTACGTCTACGGTTACGATGGTGGTGCCAAAGCTCTCAACTTTACCCATATGGTAGCCTGTAATTAATTCAATGTCCAGGGGAAAGCTGAAGTTAGCACAGAAAGGTAGCCTAGATACTGTACTATTTCCTTCTAAACAGGGTTTTCAGCTACAAAGACTTCAAACCGAGCTTTGGGTGTTCCGCGTAGGGCCATGCTAATTTATGCCCTCCCTTTCATTTAGGCCCTTCCTCTGGTTCCACGATTATTCGTTCCAGCGGTCTCCTGCCCTGAATGCAGCTACCCCAATGACAGGGACTTTCATTTCTGCCAGAGGTGTGGATATAGACGGCGAGTACAGATAGTGAACCGTCGGCAATGCCTAAAAGCAACTACTAACTGGGAGGAGATTCTTCGAAGGAAACAAGCCTTAGTTGAAAGAGCAAGTTCTACCTCTTACTCTAGACAGAAGACAGCCCTGGAGGCCGAATTTTCGGCATTCTTAGGACAGGCAGTCCCTCCGACAAATTTAACTTGTGCGACACCGGATGATATCATTATTTTTTTAATTTGGAAAGATACTTTTGGCAAAACTGTGGTGCATAAAGATATCTGCTCACATTTTGGCGACAAACGAGACTCATCTTGCGCATGCCCAAGAAGGTTAGCTTTTACCACGGTTGATACTTTAATTGGCAAACTCCGCTCGATCTTTAATCAACTGGGCAGAAATTGTGATGAATCTACTCTGCCTGGTTATGGGAATCCTGCGTCAGATGTAAAGGTCAAGAAATACCTTTTGCTGGTTCGGGAGGAGCAGTTACAGGCAAGAACACTACCCTCGCAAGCGCAACCACTATTTCTCAGCGATTTAGCCGCAATCGCAAGGAAAATTCTGGAACATCTTAAAAGAGAATCGAATACGTCAAGTCAGTTGTATATTTATGCTCGGGATCAAGCTTTCTTTAAAGTACAGTTTTTTGCTGGTGACAGAGCGGGGGATTTGGGTCGGACGAAGTCCAAAGAATTGTTGTATTCCCCTGGTAAAGAGATGTTGCTGTTTAATCACATGATAACGAAATCGCTGCGGGACGGAAGTTCTAATCTATTTGCTCTTAAGAGGTATAAGGACCCCGGTCTTTGTCCGGTTGTCGCTCTCGAAGTTTATATGAAGATGTGCGCCTATTTAAAGATCCCCATAAGACTGGGTTATTTGTTCAGGCCGACTAGTCCATCTGGAGAGGTTTTACCGGCCCCTTTCGACTCTTCTGCTGCTCAGGCTAGACTTTCCACCTATGTCAGAGGCATGAAGGAAACATTTAAAGGCCGTCATGCTACATTAAACGGATTACGAAGTGGATGCGCTATATCGTTGGCTTTGTCGGGAGCGGACATGCAGGCGATAATGGGTCATGTCGGCTGGAAAACGATTACCACGGCGCAACATTATGTTAAACTCCAACTAGTCATGTCCACTGATGGAGTCGGTGATATCTTGTCGAGATTGCCTGAAAACTTGAGTGACGCTTATAGCGCTAGGAATGCAATGCAAGGGTTTACTCAAGCGCTTTAAGTTAATGAGCATAAGTTTTGGGTAGATATGTTTACAGCATTGTAAGGGCTAATTCACTAGCTCGATCTATGTCGTAGGTGCAAATTAGAAAATGTGGCCATCCCCTCTAGTGGCCAATATAAGCGCTTGTCAGAGGTCTGGGTTAGTTTTCGTTGCATCTGTATAACTTTATTTTGGGGATGAGTTTGGGAAAACATTGGGGATATAAGTAGAAGATATAAGGCTGGGGGAATTATTGGTGATAAGGTTGGGTAGGTGTTCTATGATAAAAGGTTTGGCATTTCGATCGATTGTGCTATGACCGAGATATATGATTTGTGATATGTGAACAAAGGTTATTATCGAGACAACGAGGACAGGGGTGACTCTCCATATCTTAATTAATGTTAATGAGTAAGCAGGATGGATTATGTACTATTTTGACTTAGAAAAATGCCAAACACAGAGTGCATATTGCGAGGGTAATTGCAAAGGTAAAAACATAAAATTCTTTCTTGTCATGTACCAACATCCCTTTTCAAGAATATAAAGAAAATTAGGTCTGTATGTATGTTGTCACTTGACCATATTCCAAGATGTTTTCATTAAAAATAAGGATACATAAGTAAATGTATCTTAAGTGCGGAAGCCAAGTTTACTGTTGTTATAGGTCCACCACGTTTGTATCAACTTGGCATAAGTGCGGGGAAGTCGAAGTGAGGAGTAGAGAAAGTAGGAGTTGACTGTTATTAAGGAAGGAGATCGAGACTTTTTTAGATTACCTCGGGATAGCCAAAAAATGTGTAAGTTATGTTTTGAGTTTGGTAGACGTTAGATTCACATTTTAATGCCTATAATTTTTCATCCACAGCGAATCGTGTATTAGTGTAAACTAGCAAAATGGATAGAAACATGTAATTGACCCTCGAACTACGTTTGAATAAAACTTTGTGAAAAACACCCGCATCTCGACATCGACCGATTCCCGAGGTAGAACCTTCGAAAAAGCCTACATTATCACTGAAAATGGTGGTCAACACCCTACAAGCTCGAACAGAGTGCTCTATTGCCAAGAAGTATGGGCGGTAGAGGTCTTCAATCGGTGGAGCTGGAGTACAAGCTGGTTAAGATCAAGGCAGCTTTGGAGGTTTAAGAGAACCCTGATCCAATGATTGGAACGGCCCGAAGTTTTGATGAGAGAGCATTCGAGCGAGGCCACCATTCCTTAGGCAAAGATGCAGTAGAGTATGCAAGAGAATTGAATTTGGAACTGAAGTTATTATTTCCTCGTTCTGTGTGCTCTACAGCAGAAGGTGAAGAGATTCTACACAAGCAAATCAAGAAAGCCCTTAAACCAACACGATTCAACATGCTAACGAAAGAAGTTGAGGACCAGAAGTGGGAAGGCAAGTTGTTCGTCAACAGATGGAAGGATGAGGATCTTCATAAAGCTTGTTTCAGCTGGATGCGTGAATGGAATACAGCACACCTACGCACACAATTGCTGGACTTTAAGAGCTGTATCAACAACTATATTACCAAAAAAGCTGTACCTGGCAAAGAAATTCAAAACACTGAACATCCATGACTATACTTGTCGAATGTGCGGAAAAGAACCAGAGAGCGTCGCACATGTTCTCGCTGGATGTGGTGCGATAGCACAAATTACGTGGAGAGACATAACAACGTCCTAAGAATCCTGTTTTTTGAGATCCTCGCCAATTACAAGTTACTACCAAGGGAGGAGTATGCTTGGTATAAGCCAATCAAGTCGAAACCAGTCTATGAGAATGATCAAGTGAGAGCCTTATGGGACGTCCCCCTTTACCCTGAAAAAACAGAAGTACGAGCAAACCGCATTGATGTACGGATCATTGACAAGAAAGTGAAGTTATTCTAATAGAGATGAGCTGCCCATGGATCAATAACCGTGAAGTTAGATCACAAAAAAAGACAAGTACGGACCATTGAGATTGGAATAAAAGACACAGGTTCCCGGGATACAAAATTACACAGCATAACATCATCATGGACGTACTAGCCGGGTATCCGAAAAATGTAATGAGGTCAGTACAAAGCTTAGTAGGAGAAAAGAGCAAACTAGTGCATTCGTGCGTAATATACTGCCATAATAATAGCGGAGCTCCCGCGAGGGCCGAAACGCGAGCGGAGCACCATAGGTATAGAATATTGTAAACTATCCAACTCAGTTTTCGTTGTCATCGTATTGGAACCCTGTGCGTAACGCTAAAAGTGTCGCCCGCCAGGTGTACATCGCGTTTCTGATTGGTCGAGCTTTCGAATCACACGTCACTTGGACCATGACGACTTTTTTTAGCTTTTTTTTTTTTTGTAAAAATTATAAAAACGAAACAAAAAATTATGGAGGAAATCATGGACGAAAAGAATTCACCACAGTGTGAAGATAGAGGTTAGGATATTTTCTATTTTGTTTTATTTAGTGTAGATAACATAACAACAATATTACCAGAAAACGAGCAACAACATGGCGAGCGAGCGAAAAAAGTCTACTTGTTTTGTTATTATGGTAAGAGTACTCTTAGTTCTTATATGATATAAAGTAGTCATTTGAAAAAGCACTTTTTAAATTCCACAAATTAAACAAATCTAAGTGTGTGACAAAGTTTATAGCCAAATTTAAACATAACTAAAACGAGCATCAAACTAGCATGTCGAACGAGCAAAACAAGTGTCCTTGTTTTGTTATTTTAGTAAGAGTACTCCTAGTTCTTAGATGATATAAAGAAGTAATTTGAAAACGCACTTTTTGAATTCCACAAATTAAACAAATCCAAGAGATTTTTGACAAATTTTAAAGCTAAATAACATACCTAAAATTACCGACAAACAAGCAACGAACTAGAATGTCAAACGAACGGAAAAAAGTGTACCTGTTTTGTTATTATGGTAAGAGTACTTTCATATTAACTTTCATTCAATAATTTTATATCTTTCTACAGATAATTTATTTGAATATTGAATGACATAAAATTACACCAAATATTCAACTGTTTATTGAGCTTTTCGACCTAGTATAAGATTATAAAAATGAGCTTAAATTTGTGTTGTTGAGAGATATGTTGAAGAAATAGAAAACGCGCGCGCGTGCTGTGTGCTGTCATGAAGCACGCGGGGGTTGGAAGAACACGAGAGAAGTGTTAGGACAAGCACGACGCGTAGCGGAGTGCTTCTGGACACTTCTCGAGTGTTCTGCCAATCCCCAAGTGCTTTATGACTGCACACATCACAGCAAGCAAGTTTTTAATTTCTTTTATAAAATACAAATTACAGTAATAGATAGGAATGACGCAACGGAAAGTGCGCGCGCGTGCAATGTGCTCTCATAAAGCAAGCGCTCAAAACCAATCAGATCGGGACATTCATAACAGTTATTTTATAATACTGTATAAAGAGCGGTACCTTGTCTTTCACTTTAAAAAGCTAAAAAAAATTCAAAAACGTTTACAAATGCTAATTTACAGACAAAGAAAATTGTTATTTTGTATTTTGCACTGCATTTTGCATTATTTTCTATTTTGTCTCAGCTGTTCTTGTCAAGTTTAAATAAATGTAAACTTTGTTTTAAATTGAATTTCAAAATCTAGTAAGCTTATGTTTTCAAGCTTCTCGAAAAATAGTTAAGGCTTTTATGAATGAAAATAAGGTTCTTGTAAAACATAAAACTTTTCATGTGGATAATTAACCAAACTTCGTTATGTAAAAGAAGTAAAGGTAAGCTTTTTCCCCCACCTTTTTAAGCAGTTTTCAAGTCTGTTTCATAGTCTTGATTTGTTCATAAAAAGTTCGGAAATCTCCAAAATTTCGATTTCAATAAAAGACAAGGTAAATTTAACTAAACCTGATATTGTATTGGATTATCTACTGTAGTTATCTTTCGTTTTTCAAGTAAAATTAACCAGAAATCCAAAGCTTAAAAATATCGGTCATGGAAAACTTTGTCGAAGAATCCTCAAAAAACAAAACTAGCCCCTGGGGTGGCTGTGGGTGAGTTGTGTACAAAATTCCTAAGTGGGAGAGCATTCTCGCGCAAGGAAAACGATGTAGTGCATTTTGCTTTGGTTTCAGTGCATGGTTTTTATTATGGGGGACATTATCTTCATTTTCTTGACCATGCTTGTAAATAGCCAACTGGTTTGCCTCCTTGCCAGTTGGGATTCTTAACACAATTTATGTTTCTTTGATCATTTCATTTCAGTTTATTAATTGTAGGAGGGCCATCATGGAAACTACTGGGTTACCAGTAATGTATGTCACCCTCGTTAAATAAAGTCAATTTATTTATTTTATTTTTTATCCTCATCTCGAAAAAAACTTTTTTTTCTCGATTTTAATTTTATCTTCCAGATTCATTCAAATTGGGCTCCCTGTGATTTGCGTATCGGGAGCTCCGCTTTTAGGCAGTGCATTAATATATTAGCGGAGTTCCCACGCGGGCCGAAGAGCACCACACTTGAAAAAATGGCGAACCATCGAGTTGATTTTTCATGGCTTGGCTGATGTCACTTCCGTCCGTCCGTCGTGTACACGACACAGGAATCTCGCTTGGTGTCAAAGCAAAACTACTCACAAATGACAGCTCTGAAATGCAATTAAAACATCGCTTTAGGACAAGTTATAGACCAAAAACAATTAACAAAATGCTTTTATGTAGTCAAAGACGGATCAAGAAGTGTTCTTCAAGAACTCAGGTGTGGTTTTCTTTAGCAAACAATCGTATATTATTTGGTTTTTTTTGACAAGCATTTTTCTCGACGAATCGACAAGTCAAAGACTTTCTCTCAAAACTTTTTATATTTCTATAGATAAGCTTAATTTATTTCAATGCTGGAGAAAATATAGCACGGAGAGCATATTACGACAACAAATGTTCGTCCTTTATTTAGCTTTGTAAATTTTTAACAACTCGGTTGTTTTTAAACAACTATCGTATGTTTTTCGTTTAAGAAAAATGCAGCTTTGCTCGCCTCCTATCGCGGGGTCCCATCGGCAAAATAAAGAAGACTTTCATTCAATAATTTTATATCTTTCTACAGATAATTTATTTATTTATTGAATGAAATATAAATTTACACCCAATAGTCAACTGTTTATTAAGCTGTTCGAGCAAATATGATTATAAAAATGAGCTTAGATGTGTATTGTTGAGAGATGTTATTGTGTCTGTGGTGTATTTGTGTTTTATTATGCAATCGTCATATACAATTACAGGTGTCAATCAATGCAAATATAACATTTCCTCCCTTCTTAGTTATGAATCACTTGATAGAAAAAATAACTCAATAATAATGTCTCTGAATGTTCATATCTCTTATGACTGTCCTAATATTGTTCATACATATAACGTTTTGGTGGGCTTCTGTGCCTTGTTGGGTATCGATGTCCTTTTCCTTGTCCTTATTGCGTCATGTTGCTCTTAGCGGGGGTAAATGTCTTGCTTGTCTGGGTTGTGCTGACTGATGGCTGTTCTACTTCTGCTGGGCAGACATCTTTTGCTGGTCTTGGTTGAGGGTCGCTATGATTTTCATCATGCTTCCTTTCTTGGATTTGGTCTGTGTGCCTTCTCCAATAACTTCCAGCGTCTGTTTTGACTTCATACATCAATGGTTCTAGTTGTGTGTTGATGGTTCCATTAACCCACTTGTCTTGTTCTCTGTAGTCTCGAACTGTCACTGGCTGTCCATTATCAAACAAGCGTATAGGTGTCTTCTTCTCGAGTGCTTTCTTCATTTGTTTCTGCTGCACTGTGCTTTTTACATCTGGCTTCTTCAAATCCAGACGGGAACGTATGTTTCGACTAAGGAACATTTTGGCAGGTGTTTTGTTAGTGGTAGCATGAGGTGTGTTGCGGTACATCAGTAGGAAATTTGCTATCTTCTTGTTTAAAGAGGCTAATTCTGATTTCATTGCCTTCATACTCTGTTTGAAGGTTTGCACGAATCTTTCTGCTTGTCCATTCCTTGCAGGATGGAACGGTGCTGATCTAAAATGGTGAATTCCATTGCTCTTCATGAATGCTTGAAATTCCTCTGACATGAATTGCGGTCCGTTGTCGGAAACGAGCTGCTGTGGTACGCCTTTTCTTGCGAATACCTCAATAGTGCTTGTTGCTGTGATCTTGTTCATTGGAAACACCTCTGGCCATTTAGAGTGTGCGTCGACTATAATCAAAAACTGTTTGTTCATAAATGGTCCAGCAAAATCGATATGGATGAGTTCCCACGGGTGGACCTTTGTTGGGTTGTTTCCTACTTTGTTACAACCAGAGCAGGTTTTGGTTATCTGTTCAATTTCGGAGTCGATTCCTGGCCACCAGATGTGACTTCTAGCGAGGGCTTTCATTTTCACTACGCCTAGGTGTGTTGAATGGATGACCTCTAGTACTTGTTTCCTCAGGGTGTCTGGAATGATTACTCGTATTCCCCACATGAGACATCCCTGATACGTTGTGATTTCATCTCGACGATTGTAGTACGCCAGTAGTACCTTGTCGTCTGGCTTAGTTGACCATCCAGACATGGTCTGTTCACAGACTCTACTTAAGATCTTGTCTCTTGTTATCTCTCGTCTGATTGTTGCACTTGTCACTGGTAACTGTTCAAACTGACTTAAGTGAAAAATGTCAACAGGTTCTTCCTTTTGATCCTCTGGGGTTACTTCGAACGGTAGTCTTGAAAGGGCGTGAGCGTTAGTGTGTCGCTTAGTGTTCCTATACTCTATGTCGTAAGTATAGCCTACTTTCGTCTACTGCCATGCTTTACCTTGTTCCAGTAGCTGGTGGAGTGGTCTCATTACCGAGGCTAGGTCTGGTAGGAATCTGTGGTAATAATTTACGAGGCCAATGAATGCGCGAAGCTGAGTTACGTTCTTGGGTCCTGGAGTATCACGCACTGCTTTAATCTTCTTTTCTGTCTTGTGTATGCCGTGCTTGTCTATCTTGTGTCCACAGTATTCGATCTCATCTTGGAAGAACTGGCATTTGTCTAGGTTGACCTTGAGTTGGTACTGTTGCAGACGGCTCAACACACTTTCCAGATTGTTAAAATGTTCGGTATTGTCCTTACCAGTTATTATCATGTCATCTAGGATGCATTGGACTGATGGTATTCCTTGCAGAATCTGTTCCATAGTCCTCTGCCATATTACTGGTGCAGACGCGATTCCAAAGAACATCCGGTTGAACTAGTATAGACCCTTGTGCGTATTCACAGTTAAATACTTCTTTGGGTTTTTCTTCCATCTCCATGTGTAAGTAGGTTTGTCTCAAATCGATCTTTGTGAACTTTTCTCCATCTAATAACGATGTGAACACATCTTCTATCCTGGGTAACGGGTACTGGTCCACTGCAAGCTGGGGATTAACTGTGAGCTTAAAGTCTCCGCAGATTCTTACTCTTCCGTTTTTCTTGAGTTTGGGAACTATGGGTGAGGCCCATTCGCTTGTTTCCACTTTGGATATTATTCCCATTTTCTCTAGCTCGTCTAATTCTCGCTCCACTTTTGGTCTCAAGGCATATGGTACTTGTCTGGCTTTCAGAAATACTGGTTGCGGTTCCTCTTTAAACTTTAATATCGCCTTGATGTCCTTCACTTTTACGATTCCTTCTTCAAAGACTGTTGGATGTTTGTTTAAGATATTGTCTAGTGCGTTGTTGGTACTTGCAGGTTCCTTATTCAGTGTTAACACGTTTATCTCTTTCCATTCTAACTGTATCGCTGCTAACCAGTCTCGGCCAAACAGTGCTGCTGTGCCTCTCTCGACTAGATATAATTCGAGGTTTTTCTCTTGATTGTTGTACTGTACCTTGACGCGCGTGATTCCTAACGGATGGATTTTCTCTTCTGAGTAGGTTTTTAAAACAACTTTTGTGGGCTCAATTTTAGCTTTGCCGACTTGCTTCTCAAATTCAACTTTAGACATAACTGAAACTGCTGATCCTGTGTCAAGCTCCATTGATACTTTCTTTCCATTAATATTCAATTATAGTTGAATGGGCTTAGTTTTCTTCTCTTTTATCGAATTAATGTCTAAGCTTCCTACGGGAAGTTCCATTGTCACTGTCAGACTCGTCTTCCCTGTCCGCATTGTTATCGAGGGCGTGTACATTCCGGCGTGTATGGCGGGGTGTTTTTTTTCTGCGTTTAGCTATACATGCTTTCTCGATATGTCCTTTCTTCTTGCAAAAATAACATGTAGCTTCTTTATGTTTACATGAATAAGATGAGTGACCTGGTTTATCACATCTAAAACACGTATTATCACTTGGTTTAAGTTGATTTTCGGTTGGTTTCCTAGGCTTTGCTTTAGCTATCTTGTTTACACCAACTTCTTTGTGCTTACCTTGTAATTCAATGGCGTCTTTCGCGGCCATTTCCATTATTGCTACGGATATTGCGATAGCTTTCTCCAGTGGCCTCGTCAAAGTAGTGTAACTGTGTCATGTTTAGGGATTCAGAAAAGTGTAAACAAAAAAAAAAAAAAAAAAAAAAAGAAGCAAAAACACTACAAACGTATACGTGCACGTTTGTACCAATAATACCAAGTTAATATACTCCAAAGCATTTGATTGCTTACGCATGCACAATATTTCGAATATCAGTGAAATACTTGTTGTTACAAGGCCGTGAAAGTGCAAAAACACAACACATTGGCGGTAGTTAATTTTTAAAGGTACCCTTTCTTTAGACCACGTTTCTGATAATAACTTTTTATTTTCTTATTAAGGACGACATCACAATAGAGACTGTTTCCAGACTTACTCGTTCTATTACTATAACAGACAGGGTGTTTTTCACTGCATCGGTCTCCAATAACTCCACATCCGTTATGGAATCATTTGATTGGGATAAGATCAAACCATCTCGTTCTCGCCGAACGCATCTGGCCAAAGGATGGACTGATATCGTTTACAAATATCTGAACAAACTCAACCCATACTGCCCTTTTGTATTTAAAGGGCACAAAGCTAAGCGATTTTCTAGTCGACAGGGCACTGCCAGTTATTCATTTATTGCAAGTGGCCGCTGTGCTTTCAAAACCTGCCCTCTCCAATTTAAAGTTTTCACGTTATGCAGTGAAGAGAGGCTGCGTATTTTGCATATTACTTTTAACGGCGATGTGAAGCACGACCTGAGCATTAGAAAGGCTCGTCCCATCAACGGCGAAACAAGGCAAGAAATGGTTCAACATTTAAAAAAAAACATCTGAAAAACCCTCCACTGCTCACAATGAAAAAGTAGACAACATTAAGAATTCGTCATTTAGTGCTGGTAATTGGTCAGGTGCAGGTACAAGTGTTAATGTTGTTCAGCAAATTGCTAGAGAAGCTAGGCGTTCGTTGAGACTGAACGACAATGCCATTGTGTCATTGGACTCAATGCGCAAGGCATTCATTAACGAAGGATTTTGCTTAAAATAAACGGATATGTGCAATATATAGCTGCCTCTCCACTTGTCATTCATCTTTGGACCGAAGGACAGATTCGCCTTTGGCACGACACCTGCCGCAACATGGTGGCAATTCTTGACGCTACAGGTACCATCATATCCAATTGGGATGACAATCGAGTTTTGTTCTACACGTTGGTCGTTCCCAGCCCTGTTGCCGAAAAACCATCTTTACCAGTTGCAGAAGTGATAGCGACCGTCACAACGTGCCCACTATTCAACAATTCTTGCAATCCTTTAGGTACGCTGAGGGGCTTGTGTTTGGTCACAACAATGTTCTAACGCCAATGCAAATAGTCAGTGATCAGGGAAAAGCCATACTACTAGCATGCCTCCAGGAATTTAATAAAGAAACTGTGCTATCGTACCTGGAGCGAGCTTGGCGAATAGTTCACGGCAAAGGAAGTGAGAAGGATTTTACCTTAATGACACCTCATATCTGTTGTAGGCATTTGATGAACAACGCAAGCACCATCTGCAAAAAAATATGTAAAACTAATAGCAAATGTTGGTATTCTTTCTTGCTGTACTCAATATCTATTCTTGTAAATGCCTGTACATTTGATGAGTTCCAACAGATTCTTGAAGACATATCCCTTCTCTTTCTGACCTCCCACAACTGTCCATAAGTTCAAAAAGCATATACACGAATTCAACAAAAAATTGAGAAATTAAACAAAGAGGAACCTCAGATAGAACACAAATGCACAGATGACTGTGCTAACATGGACGAGTCTTTTACAAAACCTGATGCTAAAGGTCCATTTGCAAAGAAGCTGTTTGAGATAACTGTCAGCATGGAAGAACGTTCCAGTACTCTTGTCATGGGAAAAGACGAAAACCGATGTTATTCACCAGAGTTCATGGAATACTTAAAGCGTCTTCTCCCAATTGCACCTTTGTGGAGTAATTGTTTCCTCTGTAAAATTTCAAAATCAAGATTCCAATCTAAAAAAAATTCAAAAGAAGTAACAACCCAAGGTACGATCGAGAACTACATGAAGTTAGTGAAAACAGACGACTTCGATGGAAAACACCATCTCCGCGTCGATGAATTTGTGTCTCTTCAAAAAACGTTTATTCAAGCTAGGTGCCGTTTATATGGCGACATAAAGTAAATTTAACCAACAACACTTCTAGAAATTCAAACAAGTCAACGACAACAACTATGAAACCAATAAAAAAACCATCTTCAGCGTACTCAAACTATTTGACCAAGAATTTTAAATCATTTTCAAACAAAGGTAAAGATCTCCCAGCAGTCTCTAAAATAGCTTCAAAAAAGTGGAAGCGACTCATTGCCGAGGAAAAAGATAGCTATGATATGAATGACATAATTACTGGTTCTCCCAAATCCAGAATGCGAAAGGGAAAAAGAACGCCACCATCTACCAGCCCAAGTTGTCCTATTTTTTCAACAGGAATGAAAAACAAACACAACAACTGTTGGTTGAACGCTTTGTTGCAATCTTTCTCAGTTACCACTTTAGGTGATATTACAACAGAGGACGCAAAACCACTATTTCCAATGATGTTCAATTACTTTGCCTTGATTTTTACAATACTTAAGGAAAGTGCAGATTATACAAGGCCATTGAATCCCACTGATTTACTCAAGCAGTTACACAAAAAAGGTCCTAAGATTGGTAAGCAACACGATGTTCATGAAGCTTTCTCCAAAATTATGGAAATCTGCTCTTTCGACCTTGGTGGAACACCCATTTCTTTTTTTCTACGTTTTGGGGCGCAGTGCAATACAAGAATTCCTGTTGCACTTGTGGAAATTCAAGAGAAAAGTGAAGAGGATTTATTTCATTCACTTGCTGTGGAGCTCCCCAGAAACGGAATGACATCTTCAGTAAAGGACTGCCTCTTTGAATATTTCAAGGAAGAAGTTCTTATCGATGACAACAAATTAGAATGTGAGATTTGTCGTCAAAAAACTTGTTAAACACGACAGGGCTTTTTTAAAACCTGCCCCCAGAACTTTGTCTGTGTACTAAAACGTAATGATGTCACCGCAAACACTAAAGATCATTCTCCATTGACATTGGACATCACAATCGATGTATCAAAGTTGAAGCACGAGGGCTCTCCACCCACTGAATACAAATTTGCAGCTGTAAAACTCCACAAAGGACAGGCGTTGAGTTCAGGTCATTATGTTGCCCTACAAATTTTCCCTGACAATGATACTGTAGTACTTTTTGATGACGAAACGGTCGAACATAAAAACCTTGCATACTTGTCTAAAAGAATAGTCACAAGAGAAGTACACATGCTGTTTTATGTTAGAGTTGATGGAGAAAAAGACAAAAACACTGTACACTCAGCGGAGATCGAGGACGCAAGCAAGTATACCGATTTCAAAAGTGAATTCTCTAACAATAAAAGTGGTTTCGACAGTGTAAACAACATACAAAGCGAAGACGGAGTGCAAAACGACAACGAACACAAGATTGAAATTCACGATACAAATATTGACGACGGACGTACAGCTGAAAATGAAAAACAGCAAGAACACAAATATATTTCACCCTATGACGCACTAGATATTACCAAAAGAAAAAAGAAATCGTTGGGACAGTGAAATCACTTAAAATATACGGACGGGATTTGAAATCCTTAGAATATCTTCCTTTAAATAACACATATGTATTACCGGACAACCCTGGAGAACTCAATGACACTATTATCTTGGCATACCTATATTTGATCAAACAAGCGTTGCTTTTGGAAAATAAAGAATGTGTTGTTTATGATACAATTTTTTTTTTCGCAGCTTAGGTCAGTTTTGTCCCATTCTCCAACAAGTCCAAAGACAACGTCTGCTGGAAGCTAAAATGATTAAATGTTATCTATCTGCAATTGCAATAGTAAGGGGATAATGTAATTTTTTTGACGATTTGAATATTTCAATAGATACTCACCACCCAAAACAAGAAGATGCCGTTAACTGTGGTGTTTTTTGTTTAAAATTTTGTTCGAAACAAAATTTTTGGGTCATCCTTTGACGCCGTTCATCGAGCATCAATCATGGATGATATTTTACAAGGCGGTATTAAACATGACCGTAACATTGGCGAAAAACTGACAATTAACATTGACTTACCCAAACGAAAACGGTGCGAATGTGGCTCCAAATGTACTCTCCGCTTTCTTGCAAAAGATGATGCTTTTCTAAGGTACACTTGGAAGAAGGAAACGTCAGAAGGAGAAATCATCACACTTGAAGAAACCAGCAATAAGCTAGTCTTTACTGTTGATCAAAGCAGCGATGGATCATACTTTTGCGAAGTGGAAAGTAGCTTTGGAGACATCATTTGTACAAACACCTGCATCATAACGTCAACAACCTACTCAACCTCTATTGCGTAAAGAATATCAGTAGTTGTCCGTGAGTGGAAATTTTTCCGAATACAAATAAAAGAGGTAGGGCAAACAATCCAAAACATCATCCCGTTTGCGTTAGAGATTATAAACACACCGACTTCTAAAGAATCACTGGACAAATGCCAGCAAAGGCATCTGATATACCTAAAATCATCGCACAAAGAACGGCTTGTAACAACTTACACATTTCCAACCATCTACATCAATATAATTAAATCCAATGAAACCATTTACCAAGCAACAACACAAAAGCAATCAAGAAGAAAAGAAAAACCAAGAAAAGTTATTAAACAGGCAAAATAAACCCATACACAAAAAACGTGGCTGTTCCTCACTCTTCACAGCTTTCTTTACAGAAACGAGATAAGTGGCTGCTATTCCATCTACAAAGCTCGATTGTCACAGTACCCATGGCTGCTAGTCCATCTACAAAGCTCGATTGTCATAGTAACGATGGCCGTTTGTCCTTCTACAAAGCTCGATTATTACGAGTTCTTTGAGTTTCGTAATTTTGTTTGTTTATAAATGTCACAGTTGCAATTGCAAAAGTTAATAATTAACTTCGTTAGAGATTTATATATTGAACATTTTTAGTTGAGAGGTTTTTTCATTAATAAATGCTGTGATGTGTTTTTCTTATTTTTTGAGTTTATTCAGTGCGTGACATAGAGAAAGACCCAGGCCTAAAACGTAATAAGTAATATATTAAAGATATTAATATTATCTTGATAGTTGTGACTCAATCTTTATAAAAAGCTTTTCTTTGGATATACCATTCATAATTTATAGCATTCGAGGCAATATTTCGAAATATTGAGTTGGCTGTCGAGTTGGCTGCTAATTTCGGCGCGGTGCTTTAACTACCGGATATTTTCCTAAAGACTGGAAGGAGGCGCTGGTGAAATCTCTTTTAAAGAAAGAGGGACTTGATGCTGTGTTTAGTAACTTACGTCCGATCACCAATCTTCAGTTTTCTCAAAGTTGACTGAAAGGGCTGTCTATGAACAAACTTATAACTATCTTGTAGAGCACGATTTACTTCCCGAGCTCCAATCTGCGTCTAGAAAACGCTATAGTACGGAGACAGAACTTCTTAAAGTACAGAATGACATTCTTGTGAGTATGGATCGCCAACATCGATACTTGTACTTCTTGACCTTAGTGCGGCATTCGACACAGAGGATCATAGTATTCTTCTTTGTCGCCTGGAGTCATCGTTTGGTATCCCAGGGAAGGCGCTGGAGTGATTCAAGTCCTACTTATCAAACCGGTCTCAACGTGTGGCATTTGATGATGGGATCTCTGACAGTTTTCAGTTATCTTGCGGGGTACCACAGGTTCCTGTCCGGGGACACTTTTATTCACATTGTATGCAAGTAAATTGTTTGATGTGATCAAGGGATATCTGCCGACCGCGCACGCCTATGCTGATGACACACAGCTGTATTTGTCTTTCAAACCAAGGACTGGGATGAGCGAAGTGGAGAGTATTGCCGCCATGGAGATGTGTATGACGGCTGTGCGGGCTTTGATGATTACCGACAAGATGAAACCTTAATGATAGCGAAACAGAATTCCTGATTATCGGAACCAGGCAACAGCTGAAAAAAGTTTGTATCGACAAGTTAACAGTTGGAGACGTTAGAGTAACGCCAGTTTCAGCAGCCAGGAATCTAGGAACTTTGTTTGACTGTTATATGAGTCTTGTCCCTCACATAATAATATATGTAAAGCTGCATTTTTCCATCTCTATAATATTAAGAGGATAAGAAATTATCTTTCTTATGATACAACAAGAATGTTAATTCATGCTTTTATTATGGGCAGAATAGACTATTGTAACAGCCTGCTTTACGGTCTCTTTGCAAAGTCTATTAGTAAATTACAACGTGTTCAAAATGCAGCGGCTAGGCTCGTAACAGGAACGCCTAGGTACAATCATATCACTCCAGTACTATATTCACTCCATTGGTTACCAGTTAAGGAAAGAATACATTATAAGATATTATACTTACTTTTAAGGGTATGTATGGTCTTGCACCAAGTTATATCAGCAGCCTAGTTGAAGTTAAGCGTTCTAGTGCAAACTCTCTTCGGAGGAACAACGATTTATATCTCCAACCGTTTTTAAATGTTAGAACCAAGAAAACTCTTGGTGATAGGGCTTTTGCTGTGGCTGCCTCGTCTTTGTTTAATGCCCTACCTCGTCATATCAGAAATGAGAGTGATTTTAACAGTTTTAAGGCAATACTTAAGACATCCTTGTTGCAGACTGCATATGTATCTTAAATTATATTATTTAGATTAGATTGGATTGTCTTTATTTATATATATATTTCTAATTAATACATACCATATACACTACACACACACACACCCACGCACCCATACGCACATACACCACCTAAAAATATTTAAGGGAAAAGCCATTAGTTATTATCAATAGAGTTTTAACCACTGCATAACAATTTGTTACTTCACCTTAGGAAATTACATTTATTTAGATATATTCTTCTTTCATAATTCATACGTTATAGCTAGTTGTTTTTAGTGATGCTTTATATTTAATCTTTTATATTTGGTAATATTCTTATTTTATTGTTACGCGCATTTGATCATATACACATGCTAATTTGCGCGTTATAAGTAATAAATTATTATTGATTATTATTATAGAGGTTTGTCCCTCTGGTTGCATCTTAAGCTTCAAAACGCTGGTTGACTTTCAGTATTTTTAGCCTTGTTGCTATGACAATCAAATGTTGACAAACTTATTGTTTGATTTGCTGTTTGTCAGTACATAACATTCTGAAGTCTCAAACCTCCTGACATTCCGATTCCTTCTGATTCATGTCGGGAGGGTGGAATGATTGCAAACATAACCTAGGAGGAGTATGAGAATCGCACATACAACAATGAATCAGAGATGTATGAGGTTATAATATACAAAAACAAAATTCTGGAAACCAGGGCTCTAAAAATGTACCTAGCTAACGATGGAAGATGATCGGATGGTAAAGGCCTACATCCACTGTGTACGTGCTACTGGGGATCCAGGAAAGAAGTGCCGTCAACTGTTCCTTTCTTACACTGATAAACCAATAGGCCCTTTGCAGCTAGTGGTCACGTGCTTGGATACCGCTTAGCAACACAAAACTGGAGAGCAAGCCTTCCAGTAAACAAAAGTTGTAATAGGTCAAGCACGCGTGGTTTTATACGATAGTTTCATCGTTCAAAACGCTTAATCCTTTTGCCCTATCTACAAACACAGTAAGATAATCTTAAATTCTCTCCTTTGGACTCGATTTTTGGTTCGAAGTAACGATATTCTTCGCGTTATCGCGAAAAAATTGTCACCGCCGGCCCGCTCGACGGCTGAAAAACATGGCGACTTCGCAAGGTATGTACTTCAAAACTCTCCTTTTTTTTGGTTTCTTTTCAATTATTGGACTTCTAAAATCTCTAAAATAACAGTTTAGATTGTGAATGGTGATCGATTGTAATTGGACGGCATTTTAATGGACGATTTGTTTATTTTTTGTGAGAGTGATTCCACGTCTAAAGTCAAGACTAACCCATGTTTACATATATTCGCTGTAGATGTTAGAACTCCCGACGAGCCATCACATACCAAGAAAAATTCTTCGTACTGATATTTTTATGTTTATTTTTGTTTTAGATGAAGTAGAAACTCAAGACATCTCTATCTTTCCTTCCCTCACCTTCGATGATGTAGGGAGCTACGCTATAGAGAAGTCTGGCTGCACAAGCACTTCGAAAGCGTACAAATTTATGGCGGAACCAGGCTATTTACATGACGTTAAAGGTACTTGATAGCCAAAATGTTTTTTCTATTTCATTATGATATGAATGGCAGACAATTCACACTAATTTTTCCAATTTTTTAGTGATATATACCGACCAGTGCGTGAGAGTTAAATGCAAGTGTTACCGCTCAATGAGGAAGTCTGAACCACCGCACATTTTAGAGGTGTCAGTCCAGAACAACAATTTGACATTGCTGTCTGGGCTGTGCTCATATGTAGCCGGGGCAGGTGGATACTGCCATCATGTGATCGGGCTTCTTTACTATTTAGCCCTTCTTAAGCAACTGGGACATCGGACATTGCCTGATGAGCTAACATGTACCAGCATGAAGCAGCGTTGGAGCATACCTAGAGGATCCAAAATCGCACAAAAAGAAATACAAGACGTGCTAGTGAAAAAACCCCAACTTGGCGCTTCGTACAGTAGATATATCAAGAGTAATTTGTATTCCCCATCTACCCAGTATCCTACCCTCACAAAAGAGCACTTTAATGGCTTCCAACCACCTTATCCTCTCTTTACAACCATTCTGCCCAATCAAGATCAACTTGGCAATATCCCATTTGTACAGAGCAAGTTTGGAAATGTCCCAAAAGGCTGTGTCCTGTCATATCAACAAAAGATGTCAACTGACTACATCATAAATGATTTTACTTGCACTTCTTTCCCAGAGCTTCCCCTCTCAAGTGCAGAGGACAGATTTAATAACAATGTGTCAATCTGTCTTGACAGTCGTCAACAATCTATATTTGGAACATTGTCTGTGACAACAGAGTCATCACTGAGAGTGCAGCAGCAAACAGTCACTCAAAGTCAGAGTGATGTATGGCACCTGCTCAGAAAAAAAAGGGTAACAGCAAGCAAATTTGGCATTGTCGCTCGCCGGGTGTCACATTTTGACACCCTTGTCAATCAGCTAAACCCCACCAGATTTGTACAAACTGCAGCAATGAGAAGAGGCATTGAACTTGAACCACATGCTGCCATGGTCTATGCTAGCAATGCAAAGGGTGGAAGAGTAAACCTCTTCCCATCTGGGCTGATTGTCCACCCAAAGTGCCCATGGCTAGGTTGTAGCCCAGACAGGAAAGTTTATGACCTTGATGCCGTAAATAATGGTCAGAATCCCTTTGGCTTGTTAGAAATAAAGGTCGTTAAAGAGGGGGAAACATCATTTGACAATGTGAGGTATCTCACCAAGGACCAGAACACTAACCAGTACAAACTGAAAACAACAGACATTTATTATTACCAGATCCAGTGCCAGCTTGGACTCACAGGATTAGAATGGTGTGATTTTTTCAGTTACATTGACGAAAATTTGTTTGTTTGCTCTAGAATTAATTTTGATTCAGTGTTTTTCCAGCAAGCAAAGGACAAAGTTGATAGTTTTTTCTTCAATTACTATTTACATTAATACACTAAGATTTTTGTTGTTGTTCTCAAACCATGGCCAGATTTCTTATGATAACAAATATTATATTATTTTTATTAATGACAAATCAATTCATAATCTTAATTTATTTTTTATTATATTTATATCATATTAGTATTATATTTATTTGTGCTATTTAGATTTTGTGTTTGTTCATTAGTTGTTTTTTTTGAGTTTTCATTTACAAACAAATTGAAATAGTTACAAAAAGCAATCCAAGACACATGATAAACCAACCTGCATTAAAGATTATCTAATGGGTTATGTAAGCCACATTAATCATACATTCACCAACTTCTTACAGACACTATGCCTCATTATTACCATTGGATAAAATAAGTGGGCCTTGAAAATTTGTAAGGAGGCAGGCTACAGTATATAACTGATTGACTGAACCTAAAGTGGACAATGGCACATCTGAATCAAAAAAGTGGTACTCTTTGACTCTTCTTATTGCCCTCTCGACATGAATTCTAAGACTTGCTAGTGTCTTTGTTTTTTGAACATCTGCGGCAGAGAATTGTTCCTGACTTTCAAGAAACGGAGGAATATTTAACTCTACCCGCTTCTCCCTAAGTAAATCTTCAATGTCAAACCCTTTGTCTGCCATGACTGAATCACCAGGTTCTAACAAATCTAGAATGCCGCTGCACCTTGTGATTTCCTTATCACTAATCCCCCCTGTGTAAAGGCTAGAAACGAAGCTAATAGCTCCATTAGGGGTAATGCCTATCAAACCCTTGAGTGTAGTATTACTCTTATAACTAGAATAAAGCTGCGACTGAAGTAGTAGGGAGGTAGGTGTTTGAACAAAAATCTCTGTACAATCTAAAATGACACGTGTGCTTGCATAAAGCTTTTTAAAACCTTCTGGCATAAACCTATCAACATCTTGCCTTGAAGGCCAGATCACTTGACTACCAAGAAGAAAATACAAAAAATTAGTCCATGTGATCAATTTCCTGCAAACTGACGATTTATGTATTCGGAACCTATGAGCTAAATCCTGTCCGAATAGACCTAGTTTGAGGCGTACACAAAACATAAACAATTCATCCACAAGAAGCATATTTCTTGAGTCTGGTCTACTTTCTCTTTCTCCAGAGGCATAACAATATGTCATTTGTGCAGCACATGGCTGCAAAAACTTAAAAAAGAACTGAATATGTAAATAGGATGGGAAACCTGTATAAAATCTTATGATCTCATTGTCTGTGCCAAATCTCTCAAGCCCAAATTTATTAAGTGCTAATTGTTCTGCAGCTTGCCTCTTAATGTCCTCAATTTCTTTTGCAGCTTCAACTTTAACCCTTTTTATTTCAGTGAGGGCAGCTGCAGTTTCATTTCTACTTTGTTCAAGTTGCTTTTGTGCATCTTGGAACTGTGCTCTGAGTGACTGGACTTGTGCTTGTAGGTCATCCATGCTGAAGGTTGTAGAAGTGCTGGGACTATTATCTTCATTGTCATCACTTTCATCTGTCTGAGTGTCTCTGTAAAAAGGTTTTGAAATTATGATGACACTCAGTTCACACTCAGTTCACACTAAATAAAAAATTATAAAAGACTAAATTATTAAAATTATAAAATTATTTTGGTTTAAACCAAAATAAACATCAAGTACAATTCCATCAGTCAAGTCTAAATGAAATGTATTGAAGTAGAAATATGTGATATTCATTACCTAAACCTATCTACTTGTCGAATTATCTTTCTTCTTGCTTTGGATTTGGTTGACCAGTCAAAGATTGATGGTACAGCTTCTCTTTTTAGCAACTGACGTCCAGAATCAGTGGGAGGATTGTAATCTTCCTCAGTGAAGTGTTTTGAGCACACTCTGGTACTTTTGTTAACCTATTATAAATCAAATGTCCTTTTAATAACAATGTAACTGTATTCAACTATTTTTATCTTCATTACAGTTTTTTAAAGATCCACAGGCAATTCGTATTGTGCATTGATATTGTTAGATTCCTATATACCTTGAAGTGTGGGCCCACATCTCTTCGTATCTTCACCAGCCATTCCTTTTTCAATTGCTCATCCCTTGCACGGCCTGGTAAGCGGTGAAACTTTAAATCAGGATGATATCGAGAATCTCCGTTACACAAGGGAACACAACAATGGTACGAAGAATTTTTCTTGGTATGTGATGGCTCGTCGGGAGTTCTAACATCTACAGCGAATATATGTAAACATGGGTTAGTCTTGACTTTAGACGTGGAATCACTCTCACAAAAAATAAACAAATCGTCCATTAAAATGCCGTCCAATTACAATCGATCACCATTCACAATCTAAACTGTTATTTTAGAGATTTTAGAAGTCCAATAATTGAAAAGAAACCAAAAAAAAGGAGAGTTTTGAAGTACATACCTTGCGAAGTCGCCATGTTTTTCAGCCGTCGAGCGGGCCGGCGGTGACAATTTTTTCGCGATAACGCGAAGAATATCGTTACTTCGAACCAAAAATCGAGTCCAAAGGAGAGAATTTAAGATTATCTTACTGTGTTTGTAGATAGGGCAAAAGGATTAAGCGTTTTGAACGATGAAACTATCGTATAAAACCACGCGTGCTTGACCTATTACAACTTTTGTTTACTGGAAGGCTTGCTCTCCAGTTTTGTGTTGCTAAGCGGTATCCAAGCACGTGACCACTAGCTGCAAAGGGCCTATTGGCACGTACCCGTATAGCGAATATAAGGCAGTACCGCCCCCCCCCCCCCCCCCCCCCCGGGTAAAAATGGAAATGATTTTAAGGTCAGTTGACTTCAATTTGCGCATGCTCAATATGCTAAGCTGAATTCTGACAGGGGATTTTACATTTGGAAGTTATGTTTGGTAAAAATCAGGTATAAACATCGTTTTTATTTCTTTTAAGACCGATATATTCACCTCCAATTCAGCAGAATAATTTTTCTAATTTTTATTGCAATTGAAAATGGCGATTGAGTCGAATTCAGCCGCGTTTGAACTTGGGTATTTGTCGTCCAATTCGCCCAACTCATCATCAAGCAAAGCACAAAATCAAATCAACAAAACAGTGTTGAAACACATGTCAGATCGTCACCCAAAACAGACTCTTGATACTCTGGAAGCCCTTCGACAATGTGAAGAACTATGCGATGTTGTGATAAAGGTTGGGTCGAAAACCATCGCGGCACACAGAGTGGTATTGGCTGCGTGTAGTCCTTATTTCAGAGCAATGTTTACAGGAGAAATGGCTGAAAGTCGACAAAGCGAAATTACTTTATTAGACGTGGACGAAAGTGCTATGGAAGTTCTTATCAACTTTTCATATACTGCGACAATAACTATCAGAGAAGATAACGTACAAGCTCTGCTACCGGCTGCTTGTTTGCTACAGTTAGGAGAAATACAAGAGATTTGTTGTGAATTTTTGAAACGACAACTCGACCCTTCGAATTGTCTTGGCATTAGAGCATTCGCTGATACACATTCTTGTCGAGATTTATTGCGAGTTGCCGACTTATTTGCCCAACATAACTTTCAGGAAGTGATAGACAGTGAAGAGTTCTTGTTGTTGCCCGTTGATCAACTGGTAGACATACTTTCTAGCGATGAACTTAATGTGAAATCAGAAGAACAAGTGTACTTTGCTGTAATTGGATGGATGAAACATAATATTAATGAAAGGAGAGCATATCTTCCCCAAATTCTTCAACATGTTCGGCTCCCTCTTCTTGGACCTAAGTTTTTAGTTGGTGTAGTAGGGGCTGATATTCACGTAAAAAGTGATGAAAGTTGTAGAGATTTAGTTGATGAAGCCAAAAATTATTTATTGTTACCAGAACAACGTCTGTTGATGCAGGGACCAAGAACTAGACCCAGAAAACCTACTAAATGCACAGAGGTGATATTTGCAGTGGGTGGATGGTGTAGTGGTGATGCAATAAGCAGTGTTGAGCGATATGATCCACAATCAGGAGATTGGAAAATGGTTGCAACTATGAGTAAACGGCGTTGTGGAGTTGGTGTTGCAGTATTAGATAATTTGTTATATGCAGTCGGTGGTCATGATGGTAGTAGTTACCTTAACAGTGTTGAACGATATGATCCAAAGACAAATCAATGGAGTAGTGATGTGACACCCACTAGTACATGCCGGACTAGCGTTGGAGTTGCTGTTCTGGATGGGTAAGTTTGGTGATTGCACCCTATAAAAAATTGTTTATTGCACCCTACTGTATCAAAATTCATAGTGTATAGAACTGAGACCAAACTTAAAGTCAGACATCTTGAGTCTACAATGTGGATGAAGTGATCGTCAAAGCCTCTTAGTCAGCAATGTATATATTGCTTTTTGTTATTCATTTTTGTAATGCCTTGTGATTTGATAACACTTTTTTCATCCAATGATGTTAGTAAAGAAATGAGTGATACTGTGTAGAGTGCTCTCACTAAATCCGTGAAACTAATACTAATTTTTAGCACTAAATAGTGATAACTAAACAATAGAAAACAAAGGACTCTGTATGAAATAGTACAAATTAGTATTAATTATTGTGCAAGGGCTTAGTGCATGTGCACTCTGTTGATAGAATGATGATATGGTATTTGTATTTAACAATTATTTGCCGAAGGCGAAGTGAATATTGGGGAATCTTCGAGCGGAGAGGTAAATATTCTCTGATATTCATTGAGGCTGTGGCAAATAATCATTTTAGTATAAATACACAGGTGATTCTTTCAAAAAAAAGAAGATAAAGATGTTTTTTCTGGTAACAGCAACAAAGCGGCTGGCTGCCATTTTGTATTATCATTGGAGGTGATTATCATGTGATAGTGTGAGTTTCTCGGCCAATCAGCGTGCAAGATTTTCAATAATCACCTGTGTATTTTTACTAAACCCAATTAACACATGCATCATAATTTAATTTATTTTATTTAAATGTAATTTCCCAGGATATTTGTTGGTCTCATCTTCTATGGTCTAAGTTTTGAACCAGACTGATTTTGCAATAATTAAGTATTTTTGGAATCGTGCAGACTGTACTGTGACATGAATGTCACATGACAATTAAGATATATTATCTACAACTTGTTTTAGGTTTATGTATGCAGTTGGTGGTCAAGATGGTGTATCCTGTCTAAATATTGTAGAGAAGTATGATCCAACAGAAAACCGTTGGTCAAGGGTTACACCCATGAGTACTAGGCGTCTAGGAGTAGGGGTATCTGTACTTGACATATACTTATATGCTATTGGTGGATCAGATGGTACATCTCCATTAAGTACTGTAGAAAGATATGACCCAAGTTCTAATGTGTGGACTGCAGTTTGCTCTATGGGTACTAGAAGAAAACACCTTGGGGCTGCTGTATTTCAAGATAAATTATATGTTGGTAAGTACTTTGGTTGAATGATTATAATTAAGTACTGTAATTATTATCAACCAATGCCATCGATCATCATCACCATTTAGGTGCTGAATAGACACTTTAATGATGTGTTGGCCATTTTGGAATTCAAGGCATAATGGGGTGTCCAGGGGTAGAGCAAATATAGCGAGCTAATATGAATCTCTAATATTTCTGCCAAACATGGCACAAAACTCTATATGTTGTATACCATCTTTTTTAAGTTTTACCCCACTGGATGCCTTGGGATGCAAGTTGGCCATTTTATAGTTGAATTAGTTCATTTCTAACTTCTACAAACATTGCCTTCTTACAGTACAATACACAAAATGCTGCCCAAAAAAAAAAAATTAAAATCTTCCAAAGTTCAAATTGGCAGAAACTTTACTGAAAGTCTCAAAGAAACCATCTGGAAATCCAATGATTTACCCAACACTAAAAATTGCTCCATGCATTTGTTTGTTAATAACTACTTGATTCATTTCTCTTGAGCCTAAAGCTTCTCTGAGGGACTTATATAAATTACTTGGGCTAGAATCGTTTTTTTTTTCCTCTCTTTCTCTTTTCTTCGAAATTTAGTTTCAGACTAGCAGATATGTTTTCACAAAATACAAAGAAAACTATGGAGCCATGTTTAATAGTGTCATAAAGATGACGTCACAGACTCGGTCAAAAATTGAAAAAATACTATAATTTCTTTATTATTATTAATATTTTTAAGGATTATCTCTGTAAAGTTTCAGCTGGATTAAAATTTGGACAATTTTTGTACTAGTCCCTCTTTTGTGTGCGATTTTAATTATAATCATAACTGGTATGTGCCTGGCAGATATAATTCAATGTAGAATTTCAATGTCAATATTTGATAGATTTTTGTTATTTTTTTTCTCTTCAGTTGGAGGTAGAGATGATGCTACAGAACTCAGTAGTGCTGAATCATATGACCCAAAAACAAACCAATGGACACCTGTTGTAGCCATGAACTCTAGACGGAGTGGGGTTGGACTGGCAGTAGTCAATGGCCAGCTACTAGCAGTAGGAGGATTTGATGGAACAACATATCTTAAAACTATAGAAATTTTTGACTCTGTATCAAATCAGTGGAAAATGTCTGGTGGAATGAACTACCGTAGACTTGGTGGTGGAGTAGGGGTCGTCAAGTTATCCCTTACTGATACTGTTGGTTGCTAAGGTTACCATCAGTACTATCATGGTATATATGTAGATTTCACAGTGATTATATTGTGGTTATGGACATGCTTTGTCATGGTAGAGTGATTTTATTTTACCAGTGAAACGAAATTTCTCAAAAACCATGGAAATAAAATAATTATTTCATGTGTTAAGCAATTTAACCACTCCTTTTGTCAAGAACTACTTCATGGAAGCCAAAAATATATTGATCAATAATCATGTACCATTTATTGCCACTAAAGTATTTACTTAAAGTTAGGAACCCATAAAAGGCTCTTATAATATACAGTCAGTACTATATGTTTCCCACTCATACAAAAACTGCTCTCTATTGAAAAAACATATTTACATGTAGCAATAGTAAAATTATAGAGTGCAAACAATTAATCCGTGAAACACTAATTACTAAATAGTACAAAATAGTGCTAATTAAACAATAGAAAACAATGGAATTTGCGTGCAATTGTGCTATAATTTCCATTCTGAATTAAAGCAAAAATATATTGTAATTCTTTTGGTTTCCTCAGTTGCGTAGCACAATCAAATTATTGGAGCAACATGTTACTACAAGATGACAAATGTCATACACAAGTACCAGAAAAAGTTTTACAATTTGTGCTTATTGTCAGGATTACATGTATTTGTTTTCTTATTATGACATATTTCTGTGTGAACACTCGAACCATAAACACTTCAAGGTTTTTTGAATATTTTTTGTATCATCCAAAAAGGGATTTTTACTGAGGTTCCAACTTTTTTCAAGCAATTCCAGAGTCTTGTGTTGTTGTTGCCATTAAAGTTTTATTTTATAACAGCTACCTTGTCAGTGAATGATATTTTTGTTTTATTTCTGTAAACTATAGAAATTTTTCACTTTGTGCCACAGTTTTGCATACTAACACATTTGAATATGTGATTAAGCAGTTCATAAGTTCACATAGAGTGAGCTTAAAATGAAACATTTACAGAATTTCCGCTGTTTGTTGTGATTGTATGGCACCTACATCCTTGACTCCTTTGTTTCTACAGAGTGCTGTGATTGGATAGTTATGAAAAAGGTGTTTATATTCAATTGTCCACACTGAAATATATGTATTTTAAAATATATTTTCCACAGATATTTCAGAGTTTATTGGGGTTTGTCATATGTGTTATCTTGTCTATTTGCTGGATGGATGACTATATCGTTGGAAAATGATAAAAAACATGGCTTGTATTATAAAATATCAAGTTAAAATTCAAAATCAAAATGTGTGTGAAGAAGGAGTAATTTTGTCTCCAGATTGAGGTTCATCAATCATGCGCCCACATTCCCCATAGATGCTCTCGCTTTCGGCACTCATTACCTTAACTTTCCCTTCTGAAAAAATCCCCCTGAACAATCAGAATTTGACTGAAAGACAATATTAATTTGTTTGTTTATGAAAGCAAAACAAAAGCTATTAAACAATACAATGTAAACTTTTCTCTAGCAAAAACACAATGCTCAGCATCACAGTAACACTGGTATTGAAATCGTCATCACCAACACCACTCCTTCATGGTTTTAACCATGAAAAGGCAAGATGTTGCTTGATATCGATAAAAAACTTTTTCATACACTCGTACTTCCTATGAATATTAATGGTCTATGGATATATATATATATATGTTCAAGGATAGGTCTTATTTCAGTTTTGTTTTGGAGGAAGGTCTTGGGGGGAGGGGGTGGGGGGGTGGTCATGACATTTTTGGCCAAGCCTAAGGGGAGGCCGGTCAGGAAATTTCATTCCTATATATTGCAATTTTCAAATTTGTTTCTTATTTTTTTGCAGTTTTTTTTTTCTTTTGGTTTGGTGTTTTGGGGGCTCACACAAAATGGCCAATTTTTGAACTTGGGTCCCCTTCGAAAAATTCTCTCGACCATATTGAAGCCTTAGCCATACCAATCTGTAGACCCTTATTTTTAGGGGGGGGAAGGGGGTGGGTAGGGTAATTTTTTAATGACTCCACCATCTTCCACAAAAAAATAATGTTGTTTCATCGCCATAAGGCGGTGCTGAATATCTTTATAAATTATTCCATTCAGTCTTCCATTATTTAGGGGAAAACAAAGAGACCACAGACTGAAGGCGGTATGCAAATAGTTCATCGGGTCAGCGGTTGTATCCAAGGAAGGCTGATAAACAAAAATCAAGTGTTTAAAAAATAATTTACAGTAATATCAGAAGTAAAACATGGGCAAAGAACTTTTTGATTATGCTTATAAAGGGTGATATTGAAAGCATCAGACAGTTATTTGACGATCCAGAAGTATTTTTGTCACAGATCCGGCGACGGTGCTAAACAACGAGATAAAGATGGCAAGTCGCCTATGGACATGGCGGCCATGTTGGGTCGAAGCTGAAGTCATTCGAGAAACTGATCGAACGAGGTGCTGATGTGAACAGTAGAAACAAAAAAAGGTAGAAATCTCTTATTATTGTTTTCTGTAGTTTAATATCAAAGTGAATTATCACAATCTTTTTTTTATGGAACATTTATACTTCCGGGTTACGAGTGAGAGCTGCTATTTTAACAGTTG